>NW_020538040.1:61483163-61507473 GCF_003426905.1 Ctenocephalides felis | reverse complement strand
AATATTGTAACTAATGCATTTCATGTACTGTATTGATGTTTATTTTATAGAATTATTTATGTTCATAAAAAAAACAACTAAATATTACATACGTTTTTTAAATTTCATTTCACATAAATAAATAAACAAACATAGCATGGATATTATTACGCTGCGAATAGGCTATTAAAAAAGCAAAAAAAACAAATTAATATTATTAGTATAATTAAAATCTATAAAAAATAAAAATTGTCATTGTGTTTTTTTATATTCTTAGCAACATTGAAATTAATAACTAACTAATATCAAAAACTTAATATTCTAAAATAAAACTTAAATTTAACCACGTACAAGCAAAGTAATATAATATACAAAGTGATAACAAACATTTGTTCACCAAAGTACTTTTTAATATGCCCCTACGACAAGTTGATCTACGCCCGGATCAAAATACAAATCATTTAGCAATTGATTTTACATCAAAACTGCATTTACTTGCCAAAGCATTTATAGTTTCAAATATAACATGTAAGGCAAACTGTAATTAAAATCTGGATCTCTTTCTATTATACCTCAGAATTACACAAGTTAATAAGCATGCATCTCGATCTACTTATTGAAAAAATTCTACAATTAAAATGTTTATGTAGATACAAAAAGTATATGTTCGAGATTAACTCAGATTTTTTCTGAACATGAGTTCTCTTCATTTTTTAAAAAGACCCTGCAGACATTGTTTGGCATTTTGAAATATACGATAAAACACAGAAAAGCATTAACGAGCAATATATGTGAAACCGTTGTTTTTTATGATGATGTACGAATAGTCATGTTAGCAATACATGAAAATGCCATAATATTTATGGATATAGATGGGCAACTAGATATACTAACATATTATAGCAAAAAATAATTGAAATGTTTGAATACGGTTTTTAATTGAATATAAAGGTAAAGACTTTGCAATAAAAAACAAAGTGTCATGAAGTAATAGTAATTTTTATAAAATATAAAATTGGTCTATATATACAGTCAACCCTTTGATAACGCGGTACTCTAGAAACACAGTTTCTGTACTAGGTGGAGCTAATTCTGCCCTCCAATAACACATTACGTCTATAACACGATTTGCGTTTACAGTCCATTTTTTTTTGGGAAATCTATGAACTAGATATTGTAAAAAGTATTAATGAAAGTTTCATTAACGACTCTTTCGACTTTGACAATATGATTGTATTTCACATGTTAGTTCATATTAATAGCTGCATAAGAAATCGGTTTTAAAAAAAATACTGATCGATTTTGTAAAACTATCTATATCTGTCATATAGATTATTAAAATAGCTGTCAGTTTCATTGTTTATCATATTCCTTTATAAACTTCTTATTTCTATAAAAAAGAATTTATATTTTTACAATATATTTATATAAACTCTTGAATTCAATAAAAACAAATTATAATTTATTAGGTCTTCTGAATTTATTTGTTTTCATTTGTTTAAATTTTGATACTAATGCAGAAATTTGTACTGACCATATATTTTTAATTTTTCTTTTGATAATAATTTATCACTTGTAATACCAAATAGTTAATAATGACTATTGAGTTTATTAAATTCTGAGATTCCATACAACGCACTACGAATTAGCCTGGATTATGCGTTAAATCCGAGTTTCTTATACCACGGTTTTAATATTACATGGTATGCAAGCAGCGCGTTATCGTAGTATTAACTGTGCATTTTTCTATACTATAGAGTCTCCAGTATTTTTTGGTTCATCTATAGAATTAAGAACTCTTATTTAAATGAGAGTAGAACTAGAGCTTATGATCTGGTAGGTCAATGCCAGATAATCTATTATAGTAATAAATAAATTATAGTAATCTCCCAATATTTCGGTTTCCTAATAATAATCTATGGTACATCTATAACATCGACACTTTTCTATAGTGTTTAAAAATGTCCAATTGTATTTTTGCGAACTTACATGGATTTAAATTTTTTCTCTTTTAGATATGAATACGAGTTTCAAATCTGTAAAATTTTGTTGTTAATATTTCAATGGTTTGTTTTTATAATTTTGCTATTACTTCTCTGAAATCAACTATTCATATAAACCTATATATATATATATATATATATATATATATATATATATTATATATAGTCTTTTTCTATAATTCATTTAAATTATCTTTTAACGATGATGATATTGTTTGCATAAATTAAGCAGCTTAACCTATTTATATATACATGCATTTCTGCATTATTCTTTCCGATTTGTATCAATAGCGTAAACTCAGTATTAATATCGCATTACATGCATTTTAATGAAGTAAATAACTAATGATAATGATGTATAATGTTTGATTTAACCTATAAATGCCAGTATTTCAATTGCTTTGTGCTATGATATATTATAAGTAAAAGTGTATAGAAATGCCGACAAAACCCTTTTGGAGGGTATTGAAATTTGATGCTAGAGCAGATGAAGATAGAATAAATTGACAAATTTATAAATGAGGAAGCACTTCGGAGAGTGAACGAAGAAAGGGCTCCAGGAGATATAATTCTAGATACGAATGTTATAAATTGGACCCATATTGCTGCGCGTTGCATTAGAGGACAAATAGCAAGACTGATAGGACTGGCAGGAAGAAAAATAGGTGATTGACAAATTTCGTGAAAAGAAAAAGTACGAGAATTGAATGTTTGAAAAGCTGTTTGTTAAGAAGAGAGGAAAAATCCTCCATAACAACATGGACGCCGTCAAGCATAGCGCTATTATTGTATCTGTCTACATATTCCATATGTGTAAGGAAAACACTTTATTTTTGGTTGAATGAAAAACGATTGTAACAGACATTCCGATGTAAAAAAAGATGTGGGAAGTCGGTTGACGCTGATGAAAGCGTAAAGACATTAGTTGATGCCACCAACACGTAAAACTAGTGGTGTATGGCATCATACTTTAAGGCAAATTGCTGGAACTTCCCGTACCGTGATTTAAACTCTTCAAAAAATTTTGAAACGTCATAAATCTTGGTACGGAACCCGTATAAATATAATCAAAATTTGTAGTTATTATTCTATATTCTATGAAATATCTAATGATTTGATGGGCATATGTCTAATGATCATGACCACAAAATCGCATTTTTAACTTCCTGTAGGGCAAGTTATAGTAATCGCAAAAAAAACGAGAATGAAAATTTTTATATATCTTTACGTTCTGAATATTTTGGCATACCTTAGAAAAAATTGATGTATGTGTGTGGATACAAATTTTCGTCGACGATTTCGGGAACACCGATCAACCGATTTGAAAAATTCAAAAAACATTCGATTTGTATTGATAAGGAGACGTGCTGATTAGCTTTCGGCAAAGGCAGGTATAGCCGTTCTGAAGATAAGGGGCAAAAAGTGCCAAAATTGGCAACTCAGTTTTTAAGAGAACGGAGCGTCCGATTTTAAAAATTCAAAAAACCTTTTACTTGTATTGACAATATGAAGAATTGATCAGATTTTAATGAAGGCAGGTCTAGCGGTATCGGAGATCTAATAAAAAAAGTAAAAAAAAATGCCATTTGGCGGTCAAAAATGATCATTAGACATATGCACATCAAATTATCAGATATTTTATAGAGATTTTAACAATAAGTATAAATTTTGTTTACATTTCTATGGGTTCCATAGGCATTTTGACATATCGTCTCTATGCAGTTAAATCAGTACGATTGCTTTGAAAAAAAAAGTTCAGAATTTCCAAAAAATGACAAAATAAAGAAACCATTTTTTTTTTCAAAAAAAAATTTTTTTCAAAAAAAAAGTAATTTTTTGTCAAATTTATAGTTTCTCAAAAATCTAATTTTTTCGAAGTAATTTTTTCAAAAATGTTAATTATAATATTTAGTACGGGATATTAATATTTAGTTTCAGCAATTTGCCTTAGGCAATGCCATGCGCCCTACTTGTTATTTTTTTATTTTTTTGTGATTACTATATCTTACCCTAGGGAAAGTTAATCGATAAGTGTTTTATTTATTCGATCTTCATCTAGGTTTTTAAATGATATTCTGGAAATTTCTATGTGGTATACAGCAAATACTGAAATTATATTTTGAACAAAAACATTGAAATAGCAATAAAGTCAGCATTCCTGATTTGCATAATAGCAAATGATATGCTTATTTACTAAACAATCACATTTGCCAGTTCATGTGCGAATAAATTATATGTATGTACATTCAATGACATGTATGAACTCTTGCGACGACAAATCAATATGACGAGTCTGTTTTCAATTATATGCTGAATGCTCCATAAATGATAAATCTATATTATATGAAATTCTATGATTGAATTTACATTAATATTTCAGATAGGAGGTAAACATGTATTTATGATTTATATATATATATATATATATATATATATTTAATTTATTATTGTTTGTATGTGTGCATAAATATAGTACGTACACATATTTGTATGGATCCAACACGATCTATCGAGAATAGTTGAAGCGCTTTGTGTAGTTCAAAAAATTCGATTTGTGTTTTTATTTAATGCAAAGAGTCGGAGATGCGACGGCAAAAAGCTAAAAACGGCTATTTTGGGACAACATAGACAAAAACAAAGCCGCATTTAGAAAACGTGCCATTCAACATAACTAAAATTGAATAAAAAAACATGAATTTTTATAGCGTGCAAGCCTGTCCATAATAAATACATATTTTTTAAAATAAAAATCTTTTTTTTTATAAAAAATGTATTTTTTTTAAATATGATGCTACTCACATCTAGTTAATTTTAAGTAAATAAATTAAAATATATATAGTAGATATAGTAATATCGATATAGTAAGGTTTTTCCAGTTTTTTACATAATAAATTTGTATTTTAGTTTACATTAATTTATTTGTTTGTTCTTTGTTAATATGCTTGTACTGGTATACTTGCAATATTAAAGACTAACTAAACTAAATATATTATTTACATATTTGTTTTAAGCATAATAATTTGCATACACGTATAATATGCATTAAAGTACATTTTTATAGCTTAAACGTTTCAACAAATATTTTATGTTTTATTTATTAGTTCTATTTTAGGCGACGTTAAGCCAATAGTAGCAAAATAGGCAGTCGCATAATTTAAACTAGCGAACCAATTATTTCAGTGTGACACAGTCAGAATTCTGTTTAATCTAATCCAATGAATCATAAAATAAAACGATGCACTATTCATTTAAAGATTTTGAGCTTGTCGTGGATCTATAGTAAAATTATTAGACTTACAATTCCAGTTTCGATATTCACCTCTGCCAACCTGATATCAAGCAACTGTGATATCCGTTTTTACTTGAAAATATATATCTAAAATATGTTTCCAAGTGCAAATTGAATGTTTCCAATATTGCTGTAATAAATGAGAAAATATAAGTTTTACGAAATAATTCTAAAAAGATAGATCACACAGGTCAACTGTTGTTAAGGAAAATTTTTATTACAACAGTAATAATATTAATATGTTAATATGTTAAAAATTAAATTTTAGAAATTATTGTCCGAATAGACACATTTCTTATTTGATCTTATATATAGCGTAGGGCGGGGCACTAAGGTCCGATTTGACTTCGAATAATTATAATTTCTAAACCAAATGAATTGAATAAACATCACACAGCACGTATCAAACAAACAACTTTCGTACTATGTTCAGTAAATTTCCCAGTATATTTCTAATTATAGAATTATTTTTTATTTTTTTTTAAATTTGTTATCTGTTCCTCTATACCCTATAGGCACTTTTAAATTTGAAGAGATTTTACAAAGTAATAGCTACAATATTCAACGAATGCAAAATATAAATTTTATGGGTACATTTTTACAGAGATAACACTGTATATAACTTTGAACTGGTATTTTGTCAAAAGTATTTATCAGAGTTTGGATATCTATTAATTCAATTTATTTCTTGTAAAATTGTTTTTTGAAAGAATTCACATTTTTATTAACTATTTTTTACTGTATTGTTTACTGTACACCTTTTTCAGGGTAAAAGTTTATTTGGTCCTTCTTACCCCACTTACACGTGAGCTATCATAGACGTTATATAAAAACATCTGTTGAATCTAACCTAAAACTAATATACATCTTATAAAACTAATAAATGATGTATACTCAAAGAATATATTATAGTCTCATAAACTAAACAACAGTGCTCACAACCATAAAAAACTAATAACGAGAAAAAATACATTTGTTACAGATTTTCAAATATGGACGTTATTCACTACATCTTTTGCCCACTATTTTTATATATAGTTGTTCAAAAATTATTAATTTCACTTGTTTTTGAGATATTGGTGGTGGCCCTTTTTACCTGCGGACTTTTAAGCTTGCTCTACCTCATATACCAATGCATATATATATATATATATATATATATATATATATATATATATATATATTTTGTAGAGTTTCGAACAAGAATCCAAAAATAATACAAAATAAAAAACAAGAAAAGTTTTTAAAAAAACAATTTCTTTATTTAATTATTTGTTTATTGTCGACGTTTCGGAACTAGGTACGTTCCATCTTCAGGACATCTGTCAAGAAACATGATCTTGATGAGATTTTAGCAAACAATATGTTTAGGAAAAGAAAATAGATTTTTCTTAAATAATGAATTAATTGCAAAAAAATATAATAATGTACAGAAATATGATAATATGTTCAAAATGAAAATGATAAAAATGATAAAAATAAATGAGTGGATTATCAGAACAGGATATTAAACATAATAGAAAATTTTTTGAAAGTTATGGAAAATTTTTTAAGAAAAGGTTAATGACAAAGTTGAATTAATTACCTGTATGTTTGAATATTTGTTAGCACTTTTTCACTAAACAAGCTTTTTTAACAAAAATGAATTTGTGAGTTAATTTTCCGCCGAATAATTAGATTTTGTGAATCAAAATTACTAAAAGATTTGTCTTTTTTAAAATTATTATTTGAAAACACAAATAATATTGTTCTCTGGATGTTGTTCGATTGGCTTTTGAAAATTAACTAATTGAAACTTGTGTGTCCTTTGTAACACGTGTAAACACTTGAACGAGAGATGTGAGATTATATGTGTGTGTTTTTATATGTTAGGGTGTGAATACTTAAATTGTTGATCTTAAAAGGAAGTCGATATTAATTGTTTGTCAAAAAGTGTAAAAAATTTAAATATGAATCATGTAATAGGTTGTGATCTGATCTAATGTTAACACTGTTAGAAACATTTATGAGAATGAGACAACTCTCCGCGAATAACCTTCTAAAGATGCAACTTTCATGATATAGAATCTTTGGAGTGAAATTAAATGAATGGGCGTTTTCTATAGAGTGTTGTACTAGGGTACTTTTGAAATTTTTTTGTTTATGGTGGACCACACTTAGTTCATGTTGTCTCATTCTCTTGTGTACATATTGGGAGGTTTGTCCAATATATTGAAAAGCACAGTCATTACAAGAAACAGAATATACTACATTAGTATTGAGATTGGATGGGGTAGGGGATTTAATGTTCGTAAAGAATTGGTTAAAGGAGTGTAAGGATGAGCCTGATACTAAAATGTTTTCTTCTAACAAAATTTTGGCAAAATAATAATATAAATCTTCAACGTATGGTATGCTGCAGTAAATAAGATTGGTGTTTTTGATGTTAGTACTGGTATTGGGAGAATTAATTTGTGTTTTTAAGAAAGTTTGTCTTTTTTGAATAACTGAATGAATGAGATTTTTTGGGTAAGCTTACACTCCTTTAACCAATTCTTTACGAACATTAAATCCCCTACCCCATCCAATCTCAATACTAATGTAGTATATTCTGTTTCTTGTAATGACTGTGTTTTTCAATATATTGGACAAACCTCCCAATATGTACACAAGAGAATGAGACAACATGAACTAAGTGTGGTCCACCATAAACAAAAAAATTTCAAAAGTACCCTAGTACAACACTCTATAGAAAACGCCCATTCATTTAATTTCACTCCAAAGATTCTATATCATGAAAGTTGCATCTTTAGAAGGTTATTCGCGGAGAGTTGTCTCATTCTCATAAATGTTTCTAACAGTGTTAACATTAGATCAGATCACAACCTATTACATGATTCATATTTAAATTTTTTACACTTTTTGACAAACAATTAATATCGACTTCCTTTTAAGATCAACAATTTAAGTATTCACACCCTAACATATAAAAACACACACATACAATCTCACATCTCTCGTTCAAGTGTTTACACGTGTTACAAAGGACACACAAGTTTCAATTAGTTAATTTTCAAAAGCCAATCGAACAACATCCAGAGAACAATATTATTTGTGTTTTCAAATAATAATTTAAAAAAAGACAAATCTTTTAGTAATTTTGATTTACAAAATCTAATTATTCGGCGGAAAATTAACTCACAAATTCATTTTTGTTAAAAAAGCTTGTTTAGTGAAAAAGTGCTAACAAATATTCAAACATACAGGTAATTAATTCAACTTTGTCATTAACCTTTTCTTAAAAAATTTTCCATAACTTTCAAAAAATTTTCTATTATGTTTAATATCCTGTTCTGATAATCCACTCATTTATTTTTATCATTTTTATCATTTTCATTTTGAACATATTATCATATTTCTGTACATCATTATATTTTTTTGCAATTAATTCATTATTTAAGAAAAATCTATTTTCTTTTCCTAAACATATTGTTTGCTAAAATCTCATCAAGATCATGTTTCTTGACAGATGTCCTGAAGATGGAACGTACCTAGTTCCGAAACGTCGACAATAAACAAATAATTAAATAAAGAAATTGTTTTTTTAAAAACTTTTCTTGTTTTTTATTTTGTATTATTTTTGGATTCTTGTTCGAAACTCTACAAAATATACACAAATCCAAGACTCTACCATTCAATATATTCCAAGAACATTATGGAACGAAATTTCTTTCAAAACTTATCAAGAACTGTAGATTACAAACAAATATGTTTAATGAAAAAATATTCAAAACTTAACTCTAAATATGCTAATGTTATTAACAAAAAAATATTTCTAATTCGATGTAAAAATGAATGGATTATACCTAATTTTATTTCTAATATTATAAACAAACAATTCTTATACAACACTTTCAACATCTATAAAATTGAACGACAAATTAATTACCTGAAAATGTCTGTTTTGAATCTAGAAATAAAAAATACTTTTATCTACATAAATTACTTGAAATCACAACTGGATAACATAATCAATACACTTTCCAATACTTTGAACAAAGACCTCTTAAATCAATTTTTAGCTTTTGAAAACTATAAATTTAACAAACATTTTAATACTACTAAAGAAAAACATATTAAAAAAACTAAAACTTTAATTCAAAAAAGAGATGACAACTATCCCTTCAAAATCTCTAAATCTTGTACAGATAAGTGGTTAGTTAATAAAACTGATATTTACATTCCAGAAAATGTTAAATATATTCTAGCATTAGGTCCAAAATTTGCATACTCTCCTCAGAAATACAGTAAAACAGATTTCATAAAAATTCTAAGTAATATTGAATACAACATTAGAAACATTGAAACAAACAAACAGAGTAACATTAGATCAAAACTATGTGACAGACTGGTAAAACATATAAAGAAAGTAAATAATAAATTTCAAAACTTTCATTTAAAGAAACTCCACAAAGACATTTTAGAAACTAAAGCTTTCATTAAATCTAATAATATTATAGTTTGCCCAGCCGATAAGGGTAATATCACAGTCATTCTTGACAAAGAATTTTACAACAATTCCGTCCTTAACCTACTTAAAGATGATACAACATATAATATTTTAACAGAAGATCCCACACAACGTTTTTCTAGAATAGCTTCTAAATTAATCAATGATCTGAAAAACAAAAAACTAATTTCTGAGAATTTTGCTTTTAACCTAAAAATACAACACCCTATCTCCCCTAAGATGTACTGTCCTCCAAAAATACACAAACCTGAATGCTCTTTCAGACCGATTGTCTCCTACATTGGCTCTCCTTTTTACAATATTTCGAAACTCATTTCTGATGTCCTAAAAAATGTTACAATCAATTCTCCCTATTATGTCAAGAATTCGTACCAATTTGTGAATTTAATTAATAACCGCAACATCCCTGAAAATCACTTATTTCTAAGCTTAGATGTGGTCAACCTTTTTACATGTGTCCCACATGAATTAATCCTAAACTCAATCGATAAACGTTGGCACACAATTTGTAACTTTACTGACTTTTCGAAAACAGTCTTCACTCATATTATCAACACTATTTTAAATTACTCCTATTTCCATTGCCAAGACAACTTTTATTCTCAAATTAAAGGCGCAGCTATGGGATGTCCCTTATCTCCCGGAATCATCGACTTAGTTTTACAAACACTAGAAATTTCCGTTTTCTCAACTTTAAAATTTCAAATTAACTTTTATATTGGATATGTAGATGACACTTTTTTTATCATTAACAAAAATCATATAAACACAGTACTAGATCTCTTCAATAATTTTAACAATAATATAATTTTCACACATGAACTACAAAATAACAACAGACTTAATTTCTTGGATGTATCCGTTTACAACACTAATAACTTTATTCGAACAAATTGATATAGAAAAACTACATGGTCGGGTAGATACTTACACTATTCCTCATACTGTCCCAGAAACTATAAGATAAACACTATTATTTCCCTTACAGACCATGCTATTTTGTTGTCTCACCAAACTTTCCATCCACAAAATTTATCCCTAGTAAAAA
Source organism: Ctenocephalides felis (assembly GCF_003426905.1). NCBI lineage: Eukaryota > Metazoa > Arthropoda > Insecta > Siphonaptera > Pulicidae > Ctenocephalides > Ctenocephalides felis. The sequence continues at coordinate 61,496,644 of NW_020538040.1, read as the reverse complement.
TAACTCTAATTGAAAATGGTTACCCAAAAAATCTCATTCATTCAGTTATTCAAAAAAGACAAACTTTCTTAAAAACACAAATTAATTCTCCCAATACCAGTACTAACATCAAAAACACCAATCTTATTTACTGCAGCATACCATACGTTGAAGATTTATATTATTATTTTGCCAAAATTTTGTTAGAAGAAAACATTTTAGTATCAGGCTCATCCTTACACTCCTTTAACCAATTCTTTACGAACATTAAATCCCCTACCCCATCCAATCTCAATACTAATGTAGTATATTCTGTTTCTTGTAATGACTGTGCTTTTCAATATATTGGACAAACCTCCCAATATGTACACAAGAGAATGAGACAACATGAACTAAGTGTGGTCCACCATAAACAAAAAAATTTCAAAAGTACCCTAGTACAACACTCTATAGAAAACGCCCATTCATTTAATTTCACTCCAAAGATTCTATATCATGAAAGTTGCATCTTTAGAAGGTTATTCGCGGAGAGTTGTCTCATTCTCATAAATGTTTCTAACAGTGTTAACATTAGATCAGATCACAACCTATTACATGATTCATATTTAAATTTTTTACACTTTTTGACAAACAATTAATATCGACTTCCTTTTAAGATCAACAATTTAAGTATTCACACCCTAACATATAAAAACACACACATACAATCTCACATCTCTCGTTCAAGTGTTTACACGTGTTACAAAGGACACACAAGTTTCAATTAGTTAATTTTCAAAAGCCAATCGAACAACATCCAGAGAACAATATTATTTGTGTTTTCAAATAATAATTTTAAAAAAGACAAATCTTTTAGTAATTTTGATTTACAAAATCTAATTATTCGGCGGAAAATTAACTCACAAATTCATTTTTGTTAAAAAAGCTTGTTTAGTGAAAAAGTGCTAACAAATATTCAAACATACAGTTAATTAATTCAACTTTGTCATTAACCTTTTCTTAAAAAAATTTCCATAACTTTCAAAAAATTTTCTATTATGTTTAATATCCTGTTCTGATAATCCACTCATTTATTTTTATCATTTTTATCATTTTGAACATATTATCATATTTCTGTACATTATTATATTTTTTTGCAATTAATTCATTATTTAAGAAAAATCTATTTTCTTTTCCTAAACATATTGTTTGCTAAAATCTCATCAAGATCATGTTTCTTGACAGATGTCCTGAAGATGGAACGTACCTAGTTCCGAAACGTCGACAATAAACAAATAATTAAATAAAGAAATTGTTTTTTTAAAAACTTTTCTTGTTTTTTATTTTGTATTATTTTTGGATTCTTGTTCGAAACTCTACAAAATATACACAAATCCAAGACTCTACCATTCAATATATATATATATATATATATATATATATATATATATACAAATATACAAATATTTGTTTATTGCGTAATGGAATTCATGTATTTCCATCAAAACATATATTTCAATCTCTGTTTAATCGCTTACATTTAATGTCCACATAGATGTGAAGATAATGACGGTCTCCTAAGTACAAAATAAAATAAATATGTAACAGGAGACGCCAATTCTAATCAAAATCGCTCACGCTTCGAATACTTCTTTAATTATAAATTAAATCTACCTTCAAGAACGATCAGCTATATAAATATTCATAGAGACAAAAATTACAAAGTTCTCTGCGACGATGGTACCAATATTAACTTTAAGGTTTACTCAGCGGTTTTAAATGAACACTATTCGCTGTTCTATTTTCTTGTAATTATGCTTCATACATAAGTACTCAACTATTATATTATGTATATTATGAACACATACGCTCGCAAATACACATGAATTGGTAGTCTACGTTTTACATTTTCTATGCAAATTTATGCTAAAATATTCTTTAGTGAAATCTTATTATCTTAATTATGAACAAGAGTTAAGCTATAGCGAATGATTTAAACTAAAATTATAAAGCAAAAGCTTTTTTGTGTTCTACGGATAGCATTCTAAAAAAACCCTTTTAGTTTGGGGGTGGTTAAAAATGACATACTTCAATGTAATTTTCTGTTTTTTATTTTACATGTTTTTATTCATAATTATGTTATAATTATTCATTGTCTCTTATAAACATGTTGGATTTTTCCTCAAAAGCGCGTGAGCAAAAACGCTTATAAATAAATATTAGTTTCTTAATTTTGTAACATCTATCTTTCATTGCTGAAGCAAAAAATATATCATCTAAAGATCAGACTTGTACAGTATAAATTGATAATAAAAAAAATGTTTTAATGATATGTATTTTTGTGTGAGGGGTTTATATATTTATATTTTCAATATCCAATGTATATAAAGGGTAGGGCGGAGCATAAACATCTAATTTGGCTTTGAACAATTATTTTGTGAAAACCAAACCAATTATATCGACACAAATAACACTTATCAAACAAACAACTATCTGACTATGTTAAGCAAACCAACCAGTTAATTCATTATTGCAGAAATGTGTTTTTTGCCGTTTTTCAAAACTTTGCCACCTAGTTTTTTTTACCATACTTGTAAAATGGGACGACCAGGGGGCAAACAGGTCCAATGTCTTATTTCTAATTTTGTAGAGATTTTAAGAAATAAAAGCTACGACGTTCATCCAATGTAAAACATTAATTTCATGGGTACCTTGTTTACAGGATTACACTGTATATAATTTTGATCTGGTATAGTAATCATTTATTTTTTTTATCTCTTGTAAAATTGCTTTTAAAATAACAACAAAATTTTGTAAAATACATTTGATATTGGATTAAAATAAACGATCTATTATTAAATACTAGAGTAGTATTCCAACAGCTGTTATTTTTAATTGCTTCATAACTTCTGCAATAAATTTACTAAAAATACAACAAACTCAAATTATCTTTTATATTTTTAAAATGACAATCCACCGATTCATGGTTTTTCAACATCTTTTTTTTTATTTTTCTTTTTCTTTTTTTAACTAAATTCGCTTTTTCGGTTACTATTTTTTATTGTTTACACCTTTGCCAGGGTAAAGGTTCAAGTTGGTTCTTTTTACCCCATCCACGTGCAAGATTTTTAGAGGTTATATAAAAAAACTCTTGAATTTAACTTAAAATTAACAAAACATCTTATGAAACAATTAAATAACGTAGGTGTATACCTACATTAAGGTAGGTGTAAAAATTACATTAAGGTTTCGTAATTAAACAACAATGCTCACAACCAAAAAAAAAACTAACAACAATAGAGAATACTTTTGTTATGGATTTTCAAACATTGACATTTATCTTCCGATAGCGAAGTCATAAGGATCAAGGTGATGACTGGTTATATCATTTCCCCCCCTACTTTCAAATATTGTTGTTGAAAAATTTACTTGTTGAATTTTTAATCGCGAACCTTTAAGCCCCGCTTTACCCTGGCCTATATATATATATATATATATATATATATATATATATATATATAAACTCCTATTACTTACGTATATAATAGTATGTATATCTAACCACATTTCTGAACATAAGCTTATCCCATTTTATCGTGCGCTAGATATAATATACAATATCATATATTAAATGAAATACTTTCCCTGCCGAATATTTTGGAGTCAATATTGTTTCTGTAACCAAATAAGCTGCCAGACACAGATGAAGAATACTTGCTCGTGACTCTACTGATTTCGTTTAGGGCTGAACTTTCGACATTGAGATATACGGTTCAATGTTAATTTGGCATAATATCATTTTTCAGAATATTTTTATAATAGTCATTTTCTGACTACGCATTATGACACTCTAGATATCATGAAATTATAATAAATTTAAATGAATTGACGCATTATTAATGTTATGAAATACAAGCATTAACGATTATGTTACATATAATTTATATTGTTAAACTATTTTTGATTTGTTTACTTCAAATTTTTCAATGACAAAATTATCAAGTATTTTACCAATTTTACATTCTTATTTAAATGCGCCAACTTTTGATGAAACTTGCTAACACATTTTGGTACATTTTATTAAAGGAGGGCGTTTCAAAGTCGAACTAATAGTCTTAATTCTTAACAACTTGTGGCAATTATGTTATTATTTTTTACTGTGGACCTAGAAATGTTATTCGCGGTTAGGCTTCCACAGTTCCAACAACAATAATCGAAAATTGGCCAAAATTTCACCAAAGTCTTAGCTCATAATTCCCAAACAACGTGAGATTTTTTTTCTAATTTTTTCATGACAGTCAAGATGCATCCTGGATATTCTTTCTCAGTAATTTTATAAAGTAAATGTTATTTTTTGTTTCATGATATGTGTTGTGACTTTTAAGTTAAATTCAACAGTTTTTTTTATATAACCTATAAAAAAGTTCACATCTGGGTGGGGTGAAAAAAACCAACTAAATCATTATCCTGGCAAAGGCGTCACAAATAAAAAGTAAATTAAGTTAAAATGAAGTAAATAGTTATTCCAACTCTGCTGATGAATATGTCTGACGAAATACCAGGTCAGGGTTATTTACAGTGTTATTTCTGTAAAAAAAATACACCCATGAAATTAGCTATTGTTTTGTAAAAACCCTTTAAAATTAAAAATAATTTGTCCTCTAGCCGTCCCATTTTACCCTGTCCCTGGAATAAAAAAGACCACAAATTGCTCCTTTGTGGCCCGCCTTACCATAATGTTATACCAGAACTAATATTAATTGTTTACATGAAACTTTTAAATTCATAAAATAATTGAACCGTTTGAAGCTTTTGATTTTACAAATTTGTATAAATACGTCGATATATTTTAAATACATATATCATCATCAATTTCACTCAACGTCTAGAGTTCAATGTCTACTTTTCCATTTGTAAGCAATTTGTTGAATACGAAACGAACAAGCGAACAACATCTCAAGTTACCCTTCATCAAAAGATTACTTACTTGTGTTACTTCAATCAACTGCCCCCACACTGTTGCCTCAAGTACATCTTATAATAAACAAGACAGCCTAATTCTATATTGGCAGCAGGCCGATGATTGTCTATTCAACGACGATCACAACAAATATCAAAATTATGTGCAGAGACAAATTATAAAATATTAATATAATGCAAATCAAAATATTCATATATATTATTTATAGCACAAATAACATTGAACAATACACCAAAATAACATTCAAACATTACACTAAAAACTAATACAATCCTCTTATATCGTATATATCTATATATATATATATATATATATATATATAATTATATAACAAGACACACCTCATCAAAATTGTTTAAAAGCTAGTGGTGCATGGCATCATGTCTTAAGGCAAATTGCTGAAACTTTCCGTACTATAATTTTAATTTATTGAATTCTTTCAAAAGTTTTGAAAGAATTGAATCTGTATTGCTCATTTTTTAAAAAACTGAGAATGATAATTTTCGAAGATCAACTTTGAATTTTTTTTAAAAAAAATGTAACCAATGCAAATCTTTATTCATACTGTCGAAATATTTTTTTATTTTTTTTATTTTAACTTAGTTTTATTTAGCAATCAGAAATACATAAAGATTCCTATGAGCTAAAATGACAATATTTATGAGTGATGCCTAAGAAGAACTCCAATGAGAACTTCTCAGTTTTACAATTAATATGATATATTAGACCTAATCTAAGACTAAGTCTAAGGGCCATTGTCGTTTCAACCTCCTAATGCCAAAAGGTTGAGTAATGTCAACTATAGAAGGGTTCAAATGTGCGTCCAGTTTGCGCTTATATTTTTCCTTAACTTCTTTAAACGTTAATACTGTCGAAAATGCAGAGGACATTTGTTTGAACTATATAAGTGAACTTTAAAAATTATAATTTTTGGCACGCAATGAAAACAAATATTATATTTATTATTAAAATATCTATAAAGTAATTCATAAATTGATGTGCATATGTTTAATGATCACTTTTAACCGCCAAATGGCATTTTTATAATTATTTTTTTCATGTCCTCCAAAACCGCCCAAAAATGTTTCACTATTGCGCCAATAAAAGTTTTGAATTATTCCATTCAGACGCTCCGTTCTGTCAAAACTGAATTACATTTTTTACCCCGTAACGTTTAGACCTGCTTTTGCCAAAAACAGCCAATCAATAGGAGCAGAATGTTTTTTGAATCATTCAAATCGATTAACTCGTACTCTCGGAATCGTGGACGAAAAATAGTATCCAAACATGCATACACATACATTTATATACATCTGTTTTTTCTAAGGTATGCCGAAATGTTCAGAAACCTTGAAAACGTAAAGATATGTAAAAGTTTTCATTTTCGATTTTTTCGCTATTATAGAAAACTTAAAATACAAGTATTATTTTGTTGTAGCTCAATCCTTGTTTTTAGATATGCTAAAGAATTTTTTGTTTCTAATTTTTATCTATTTATGTTATTTTTATTTTAAAATACAGAATGAGTTTTACTAAATAAACGAGGTTAACGCTCACAAGTCTAAAATATTTTAAGTATATTATATTAAACTAATCCATATATTACTATAATTAGAAGATGACCATACGTCCCGGATAGTCTCGGGTTTCCACCTTTTGTCCCGGGTTTTTCTAAAAGAAATAGTTGGCCCGGATTGTTCCGGGTTTTTGAACAGTATAGGTTTAAATTAAATCTTCGCAATTACTTAACAATAAAATTACAAATACTCATCAAATATTAGAAAATCTTATATACAAATTAAAATGAAAATATTCTTAAACAACTCATTTAAGATCGACTAATTTTTATTGCCTCCTTAAATAGTATTTATTATTTCAAAGTCATATTTAATAAATTTTTTACTATGCCTCTTCTTCCCGTTCTGTCTCGGATTACCATAACCAAAAATTACCGTCCCGGTTTTGACTTTTAAAAATATGGTCACCTTACTATAATGTAAACTAGAATACACCAACACGTTCAATTTTCTTTCGTGCATCTAAAATAAGAGTATCATTTTATTCAACAGGCCGCAAAAAACGAAATTCAATTTCAACTTATCTGTAAAATGCGATTCATCTAAATTGTAATACCTCACACCAATATACAACTACATTTTTCTTTTACATCCTTACCTATGCAAATTGAAATATAAATGAAAAAAATAATCATAATATAGAAGAGAACAAAATAGAAAAAGTAAAGAAACAAATTAAATCCGAGTCACAATAGTAAATGAAAAATGTTTAATTTTAAAGAAGTTGTAGTAATCCTTAGACGGATGAGTCGAGATCTCGCGTTTAGCAACTCCGACGGGACGGCTAACCTGTAGATTATGTTGATGGAGGAAGGCAGGATCAGTTTCACGACAAGTACGCATATATACACTGTCAGCCGCAGCTTCAGCCTCGGCCTCAGCCTCAGCCACATGCCCCGGATGAATAAGGGAATAGAATAATTTAAAACTTTGCCGGAAAATACAATGCGACATTGCTTATCGTGCTCTGTTGTGGCTTGTATGAAAAATAACCGACAAGAAAAAAATTCCCGATCTCCAAAGTGTAGAGCGAACGAACGATTATTTGAATATTATATTCCAGTTGCTGTAAAATATGTTCGTTGGAGACGAATGCTGCGATTTTTTCTTGAACGGCAGACCATCTTGGTTTTATTGTAATATATTACTTATAAAAGGTGCTACATTATTTTTGAAGACGAGATTGTTATAAAATTTATTTAATGAATAGATAGATATAGGAATGGAAAGGTTTACTGTCTCTTTTTTGGTTTAGTTTATAAAGTGAAATTTTTCTTTGAAACAAGTTGCAATATTTTCCTTATATCTGAAAATAATCGAGATATTATTATCTAACCTATCCTCATTATGTAGAAGTGCATTATGCCAAAATTTATTCAATACAATTTTCAAATAAAATTCCTGGAACGGTTTTTGTTTTTTTTATAACCTTTTATAATAAATCTAAAATTATTTGAATCGTTGTAAAATTGTTATTCAGGAAGATAAAACTTTTCTCTTTTTTTTAGATCAACGTTCATTTATTGCAGGTAGTATTTTAGTCTATATTTTTGAAACGCACAAAATGACTTTTTTAATAGTAGATATATTAACTTCCCGTAGGGTAAGTTATTATAATGGGCCGAAAATTGGAATTAAAAATTTTTACATTTCTCGACGTTTTGAAGGTTTCTGAACATTTTCGCATACCTCAGAAAAAATGAATGTGTGTGTGTGTATGTATGTATGGATACAAATTTCCAGTCACGTTTTCGGGCGCACGGATCAATGGATTTGATTGGTTCAAAAAACATTTGATTCCTGGAGAAGAGCTGATTAGTCTTTGGCAAAGGTAGGTGAGCCGTTTCGGAGATACGAAGCAAAGAGTGCAGAAAATAGAAATCGACTTTTTGAGAGAACGGAGTATCCGATTTGAATGATCTAAAAAACATTCGATTAGTAATGATTGGGAGCAGTGTTTATTAGTTTTTGGCAAAGGCAGGCCCAACCATTTTGAAGATACGGAGCTAAATATATAAAAAATAGCAGTTTTTGAGAGAACTAAGCGTTCGATTTAAATGATTCAAAGAACTTTCTGCTTGTCTTAACAAAATAATTGATTTTGAAAAAAAAAAAAATTCAAATAATTTCCACTTTGCAATTCAGTTTATATAATTCTTATAAATATTAGAATTATATTTGAAAACATTCAGTATTCCTCGAACATTTCGTTACGGCACGGGAAGTTCCAGCAATTTGCCACCCACCCCACTAGTTTGGTTTTTGATATCACAAAACAATATTTTATTTCTGTTGATAAGAGACATTTCGTGTTTTCATTGCTTCCTTGATTTACCAAGTGTATATATATATATATATATATATATATATATATATATATAAATAATATATACATATATATACATATAATAGTAATAATAGTTACATTGTGCTTTAAATTATTCATTAATTATTTGCATGATTAAAGCAATTATGTGTTCTGTGAAATGTATGTTAATGATATTTACATCATGAATTTAGAATCTTATTTATGTTGCCTCAGATAAATACGTGAAACACGCACATATATATATATATATATATATATATATATATAGGGTAGAGCGGGGCACAAATGTCCAATTTGACTTTCAGTAATTATACTGTCTGAACCAAATGACTACATCACATCACATAACACGTATCAAACAAGCAAATATCGAACTATGCTCAATAAAATTCTCAGTTAATTTGTAATTATAGAAATGAGTTTTTTAGCTATTTTTCTAAAATTTGTCATCTGTTCCTTTTTACCTCAATGGCTGGTTAAAAAGGGACAGCTTACAATGTAGTATTTCTAATTTTAAGGGGATTTTGCGAAATAATAGCTAAATTATTTAATCAATGCAAAATAAAAGTTTCTTGGCAGCATTTTTTATAAATATTAAATTGTATATGATCTGGTATTTCGTCGTAAATATTTATCAGCATAGTTCGAATAATAATTAATGTAATTTATCTGCTATAAAATTACTTTCTTCAACTGTTTATAACTAATGTTCACACTTTTGACAGGGTAAGGGTTTAGTTGCTCCTTTTTTATTGTTTACACCTTTGTCAGCATAAAGGTTTAGTTGCATTCTACCCCACCCATATGCGAGCTATTATTGAGGTTACAATAATAACAAAAGTTTAAATTTTATGGCATTGAAGTCACTGTTTCATCCCAACTTCACTTTGGACGGCATGGTTTTGGCATCGAATTTTAACACTTGTTTTTACCTCTAGTTCGACTCTTTCGCAAACATTCTCCGGTCCCGGAATGAAATTATAAGTGATTTACGTTTTGCACCGGTTTGAAGGCATTCATTAGAACGACGATACGTCGACGCAGATGTGTTGTACGTCATATTTCGTTGATGGCTGAAAATCAATTATAATTGATACACTCCGTTCACAAGAGGTGCAATCAAAGACACCCTCGTCGATCCCAGACGAAATGGGAACCGTAAGCTTGATTCATCTAAAGTCGATGACACGGCAACAGTAATACAGTTCAATCAATACACGAGCGTACTTTCCCTCACACCCGCTACCGTCGTTAGGTGGGACCGCCTTTTGCGAATCCGAAAATTTTGTTGAATTTCTCGCAGTCGATCCGGATTATAGATGGACCAAGAGCCGGTGACAATAAATCATGACGTAATATTCGTATTTATAGTTCAGTTTCGGATCGATATATATATTTAGTTTTGTACACAGGGTGGATACAATTAATAACTTCCCAAAGAGTAAGTTAAAGTCGTCGACAGAAAATACGTCTCACTTATTTTATGTTTTTCTCGATGTTGCAAGTTCTTCTGAATATTTTTGTTCAAAAATATTGGATAAGGTATACGGGTTCGTCGATTTTTGCTTTAAAACATATATAAAGATCTCATTTTTTTTAATTTTTATTGGCTTTGCTTATTTACAGCAATTAGCCATCTAAAATATTTTACCTTTATATTTTCTACTGGGCTCGCCCGTAGATAAGCGGTTAAGAGCGATGGGACCTGAATCAGAGGTCGTCGAAGGTCCCACTTCGACCAGCCTGTTGTCAGGCAGCAGTGACAAGGATTTTCACTTGAAAATATAGATAGTAATATGTTTCCAAGTGAAAATAACCCTCACCAGGCGTTGCTGCACCAATAAAAATACTCGCCCTATTACAGAAATTGTAATAATAATATATCATATAGACATGTGACTACTGATTGGGTTGCCATCTGTTAAACAGACTAGTATTAAGTCAAATCAGCCCAACAGCTTATAGAACTATTGGGTTCTGATTGATGTTCAAAAATAATAATAAAAAAAATTCTACTATTTCCATATATATTCTATACTGTCTTTATATATTATACATATATTCTACACTATCTTTAATTGATATATATTTTATACTGTACTTTATTTATATCATATTTCAACCATTCTTTTTGCTCTTCACAACTGATTTCTTCATGTTTCTTCTTTTTTCTAAATATGATGTTCTCGAGTTCTAATCCTGCTTTTCTGTTTACTTCTAATTTTTTTTAATTTAATTCTACTCAACAAATCAAATTCTGTTTCATTTTAAATTAACTATATTCTTTAAATCTAAATCAATGACAGGATTTGATTCGAAGATCCCTGTCGTGTGAGTCGGACACGCTACTGAGTGAGCTATGCCCACCACAACTCAAATTTTTAAGATAATTCTGATAATTTTTATTGGCTAGAGCCGTTTTTTTTGAAATTCAAAAATCGTAAGAAAATTATTACTTAGGAATCGTACAGATTAGTTTTTAATTGAAATCGACTACGGACTTTTTTTTCATTTTACTTTATTTTAGCAACCAGAAATACAATAATAATTTTTATGAGCTAAAATGTACATCAACTTTTGTTGTAATTATTTTTTTTAAGAATTTCATTATAACCACGAGAGATATCAGATGTGTATTTATTATTGTTAAAACAATTTTCTATAAAAATAGTAATAGTAATCATAATAGACCGCGATAGTTTAAGACTTAATTTGCATTCAATTTCTCAGAAGTGTAGTAGGAAAATGTGGTGTTAAGTTTTATTTGTAAATAGCAGTTGTAAAATTTAAAAATTCGATATGACTTATTGTTAAGTTTATCTATTTATTATTAAATTATTTTTATAAATTTCAATTTTTTTATTATTATTTATAAATTTCAATTTTTTTATATATATTTATATTTTGATACTCATTTTTAACTGCAATCAGACCTTCCGTTTTATGAGCTTTTGGAATCCAACTACTTCTAATTCGAAATTTTAGACTGTAACTCAAAGGTTAATCAAAAATCTCTATGTGAATATTTTATTATTAGAATTCATCTAATAGGGTCAATATATTAAATTTGATGCTGCACTGTTGAAAAGGGCAATTTTCACTTATATTAAAAACATTCATGAAGTTCATGAATACCTACATCAAAGCATATTGACACTGCCACCTAGGTAAACGCGTGTTATTTGATGATGACTTATTATTTATAACTATATTATTTAAATGTGCTATTACATTGCACTAGGAACTAGTGGAATTACTTAATTAATTAATAACTTATTGGAATTAAGTGTAAATTAAAATGTGAGGTAAATAATATGTTAAAATGGTGTGTTTTTCTAATACGTATTTTAACCAACTTATGAATAAACGTGTACTTTTATTTAAATAATTTAATAGATTCATAACTTTTCCCTATATACAAATGTTATTATTTTATAAAGCTTTAGTTAAATATAAAACGTTTTTGGAGAACGCATTAAGAGAACTGTTAATCCTTTCACGACGAGAGTGTTTTCCACAGGAGTGTCGCTGCTATACGGAACAGCGTGCCGCTCAGTTGCACTATTGAACAAACAGGCATAACGATATATTTTAAGATATTTCAATCATTATCAATATAAGGTGTGTTGAAAAATTACAAATTGCGCTTTTAATAAACTAAAAATTACAATGAAAATTAGAGTTACAAATAGTTTTACTCATAGTGATAAATCCTGAAAGACCGGCACAAAACATGTCGTCCAAGAACGACACCCGTAACACAGCACGTCATGCGGAGTGGATGTCGTCCATAGACGACACTCGTATACACAGATAGTCGAGTGGATGTTGTCCATAGACGACACTCGTATACACAGATAGCCGAGTGGATATCATCCATGGACGGACACTCGTAGCGAAAGGTTTAAACATAAAGAAGTAACGACAATTACAATTTATCAAATAACTTTTATAATTACTGAAAGTAGGTATTCTTTAATCTGTTAATTAAGAAAAACTGGTCAACGGATTACCGTCACGTCAAGAATAATAGAACCCTTTAGAACATTTTTCGAATTTTTCATGTTTTTTTTAACAGCCTTCAAGCGAACAAACGACTCAAGTGATATTCATCAGAAAATAATCAATGTGTATTCTATTCTATCTAATATTTGAGAGTTGTTTAAGAATGTGTTGTGCCTTTCTTGTTGATCCGCGCATTGTGTTTACGTGCCAGGCGAACGCGAGACGGGCTACGGGCGGTGCCGCTCGTTCGCATTTTACGGCCTCTCTCCCAAAACAAACAGAATTAGTAACAGAACTCGCCGGAATATGAAAGGTGACCTAATGGAACATGGACATAAAAAGATCATGCTGAAAAAGCTTCGCAAATATGGTTAGGTTTTCGCACGTTTTTCATTAAGAAATTGATATTTAACTTCCTGTATAGGGTAAGATATAGTAATGGCAAAAAATTCAGAATGGAAAGTTTTTGATATATTTACGTTTCAAGGTTTTTTGATCATGTTGGCATACATTAGTATAGATGCATAACTATGTGTGTAGCATATATGTAATAATACGTGTTTATCGAAGAGAGTTTTTTGTCCGCATTTGAGAACGGATCAATTCATAGGATCAACCTATTTTAATGATT
>NW_020538040.1:61449968-61482163 GCF_003426905.1 Ctenocephalides felis | reverse complement strand
TATAAAATATCTGATAATTGTAAATGCATATGTAGCATATTTTTAACTTTTTTTCATAACCGCTGCACCTGCCTTTCCAAAAATTTAATTTATTATTCATTCTGTTAATACAAATGAAATGTTTTTTAATCTTTTAAATCTTTCCATTCTCTCAAAACGGAATTGCCATTTTTGCAGATTTTGCCTCCATATCTTCAAAATGGCTGGACCTGACTTTGCCAAAAACTAACATTTTAAATAAATGTTTTGTATCTCATTTAAATCGATTGATCCGTGCTGGATCGTGGATCCATCGATTTCGTGGACGAAAAATTGTATTCAAACATACATATACACAAGCCACACATCCATCTATTTTTTCTAAGGTACACAAAAATGCTCAGAAAACCTTAAAAACGTAAAGATATGTAAACATTTTCATTTTTTTATTTTTTGCGTTTACTCTAACTTAATAATAATCTTTCTCAATTTTCAAAAACTATAAAATTAACTCAGAGTATAAATAAATGGAGATACATTAGAATTTGAAAATTTGATATGAAAATTTAACGCTCAGGTACGTCTAATTGATTATTCTGCTTCTTATTAATCTGTAGACTTTGTGGTGCAAATGAAACCATCAAATTATCGATCCTAGTACCACCTTCTGAGCTCATTTTCTAAATAATATTCACCATCAAAGCTAGAATATTCAAAGTTTCTTGCGCAGAACATTCAAAGTTACGATACTAAATTCCAGATGATATTATTCAGTACGAATATCATTGTAATTTATGGATGAGAGCTTTAATCGGACTTTTCTTACAATTAGCAGACCAGACTAACCTTAACTAGCAGACCATTGAAATAATATCCTTATATACAATGTTAAACTAGTAGTTGTTCAATTTATTTTTTGGGAAATGTTTATGCTGAAGCATATCATGATTGTTTAATTAATCGTAACCGAAAATCGAATTATTCAAAAAGAAAGTGATGGAGAATCGAAACTGACATTTAAGTCAGGATCAAGTGTAATTTCAAATTTTGCTTGTATTTCCATAATTTTTATAAGATAAAATAAATATTTCTTAACATCAAATAAAATTGTTGAATAAGGCGTTATTAAATTGTATAAGGTGTTATAAACTTAAATTTTATGATTATATAGAGAAATATATAATACTTTCATTTACAAACCCGTGCGGAACAAGGTCGCGCAGATAGTATTTAATAAAATTATCCATTGAGACTTTAGTAATTATACCATTACCAGTTGTCAACAAAGTTTTGTTATTAGAAACGTACAAGGTATCCTTGAGATACTTCTGGAAAATTTTATGTTTTGATTCCATTTTTCGAATAACTCGATTACTTCGAATAATTTATGTGCTTAATTATTCTAATTTTGTGTAATAATTTGTGTGTTTTACTAAAAGTGAATAACACGAATTAGTAATCAATGATCATTGACTACCTGTAAAATTGTTCAAATGTAATAGCATCTTTTATCAATTTTTTACAATGTTGTTCAAAGTTTTGAAATTTTTTAGGACGTTCAAAAATTTTAGATATTCCTATTGAAGTGAAATTATTTTAATATTCAATTAAATAAATAGACAATAATAATACCTAAGGTAGAGCGCGGCTTAAAGCTCCACCGGCAATATCTCAAAAGCAAATACAGTTATAAATTTTTTAACAACAATATTTGGAAGTAGAGGGAAAAAGATGTATAACTAACCATCACATTGATTCTTACGACCGCGCTATTAGGAAGTAAACGGCAATGTTTGAAAATCCATAACAAAAGTATTTGTTTTCGTTGCTAGTTTTTTTGGTTGCAAGCACTGTTGTTTAGTTTAGGAGACCTTTTTATAATTTTTAATTTTATTAGGTTATTTAATTGTTTTATAAGATACAATGTTTAAGTTATATTCAACATATTTTTTTGTAGAATCCAACTGAGCTTTTACCCTGGTAAAGGTGTAAACAACCTAAAATAGTAAATAAAAATGCATATTCAGTTAAAAAAGTAATTATACAAATATTAAATTAATATTATACCAACTTTAATGATGAAATATGAGATCAAGGTTATAAACAGTAATATTCATGTAAAAAAATGTGGCCATGAAATTTATATTTTGCATTAGTCGATTGCTATTATTTCCTGAAACCCATTTAAAATTGAAGATAGGAAATTGGATCTGTTTGCAGCTTGGCTGTCTCATGTTACCCCGCCTATGGGAAGAGATGACGAATTTTACAAAAGTAGTAAAAAACATATTTTCATAATTATGAATTAGCTGGAAATCTTACTGAACAGACTACGATAGTTGTTTGTTTGATATAGTACGTGTTATAGTGTAGTCATAGACTTTACACTACGTGAACTGCTAGTCCTCATATGTTTTACGTTGTATATAGTGCACAAACATAGAAGGGACTGTGACGCCTCTTGCTGAGCGAACGTTGCCGACAACCGCGGAACTCTCCCGATTGATTAAATGTCATATGTCTTGCTCACGTGCTTTACATAGACCTTATAATATATAAAACGATTTTAGCAGCTGGATTCGATTTTATGTACATTTCTTTCACAGGGGAAATATTATTAATATTATTTCTTACAAAATTATCAAAATTATCAATCTTATTAAAATAAAACTTATGACATATGACATTTGATCAATCGGGAGATTCTGATTGTCGGCAATGTTTGCTCAGCGAGTGACGTCACAGTCCTTTCTATGTTTGAGCACTTATTTTACGCTCGACCAGCAATCTATGAGCCATGACGTAGTAAAATTACTCAAAGTCGTATTTGTGCTCCGCCCGACCCTACGCATTTTTGTTAATTTCAGTTGCCAATTAATTTAATTCACTTTTTTTATATAACTGATATTCTAGCAACCTTCTAACACTCAATAATCCAAAACAGTAAACAGTAATGAAAAATATCTCTAATAAACAATACGTGACTACTATCGGAATGCCAGGTTTGCACGTATAAACATGCAGCGCTTTTGTGATGAATCGCATTGTCCTACCATACATGACATTCCTGACTTCCTTTTTCTATTAGAAAAAAAAATCTAACCGATTTATCGCACATTACGGTGAATCGATATCGCATCAAATATATGCGAATAAATCCCGCCGGGTCGTCACTCGTTATGTTGGAGGCGGTTCGTCCGTTCATCGAGAGCAGAATCGCCTCCGCCGCTGCCGTTGCCGTCGCCGCCTGTATTGGAGGTGGCAGCAACGGAATTGAGCTAACGGGTGACGTATAATACATTTGTAGCAAATCGTTTGGCTGTTATCTCGGCGTGCAGTGGCGAGCAAAAAAAAAACATCATGCTGGTCATCACGTTCGTGGCTGACTCATCGCAGGAGATTGGACCGTGCGGTGAAATTCTCTCTAGCTCTCCCAGCAAACTTTTCTTAGCTACGGAATATCGCGCTCTCGTAAAGAACTTTTTCAGTTTTCTGTGTTTTAAAGAGATCGTTTGTCTCTTTGTCGGTTTTTATGTAGTCTGCTTTGCTTCGACTTACCCTGCCCCGAATAGGGAAAGGTCGACCGTTGAGCATTCTCAACGGTCAGGAATTTGTGTCGTGCCTCTCGTGCTTAACCGAATAAGCCAAGAATAAACATAATGAATATGTATATATATATATATATATATATATATATATATATCAACGTATATATGTATATGATATAATATATATTAGTTAGGTTTAAAGATCAAAGATCTGGCGTCACATCAATAAAAAAATATAATTTTTTATTATTATTAGAAATCTATAAGTTTTGCCTAACATCCTTTATTAGGTGGAATATAACGCCTAAAGCATATTAAACAAACGCCCTTATTCAATAAAAACACTATTAATTTTTTTTAAATTTCAATACATGTAATGGTTTAAGTATGAGAGTGTATTGTTGTAGCATGAATTTTCGGATCGAAAACATTCATATTTCATTTCCATAAATTATTGATTGGTTTATTTATCTTAATACGTTTAATATTTATTAATAGTTCAAAGAAAATCTGTAAATTTAAATTCATGTTAATTTTTTGGGTACAGATATGCCATTCAAACATGATACCGCTTCACAGTATTATATAATTGCTCATTTTCACGTTTTTTTTTGGTTTCTTTTAGTAATAACTGTATGCAGATGAACATTAGTAGTTAAAAAAAATTAATAATTATATAACTATTTTTCACATGTTATTAAATGCGAACAAAAAAAAACGATTCACTTTTGTATTTAAAATTAATAACTTTTGCCGATTATCAAATTATTAGAATATCATGCATTATTTTCTAAATGTACCAATAATATTACTAATATTATTGCATGTTTTTTGCATTTAGAAAATGTGTAATTTTTAAATTTATATATTTCCAATTTACATTTACAGCAACAGTTGGGTCAGTGATTAACTAATAAAAGTCTAAAATACGCAATTAATTTACTAAAAAAGTTAATTATTTTATAAAATGTTTGCATAAAAAGCAAAACAATGTCTCATTATTGATGAAGCACTCAGTATCTACATTATTTTTATATTTATTTACATTCCACTTGAATTTCTAATTTACGTTTTATTCACTGATGATAAACAGCTAAGTTGTATTTTTAAAGACTAATTAATTCGCTCAGGTCTTTTATTCGCATCTGCAGCAATGGCATTTCTTCAACGTTCTTGAGTAAGCAGTTCATAGCATAATACTAGCAAAAAAATAATAATGAACCGAGGAGAATAGTTTATCTCACTAAGGTACAATCGCGAGTGAATCTTGAGATGTATTACGAGAGATAACTACGATAATTATTTTATAGCTGCATGGATATGGTAAACGCGGATCAAAGTTTAAGACGTCGGTAAATCATATTCTATGTAAGTAATTATACAACATTTTTACTGGTTCATATTTCTACATTTACACATTCAAGTTTTTATTTTCACTGCTAGAGTATTTATAGAATTTAAATCGCTTATTTGGATGTTGGTGATCCACTCGTGTCACTATATAAAATTCGAGTCTTCAACTTATTTTTCTATTTAGTTAGAGATCTATTTATATTACAACGTAACATTTGAATATTAAAGCTTTATTTAAATAATTTATATCCCAATATAATCTTGAAATGTTTAATCTTTCAAGCTGTGTCTTTATTCTATTGAGTATGTATATTAAACGATTATGTTTAGGTCTTCAAATGATATGAACAATGTTTTTCAGCTGGACAATTATTAATTTTTTTTGTCCTTTCAATTGCAATATTTTTTCCTAATTTTTGCAATATAATAAGGTCATATAAGGCCATATTTTTGTATTTTAAATCTAGAATGAAAACTGTAGCTGGGGGAGGGATATTAGCTAAAAGTATATGATTCTTTTTGTAAAAAATTATACGCAACAATCAGCTTTTTTAAATTAATTCCAAAACTTTAATCTGAATTGCTGATTGAGTGCAGAACTAAATTTATTGAATTATTTACATATAACCTTAATAAATCGCGCACTTTGATATGCAAAGTTTTTTTGGGTTAAAACTTTGTAAAAACTAGTTTTATTTGAAATATATTGCAATTAAATATAGATAATAGTAACCTTTTTTTGGACAATCCGGTATAAAAAATCTAAATCCGTGATAAATATTTTTTCTAGAAAAATCTGTGGCACAACCTTAATTATGGCAATAGATAATTTTTTTTTCGAAATTATTTATTTATATAGCACAACAATAATAATAAAGAGATAATAATAAAGGCACAAAGATCCAATTTAACTTTGAGCAATTACATTGTGAAAACCAATCCAATTATCACAACAAATCACAAATATCACACAAACAACTATCTGACATCATTGTAGAAATGTGTTTTTTTGTGCTTTTTCTTTTCAAAAATTTGTTACCTGGTTCTTTTTACCCCATAAGCGGGGTAAAATGGGACGATCAGGGACCAACAGGTCCTCTGTCTTATTTTTAACGTTAAGAGAAGTTTCCGAAATAATAGCTACTTCACTTTACCATTAACAAAAATTAACAACAAAAGAACTTTTGTTATGGACTTTCAAAAATTACCATTTTTTCTCCAATAGCAACCTTGTAAGAATGAAGATGATGGCTGGTTATAAATCTTTTCCCCCTACTTTCAAATATTGTTGTTAACTAGCTGTAAGTGGAATTCTGTCTTAAGGCAATTAAGGCATCGTGCCTTAAGGCAAAATTGCTGGAACTTTCCGTACCAAAAATTATTATTTTTTTAAAAACGATTAACATTTTTGAAAAAAATTTACTTCGAAAAAATTAGATTTTTGAGAAACTATAAATTTGACAAAAAATTATTTTTTTTTGAAAAAAAAATTTTTTTTTAAAACAAAATTTTTTTGAAAAGAAAAATGTTTTCTTCATTTTGACATATTTTGGAAATTCTGAACTTTTTTTCAAAGCAATCGTACTGCTTGAACTGCATAGAGACGAAATGTCAAAGCGCGTAAGTGCCGCGCCGCCGTGTAACGCATAAGCAGTGGTACGGAACCCATAGAAATGTAAATAAAAATTTTCTTTTTCGATTTTTTTGCGATTACTATAACTTGCCCTACGGGAAGTTAAAAATTCGAAACTTCACTTGTTTTTGAGATATCGGTGGTAAATTTTTTTACCCGCGGACTTTGAAGCCCCGATCTAGCCTGTAATGAATAAATACATAAATGTCAGTCAGTAATATTATGGATGGAAGCATAAAGTTACTGTAAAACGTCAATAACCTGAAAGTTTGTAAGCCTGCTAATGAATTCCATATTACAGAGACCTGAACATCATCGTTAGCGCGCTTACAGCATCGAGATCAGGATAACAAAAGGATAGTTTGAACAAATTATTATATTTGAACTCGTAGGATAGCGTTCGACAAAGAGTGTTATCAAATTTTGCGACATGTCGAGTGGTTTCTGCGCGGTAGCGAGAATTCTAGACAATTAGTTAATCGGTAAATTAGGACGCGAAAACCATCGCTCTGCAGCCGCTCTTGCCATAGTACGCCGCAAAGCATTTCTAACTAATTGAATACTGCAAACACTTCAACCGTGACTCAGCCAGCCGCAACCGTGCGTACTTCACGCAGTGTTGCTCACAGCACACAGCACACGGTACATAGCTCGCGGAGCAGGAGCAGCAGACTCACTAAACGCTGAACGCTAAACGCTAAACGCTTCAATCTTAAATCTTATCCTATGTGTAGGTAATACCTTTGCATATCGTACCTACCTACCCTACAGAATTATCTCTGACAATAATTAGTTCGAGCTACGCTACGGCAATAATCGTTTCAGAAAATTGCTTACCAAAATTTTTACCACTACCAGCAACTGTAAGCGTTACTACATGTTGGCAATTACCTGATATTTAAAAATACAAAAAGACGCATTGATATTTATTCGTTTACGAAACTAGAAGTTAATCCGTAGGGCAGGTTAAAGAACCTCAAGAAAAACGAAAATGATTTCTTTTTGCTATGTGGACGTTTCAAGACGTATGGGGCAAAAAATGAAGGTATTTGTGTGAAGGGTATGGATGGTTTGTATATATATATATATATATATATATATATTAGATGACCCGACAGACGTTGTCCTGTACACATGTCTGCAATCATTTAATATAATATACTAATATTTACCGTTTGCCTAAAAATAATAATTATTGTTTTTAAATTACTCTTCGCGCCAAAATGCATAACAATTATAATATGAGCGATGTTAAATGTAGAACAGCTTTATAAAATGGTGAGTCTCAATTTTCACACTATATTGGAAATTGAAGTCTTTTAAACGGTATAACGTAACCATAATCATAACATAACACTGGTACATGTTGGATTAAATCAATTTATTTTTTTATTATTTAAGATATCCAAAATTGCATCTTAAAGTTCTCTTAATCGATATCGTGAGACCCAAATTGTATGTAGAGTAGAGCGGGGCTAGTTGAGCATAGGGGCAAGTTGAGCAATCGAAATATCTCGAAAACTATTCACCGTCCGTTTAGGCATTATATGGCGGAAAGATAGAGGTTTGGGAGGAATAAACATCCCGCGATCGCTAGTGGCCCCTGGACAAATGAGTGAGGCTCACGGCCGTTTTGTTTATTTTGAGACCAAAAAGTAAAAAAGTAATTCATCACGAGTTTTCGTCTAGTTTAGTCAAATGTTATTTATTTTTCATCAGGTAAATGTTATTCTTTCATATAGTTATACTACTTTTAATATGCATAGATATTCTGGGTATAATTCTCACGGATTTTTTATAAACTCACTTTTATTTTGAAATTCCGAGTTGGGGTTAGATGAGCATAGTTGCTAAACTTGTTTTGTCACTAAGTTAATTACCATTAACTTCAAGAAATTATTATTTTTAAGATTTAAGCTAAGTCTACGAGTAATAATATGAAGAAATAATGATTTTAAACAAAAATACTGAATATAATAGTAAAATAATACCTAAGATACGATATTGTTTTGTTGATACTACTTTTCGTTAATTATTCAAAGCAAATCACTATAAGTTTTGTTTTTAAAAACTTATTTTATTTCATCACTAATAGACATTGAACCTATGATTTCATTATACTTTCTCAGTGCTCAACTTGCCCCACCTATGAGGTACATTGAGCATGCTTGACTTTTTGCATTTAAACAGCTGTAGCTTTTAAATTTTACTTATTACCATAAAGTAGTATTAACACTTTTGTTAAGCGATAAACAACAAGTCCATTAAGCCGTATAGCAATTTATTGAGACTTTTCATTGAGGAGCTACATCCGTTTAAGTAAAAATTTGCTCAACTAGCCCCGCCCTACCCTACTCATCTTTACTTTTCCATTTATAAAGTGAAATTTTTACGCGCCTCCTAAGACGTGCGATCGCATTTTTTGCATGCGTCGCATTAAAAGTAGGGCCGGCCCTGATTAATGTTTAATTTCATATTTGAAGTGAATTAATTTGTCATATCCTGTTTATATCATGCGATCTCCCATACATATACTATATCTTATATTATTTTGATTTCTGGCACATCTCATCTGCTTTTTGGAGATAATAATGTAGTCATTTCATTTTTCTTATTCATGATCAAAAATTTATTATACATATTCTAATATTGTCTAGGTTCATAAGTAAATTGAAATTTTTGGCAGATGATAGTTTTCATTTGTTTTCAATGCAAACATTTACATGTCGCTTTTTTCAATTTTGTCTACTTATTTTATATTTCAGATTTCTACAATATTGCACATTACTTTACTTTACCCAGTACTTTATAATCACATACATCCTAGAAAATTTCCTTAACAAACTTTAGAAAGTTTTATCAAAATCCGAATAAACGTTTAGGAAGAGTATACAAGGGTGCTTGTGATTTAATATGAACTTTATATAATAGCAATAAAGGTCAAATTGATTCTACGTCTTAGTTAGAATACGTTTGTATGTGAAAAAGAAAAGTCTGTTTTTAGGGGTTTTCCGTCAATTACTCGATTTTTTCGCGCCGTAAGAACCATCCTTGGACATCAACGAACATTTTAAAAAAAGAATTGGCCACGTTGGTCCAGGAGTTGTTGAGTTATGCGCTTACCAACACATTTTGCGATTCATTTTTTTATATAAGAATATATATTAGGGCGGATCGATTTAAAAGTCGCTTAGGCACATATAATTTTCGGATACTAAGGATCAAAATAAGGTACTTTGCTGAAGAAACCATACCTCTAAAATGAAATCTGATGTACCATACATACATACATATGTATATGTTGAGCACAATATGTCGTCTACATTTCCGGGAGAACAAATCATCCGATTTGAATTAATAGAAGAAAATTGACGTTGAACCTATTACTTTTTGGAAAACGTAGGCACCCCGATATTGGTTGATACACATGAATGGATCCGTAATTTAGTAACTTTGTGATAAAAATCATCATTGCATATTCACATCTGATTATTATGAAATTCAATATATGTAGTGCCCACTTTTACAAATCATCCAAACGATTTTAACTTCTAAATATAGTGTGTTAAAACTCTAATTTTAAAATACGGAAAATGTGTTTAAATGCTGAAGCTGTCAATAAATCAAATGCTTTGTCAAGCTTACGTTCATAACATGAGGAAAGTAAAAATCAATCATCCACATCATATTTCTGCAAGCACAAAATACGTATTTCAAAAGAAGAATTCAACAACAAAACCGTTATGTAGCAAGATGTGTGATTGAAACGCTGAAGTTTTATTAATAAGAAAGTAATACAAGTCGTACGATAAGATGTCAAAGATATAATACGTTTGCTATATTGTAATATTCTACTTTTATCAATTCCACTCGAAACTTTTCAAACTCTGTCCATTACAAGCTCCCTAGGAAAATGTAGAAAGCCATATTTTAAATGTAACTATAATTATATAGTTATTTTTAGTAATTTAATTTTTATTAGATGAGTTGCTAATATCATTATCTTTCTGTAAGATGATGGGTGTCTATGACAAAGTTATCATCTCTCCAACTACATATTTGTCTGATTCGAGTTGTAGGTCAAATCTATCAAAGCTCACCAAATAATATCCAAAACCATTCTTTATCCTCCGAAACGTTCTGATTATTTTGAAAATTTATTGAGAGTTTGTGCATGTCTATATGCTAATTTCTTCGTACGGATTTAGAATAAAAGACCACAATTTAGTTCGTTATTTCCAAATTCATATTTATTTATCCATCACAATTCTTATCATACTTAATACCTCACTTTTTCTTTTAGTACTCTAAAATATTCAAAACACTATATATTTTTTTCTTTTATAAAACCGGCAAACGGTTTAAATATTATGCAATCTATTTTATTTTTATAACAACTTTAGAAAATCTCAGCTTTTTAATGAGATTTCTTGACAATTATTTGTATTCGCGCAAGTGTTCTTAAATAATTTTCTCTTTAAATATTTTCACACGTTATTGCCATTTGTAGAAATGTTGAATCGAGTCTTGCTGGTGATTAAATACTCGTAAAATATTAATAACATAGAAACGGGTTTTTCTCGTTTTATTTGTTCCTTTTATAAAGTGTAGAACGAAGTGCAAAGTAATGAGAAGCATTGAAAATGTTTAGTGAATGCGCTAGTAAATGAATCTTATATATATATATATATATATATATATATATATACATGTATATATATATAATATGATTATAACTATTGTCGCCAGGATCAGGTCAATCCCCTCTGAAATGGTAGCAGGGTGAAATAGGTACTCGTAAACCAGAGTCTGTGTAAGGGTTAATACAGAAGTGCTGGTTAGATCCTCTGTAGTGTATCTGAGCCGAGCTAAAGATCAGATAATGTTTACGATAAAGTACATTCATAATAATTTTGATTTTTATTAGGATTAGTACAGGAACATATTTGGCGTTGTATAAACGATGTTCATAACAAAATGAATAGCTAATATTATTACTCATAAAATAATTTAACTTATAGCGTTTCAGGGACGTCCAGGTGTTTTATTTTGTAGTACTTTATATTAAAATCTAGTTCTGCAAATAAAAAAATAAATATATACTTAAATGTTTGAGATGAAAAGTATCATTACGTTATACAATTTTAAATAAGATTTTGATTATAATTTAATTTTTATAAGCATATATAATTTTTATTTCAATGTGCACTTGATTTTTTGAAAGATTCATATGAGTGTTGAAGCAGCACATGTGGTCAATGTCGTTCTCCCACAGATTCATTTGGAGGTTGCGATACCAATGTTCAGAAACTGGCAGTTATAGCTTCCAAGCTAGACAACAATCTTAATTCAAATCTCTCTTAAATTATTGTAAATATTATTCGATTTGTGAGATAATCAACTGTTTTGCAGGATCAGATATCGTAAATACTAACACGTTTTTTTTTGTCTTTGCTTGGTCAACAACCGGAATACAAACTGGTGTATTCAGCAAACGAAAGAAAACAGATATTATTCACCGCATGTGCCAGAGAAATTTTGAAGCTTTTTACACTCAAAACGAGTGTATCTCAAACGTTATATTAAAAGATATTTCATATCTCGCATATGTTGTAGTTAGTTTGTAGTTTTTCTTCTCGTACTTTTCTCTTAATTGTTTAAAAATCCTGTATTAGTAAATATTTTTCATACAAATTGCAAGTGAGGCATGATTATTTCTAATTAAATTGCAATAATGTAGTTAGATGCTAGAGCTATTTGTATGCTTGTCACAACCGTCCTGGGGGTGTGTGGACGGTTGTGCCATTCGCCTTTTTTTGTATGATTTGATTTTATAACTAGTACATTCTATTTAAGGACAGTATGTCAGTAACCCTACGTAGTCAAAAGTTTAAATTACGATTTAATTTAGTTTTCATCTAGCTTTCTGGTATATTATCAAAATTATTGCTCACCATATAAATAGTGGGATCACCGTACCCAGTCTCCTTCAATATAAAACTATTGCAATGTATTTATTTGATCAATATAAATGTAACATAAGTAGAGAATAGTATGTGCAGTAGTTAATAGGCGCTCAGGTTCACAATTCTGTCGACAAATTCTGGGATTGCAACATATCTGTGAAGTGGAGGATCAGAGATGACTATTTTTTATATAATAGATAGAGTGCCCAATTCGAGTAATGTTTCTTATTTTGTATAAGATGAGGTATTTGTATCTGCCGTATTGATTTATGGCCGATTCTGCCGCACAACAGACCAATGTTATGACAAGGCTCTGTTATGAAGAGCTGAATATTGACGAAAGCCATGTGGTTGCTATGCAGTCAGACGTTTTTCTCAGGTTGACAGATAGAAAACCTAACTTAAAAACCGCGAAAAAAGTCAAAAAAACTATCTTTGATAACAGGGTCTTTCTAACCTAGCTTCATAACATACAAGTGACGTTTATGTGAACGTGTACAGAAAATACATGACATTTTGACAGTATTCAGTATGATTCAGTAATATAATGTATGGAAGTTAAAACGTAACATGGCTGTTCGTATTTTTGTTTTATTATATTGGTCATGAAGGTGACAATCTTCATGGCATTGAGCTTTACACGGGATGGTTGCTACCCCTGGTAGAAGGGGGTAGCGGATAGTTTTAATTGGACTAATTGTTGACTTCTAAAAGCAAAGTCCGCGAAATAACATGTGTAGTAAATAATAAATAAATATATCTTCTTTCATTATAACTTAGTGACAAATCAGGGATTGTACTAAGAAGTGCAACAAATACATAAACCATACAAAACAAATCAGGGTTTAATACAGTTCACAGCTACAAGGGTTAAATTATAACCCAACAACCTGAGTTAACAAAGGAGAGTTTTAATAAAATTTCGGTAAACAATGGCCTTGCCATAATATTGGTCTGTTGTGCGGCAGAATCGGCCCAATAGTATTCGTGTCATTCTTGTTGTTTGAACATAAATGGGCCAATTCTCTGATAAAATCAAAATGTTATGTTGCAGGTTTTTAATCGTATGAGTCATAAAGTGTTAAAAGGCTATGTATTTACTGTGATGTCAGGCGTTTAACATATAAAATATAACCTCCAAAAAGCGCAAATGCCAAATAACAATTTTGCCATAAGTGAAACTTTCTGATTTCACTTTGGTATCACATATGTGAAATTAAAGTTAATATTATGATTTTTGTGCCTTTTCGGGGTTAGATTTGTGCTGTCCTGATCGCACAGACATAGTTTTTTGACCGTTTGTTACTACCAACTAATATTTTGGTATAATTAGTTTTTTCTTTTTATAATTATTTTTTTTGTGTTCATATTGGTGTTTCGTTGTTATGGCGTTTGATTGCTGGCCTTATCTGACTGATCCCATCTGAAATCAGTTATGAGTTGTCGTCGTCGTGATGAACTGACGACTAACGTGACCAGTCTAGTCAGCGTGATACGCGGCACGGAACAAAAGGCGTAGCCACCCTCTGTTAAGTAGAGCGGAAGCTGATTTTGAAACATTCTATTTTTGCTGGAGCAGCAACTTTGGCGATTCCTGAATTGTCTAAGTGCAGACCTGCGAACCGACCATCCAATAAGCTTTCGAATAATATTTGTTATTCTATGGCGCATTTATATAATTATTTCACTTTTTTAGTGTTTTTATTGTTTAAAGCTGCGCGTGGGACCTTTTAATTAACTTCCCGTAGGGCATGTTATAGTAATCGCAAAAAAATCGAAAATGAAAATTTTTATATATCTTTACGTTTCAAAACCTTCTGAATATTTTGGCATACCTTAGAATAAATGGATGTATGTGTGTGTGTGTATGTGTGTGCGTATATGTGTGTGTGCGGATACAAATTTTCGTCGACGATTTCGGGAACACGGATGAAGCGATTTGAATAATTCAATAAACATTCGATTCGTATTGATGAGGAGACGTGCTGATTAGTTTTTGGCGAAGGCAGGTCCAGCCGTTCCGAAGATATGGGGAAAAAGTGTCAAAAACGGTAACTCAGTTTTTAAGAGAATGGAGCGTCCGATTTGAATAATTCAAAAAACATTTCACTTGTATTAACAAGATAAAGAACTGATCATGAAGGCAGGTCTAGCGGTTCCGGAGATCTAGTAAAAAAAGTAAAAAAATGCCTTTTGGCGGTCAAAAATGGTCATTAGACATATGCACATCAAATTATCAGATATTTTATAGAGATTTTAACAATAAGTATAAATTTTGTTTACATTCCTATGGGTTTCGTACCAATGTTTATGCGTGAGACGCCGACGAGGCGCTTACGCGCTTCGATATTTTGTCTCTATGCAGTTAAAACAGTACGATTGCTTTAAAAAAAAGTTCAGAATTTCCAAAATATTTCAATATAAATTTTTCTTAAAAAAATCTTTTTTTTTTAAAAAAAAATAAATTTTTGACAAAAATTTATAGTTTCTCAAAAATCTAATTTTTTTTTCAAAAATGTTAATCTTCAAAAAAAATTTTAGTACGGGAAGTTCCAGCAATTTGCTTAAAGGCACGATGCTATGCGCCCGACTAGTTTAATTTAAAAATGGAGTTATAGTAGAAATTGAAATATATTTTTGACATATTTTTTTAAACTAAATTGTATATGTAAGACCGCAGCATTCGTATAGGGTAGAGCGGAGCTTAAAAGTCTACGGGAAAAAAGATCCACAACCGATATATCAAAAACAAGTAAAGTTAAGCATTTTTTTTAACAACAATCCTTTAAAGTACAGGGTAGTAACATGCACAACCAGCCGTCACCTTAATTCTCACAACGGTGCTAAGATGAACGATACTATTTGAAAATTTATAACAAATGTATTTTCTTTCGTCGTTAGTTATTTTTGGTTGTGAGCACTGTTGTTTAGTTTACGAGACCTTAATATAATTTTTTAGAATACGTTATTTAATTGTTTTATAAGTTGTATTGTTAGATTTAAGATAGATTCAACAGTTTTTTTACATAACATCTATAAAAGTTTACACGTGGGTGTATTAAAAAGGATCAACAAAAGCTCTACCCTGGCAAAGGAGTTAACAATAAAAATAATGCATAAACATAAATTAAGATAAAAAAGTAATTTTTCAAGAAATGAATTAAATAATTAGTTTTTCCAACTTTGCTTCTGAATATTTCTAACGAAATACCAGATCAAAGTTATTTCCATTGTTATCTCTGTAAAACATGTAACCTTTAAATTCTTAATTTACATTGGCTAAATAAGGTAGCTATAATTTTGTAAAATACCTTTAAAAATAAAATAAGACATTGGACTAGTTTGCCCCCTGGCCGTTCTATTTTACACTGCCTATGATGTAAAAAGGACCAGGTGACAATTTGTAGAAAAACAGCAAAATAAAACACATTTTTGACAATGATGAACTAGCTGATAGTTTTGCTTAATATAGTCAAATAATTATAATGATATATGATAAATAAATGATAAATAAATGATAAATAATGATACGTGTTATTTGTTGTGATATAATTCTTTTGTTTTTTGCAATATAATTGCTTAAAGTCAAATTGGACTTTTGTGCCCCGCCGTAAACTATATGTATATATTTATTAATATACATTATGAGAAAGTAATTTCGATTCGACGCGATCGATATAGAAATATATAGCTCACCGAATTTATACCAATTGAACATTATTTCCGAATGAATAACGATTCAATTAATTAATGTTTTCCGTACAATATTAAAGCAACAATATTGATTGTGTCAGGGCCAGAACAATTTTGGTCACTCGGAATCCTCATTTACAAAACCTTCCGCGGGAACTATTTAGAAGCTTGTATATAGATAGTGCGTGTAGTTAAATGTCTACCTAGATCCTGTTTCTACGCAGAAACTGAGATTTATTAGTCATTTAGCTCGACGGCGATGTCATTGCATTAGATATAAGGACTACATGTGAGCCAGGACTATTTTCCAAACATCCGTATCTGTATTGAGGAAAATTTAGGAGCCCCTAAATTATCACCCTACGGGAAGCGATTACAGGAGTATTTAGAAAACGAATTTTGTGAGTTACCTATTGTTTCATAAGCCCACATATTTACTTCTGAGCAGTGTGTGACTGCCTATAGGTGGTGGTTTAGTCGCGGATTTTTTTTTTTGGGAAATTTGCGCAACTTAATGATGGTTTAGTTATAATGCTTATATCTAGTTATAATGCTCAATTTTTAACAAAAGACTATGATAAATCACTAATAAAACATAATATTAATACGATTATTTATGTTTTGAATCTATTTTTATGTTTAACTTTTATTAGGGTAAGCTACAGTAATTCCAAAAAAATCGAAAATGAAAGTCTTTATATATCTTTACGTTTCAAAAATTACAGATTCGGATCAACCGATTTGAATAGTTCGAAAACCATTCGATTCGTGTTAATAGGGACATGTGCTGATTAGTTTTTGGCAGGGTCCAGCCAAAGGTCCAGCTGTTTCGAACATACAAGACTTAAAGTGCCAAAAATGATAATTTAGTTTTTGAAAGAACGGAGCACCCGATTTGAATAATTCAAAGATCAGTTTGACTTATATTGATGGAACGAAGAACTGGTAATTTTTTTGCGAAGGCAAGTCCAGCGGTTTTGGAGAACCAATAATTAAGGCATTTTGCAGTCAAAATCATCATTAGACATATTCACATCAAATTATCAGATATTTTATGAAGATTTTAATAATAAGAACAAGTTTTGTTTATATTTCTATGGGTTTCTTACAAAGTGTTAGATGCGGCGCTTACGCGCTTTATTATTTTGTTATATTCGTAGTTATTTCGCTACGCAGCGCAATAGCTTCAAAAGTTCAGAATTAAAAAAAAAAACAAAATACAAAAAAAATTCAAATTTTTCACAAAGTCTGTATTTAAAATAATTTAAAGCTTTTTTAAAAAATTCAATTTTTGGAAGTTCCAGTAATTTGCCTTAAGGCACAATGCCATACTACACTGGTTATTTTCCATTTTGAGAAAAATTTTATAATCTATAGAGATTACGCTATTACTATTTAATAAAGCATTTTGGACTTCATCATTATAAAAATTATAATGAAAATAATTGTTTCTATAATTATTGAAATATGTGAGATACAACAAATCAAAACCTGAATTATTTGTATTGCGTGTGCGAATAGTAAATAAATTCGCATAATATTTAATTATACAGCCAATTAATATAGATAGATAATCAAGAATTTTAATTATAATGTTGCAGTTTATTGATTTATTAGAAAAATGCGGTTTATTGAAAAACTTTTAATAAAATTAATTAAATATAACATTGGGATTTATATATTGAAATATATATATATTGGAATTTTAGGTTCATGTATATGAGTTGAGTTGTAATTATATCTTCAAGTTTTATATTTTTAGGCTAAAGTTTTAGACTTCATTCAGTGGAAAAGTATCCAAAACTTTCACTATTAATATATAGTGTGATAATTGAACATAATTATTGAGAACTTTCCAAAAGCAATTTCATGGGATCTATGTATTCAAAAATACAATTTTTAGTGCATGTATAAACGATACAATAATAAAACTCAGTGTATGAATTTCATATTACTGAGATTAAAATTGTGAATTACATTGAATTGCAAACAGTCATTCATTTTCTAACTGAATTTATATCTGTATAATTTATACATAAAAATTAAATAATTCAACGCATCATATTCCGAATAGCATTATTTTTATAAAAATGGCGATACATTTTCTATGAATATTTGGTTTCAGAGCTTTTGTATAATACCATAGCCATGGAAAACAAATTGGAATATTATTGAACTTGTGCGTTTGAATATGAATAATTTATTTACCACTTAGTCAGAACTTGATAATTTCATTTATTTCAAATGCGTCGACTACTAACTTATTCACGAATTATATGCTATATTTTCTTCTTTACTTTATGGATTAGAATATTTAATTTATAATACAACATTTGTAATAAAATAATACTAATGGTAATAAGTTTACTTGGGATATGTACTTAGTCTGATCGATATTCAGTAATCAAGTTAAAAGATTTTAATGTTAGTTTTAATAATAATTTATTATTACACAAATATTCAGAAGTTTTTTTTTATAAAAAATAATACGTATAGAGATGAATAAGAATAGGGTAGGTCCAATTTAACTTTGAGCAATTATATTGTGAGAACCAAACCAATTATATCACAACATATATCAAACAAACTACTATCTGACTATGTTCAGTAAAACACCTAGCTATCATTGTAGAAATGTGTTTTTTGCTGTTTTTCAATAATTTGCCATCTAGTCTTTTAACCCTATTGTCGTAAAATGAGGCGGCCAGGGGGCTAACAGGTCTAATATTTTATTTCCAATTTTAAAGAAATTTAACGAAATAATAGCTACTTTATTCAACCGATATAAAATTTATGGGTACATTTTTTGGAGATATAGCTATAGAGATATAGTCTAGAGTGTTTATGCAAGTTTTTTAGTGAAAACGTAAATTATCTACGATTTTATCAATAATAATGACTTTTAAAATTATTTTAAAGTTGAAGAAAAGAGCCGGCCATTAATCACGTGAGCCTTAAAGAGGAAAGGAGGGTTTGATAAAAATTCACAAAGTATTACGTGTGAGAGGGTAGAGTCTAGTGAGATATAACGTGTATTTATTTTTTACCTCAATTAGCGATATTTTTTTTACTTCAACTACCATGTAAATAAAATAATATTGAAAGAAAAAACTTAATTATTTACATAGCGTCTCTTGCTATTATGACTCAATAAATAGCTTTACTGATACATTTCAAAAATGTATGTAATTTTGATAATTATATGTAGTATATTTTTAATAATATTAGATCAACAAACATTGCACATTTTTCTGGTAGTTAGTCTCATTGCATATTTGGCAAGCTTTTCTGTCAAAATATACATACATTCTGATTTTCACACGGATTGATAAAGATTCATAAACACGATTTAATGCGAAATAGTATTATTGTTGGTATATTTGCTATCTATATTAATTGGCTGTACGATTACATATTGTGCGAGAATTATTCACACAGATAATACAAATCATATGAGTTTTATTAATTGTTTTACATATTTCAAACAGTTACAGAGACATGCAGTTAATGATTAATTCCATTGTAATTTTTACGTGTGTATAATTAGATAAATACAAAAACTATATATTAAATGATAATAAATATAACAAAATAGGAAATTAATTTCTAAAATTAATTGAATGAAAATATGGGCATTATCAATTTAATCAATCAATCAATTTAATTAATGATAGATTTCATTTCATGAAAAAAAATGGGCTATATAACAATTTTATTTTAAATTTTAACATTATATAAAAAAATAATACTGTCTACAAGGAAAATTTACTATCACTGAATGGAACATTCAGGGCATTCTGAAAACCATCAGTATAAAATAAGCATATTTACAAAAAATCGATATCTTCTTACTAATTTTTAAAATTTCTTTTTACAATCAAGTTTTTCAAACCGGGCCAGGAATGCTAATAAAAGCTTTGAT
This sequence comes from Ctenocephalides felis, assembly GCF_003426905.1. Lineage (NCBI taxonomy): Eukaryota > Metazoa > Arthropoda > Insecta > Siphonaptera > Pulicidae > Ctenocephalides > Ctenocephalides felis. The sequence goes on along the minus strand of NW_020538040.1, from coordinate 61,462,069 downwards.
AGAACATTATGATTTACTAAAATTTATTAAAAAGAATTATGTAGATATAAGCAACTAATATTATATTTAAGAGTTATGCTTACATTACATGTGCAACTTACAATATTTAGGTACTAAATTTATTACGGGAGGAGATTTTAAATCTTGGTACATTCTTTCGAAATCGAGGCTTACCATGGAATCGATTTTTAGCAGGATTAATACAATAAATGATCTCAGTAGTTAGATGAACCTGCCTGATCTACTTGATTATTTCATGACGTAGGAGACCTCATCAAATTCCATGAATATTGAAACTATTTTTGATCACCATCGTGCTTTACAGAAGACTGTGAAAATCACCGTATCTGAATTAGCTTAGATATCAATTAAGCATCTATCGTTTTCTCTAAGGATTGTAAAATGGTCTGTGGAATAGTACTTCTTGCTCCAATCAGTGATGTTTGCTCTGACGATAGCCATTTTGCTGTGCCTCCATTCATGTACCCTGCACGAAGTTGAAGATCGTTTCGAATGCTCTACTCTACAAAGGTAGATGTGGCGACTACTCCAAAATTTTGTTTGAACCAACTATGTATGTCGACATAACTATGATTTCTCTGATTCTCATATATGAATTCCCGAAAAGCTGCCGCTGCGTACCACAAGTGAAATTACAATTTGATTTACGCAAGAAGCCAGATGGTGGCATCTTTTAGAAGATCTTAACACGTTGACTACTTAACATCGTCCTTCTTTCTTCATGCATGCACACACTGTCGACAGTGCCAATTTTATTTTAAACTGTCTTCAAATTTTCAGCATAGTAGAAGCAACTGTTAGTGTTAGTGATTCCTACCCAAAGTAGGTATCAAAAAAACTGTTTTTGCCGCCGCCACTGCATTACGTTTTTTGTTTCTTGCACATTTTACTCAAAATATAATTGCACATTTTACTCAAAAGATAATTGCACATTCGTATTGATACTGTTATGCATTAAAACTTATATATTATACGCATTTTTGCAATAAACTTGAAACTCTTTGGTCTTAGTTCATATATAAACCGGTCCTTTTTGTCAAGTTTCGCAAGAGGCATATATACAATATTTTCTTGCAACTCTAAATGAGAATTACTTTCAACCTCACAGGTTGTAATGTTTTCACTTTTATAATAACTAATAAATACGATCGACCAAAGGATCACTTATCTGATGCGGTTGTTGACAATGTGTCGATAAAATTGATTGCAATAAATAATTAAAAATAGTTTAAATTTATGACAGTGGAAAGGAGTAAAGTTAAAAAAGAATTTTCCATGTTTTTAGTTTATTAACCCTCCGTCGGTCGGATATTTTTTCACCTTCAAACGGTCGGAAAGGTCTGGCTGGACCACCATTCATTTTACATGTATTTATATGGGATAAGTGAGTTTTTGGTGTTATAATAAAAATATTACATATTATATTATATAAAAAAATGAAGAAATATAAAAAATCGTTTTTTTTTTGTTAATTTTTCTGTTTTATATCAATGAAAAACAATATTTATTCTTTTTCGGCTCCTTCGAAATGAATGTGAAATTCAAATGAAAACGAAATGAGGTGCGTCGCCTTTGAAATGAGCTGTAAAACTCAAAGTGAAAATATAATTTCACTAAAGGTTTGCAAAAAAAAAAATTTCAAATGCAGCACGGGTAGAAAAATTGTTGATAATGTGTGCATTACTCTTCCGATTTTCAGTGTTTGCAATTATCAGTAAGTTTCCCGGTAGGTTTTCAAGGAACTCTCGTCACGAAAATACTAACACTGATGTTACAACACATAGCAAAAAATATATAAAAAGCAGTTTGAATAGAAAATACCATGAAAAAAGACAAAATACTGGTTTACATATATCAAAAAGCGTATATTTCATACAAAATGTATGGGTGGTCTAGACAGACCTTTCCGACAGTTCGAAGTATAAAAAAGTTAATATCCTTATAATTATCCTTCTGTACATTTTTTCGTCCTGACTTTTTCACTGATCGACAGCTAATGAAATTTTAGGAAAAGTCAAGAAATTTCAAGTCAATAGGATTACTAGAAGTATTTTTTTTTTTAATTGAAGTCGAAAAAAGTCTGGCCAGACCACGCCGACCGACGGAGGGTTAATTCAATTTATTTTGAGCAAAGTTTTTTGTTTTTTCTCGATTTTTTATGAAACTATTAGTACGATTTTACTATCCTGATTGAATGCGTCAACTTTTGATGAAACTTGCTCTAGTGTCTCTAATCTGACTAATGGACCGATTCTACCGCATAACAGACCAATGTTATGACAAGGCCATGTTATGAAGAACTTTCCATACAACAAAATCTAACCTAGAAACCGCATAAATGTCAAAAAAATGATCTTAGATAACAGGGTCTTTCTGACTCAGGTTTATAACATACGAGTGACGTTGCAGTTTATGAGTAAAACACCTGAATGGACAGAAAATACATGACATTTAGACAGTATTCTGTATGAATGGAAGTTGGAGCGTAACATAGCCTTGCATTAACATGTTTATGCAGCAGAATCAGTCCCTAATTTTGAAAATTTTAAAATCATACTTTAACAAAATGACTTAATTTTTAAAAATTCGGTGCAATTGTCTCATTATTTATGTCTGTGATCATAGAATTACGGTTACGGGTCCAAAGATTAAATGAACAAAATTAATAAAAATTAATCAGAACAACCGAAATATAGTCACAGTTTGACCAAAGCTCTAGGGTACACTTAATAAAAGCTCCCAATTTTCAAAATACATGAAATAATTTTATATCTAATTTTTCTCGTGATAGTTAACGTTCAGTATTATCAACTTGTTGAGTTCTGGTACACACACTAAATATATCGATTTTTTAGAAAAAAAACTAATCAAGTCAATTTCAATCAATTACCAAACTTACCAAAGGTCGCAGGCCGGTTTTACTAAGTTTTACCATTTCTATTTTCTAAGATTTTAGAAAACGTCAGCTATTATTTCCTCAATTTACACAAAACTGGTCGAAGATGCAAAGTGCCCATATATATTTCAAAAATCTGTTTCTGGGGAACAGGATAATAAAGTATGTTTAATATTAACAGTACGTTTTTCTTGTTTTAACTTATCTTTTGTAATAGTTCCGAGATCAACAAAAAGACTCATTTCTCTACTAGTTATAATATTTTAAGTCAAAACACAAAGTCATCCGTGCTTATGTAGGTCTCCGTGTTCTTGACAAAGTACGGTGTGCACAACAAAGTCCATCTTGTTTCTACTTTGTGCGTTTACTGTTGGTTCTCTGTAAATAGTTTTTATTACATTTTTCTTATGATTTTATTTTCATTTTGTTATTTTTGTCAACGTATTTATATAGCTGCTGTCACATACAGACTACAAAGCACGCACAACTAAAAAAACGCAAGCCATGAGCCGCACCGTTTCACGGAAAATCTTTCTGTCAACCAACGTGAACGCAACGTTATTGTGTTGTGAAAAAATTTGAATTAGCTTATGATATAAATTACATGCGACGTTGACACATTACATTGGATGAGACAATTCTATTGCTGACTGGAACTTCCCATTTATTATGAAGTAAAATTATTAAATGAATTCCGAACAAGTGTAAAAATTGTAATAAAAATATAAAATTATTTTTGAAACGTTTAAAAAAAATTAAATTCACTAAAAATATGTAAAATCTTTTGAATATATACGATACACATGCACATAAATCTATATGCATCTATAGTAATCGCACAAAAATCGTAAATGAAAATTTTTGCATATTTATACTTCAGAAAAAATGGATGTGTGTGTGTAGTATGTATTTTGTACTGATACAATTTTTTATCAATGATTTTAGTCTCACCAACCGACTTGAATGATTGAAAAAACTTTCGATTCCTATTGATTGGTACATGTGCTGTTTAGTTTTTGTCAAAGAGGTTTTGGTGATATAGAGCAATAAGTGCAGAAAATGGGAATTCGGTTTTTGCAAGAACAGATTAGATTGATTCGAAATAAGTCTAATTTGGCCCTCCATTCTAACTCCGCTTGATTATGTTTTGTTTATAGACATTTCATATTAATTGTTGTCGTTTAATTTATATTTTTTTTATAAAATATGAATAATCAAAGTTGCAATATTTATAATAATCTATTTGAAATCATTAATTTTTTTTGAATATTCTATTACGGTACGAAAAGTTCTAGCAACTTGTCTTAATGTACGATGCCACAAACCACTATCGAGTCATTTTTGAAAGAATTCAAAACTGAAAATTAATTTTTTGTGGCAAAAATAAATGTTTGTTGTGACAAGATAGATACAAAAAGGTATAAGAAATTCGTGATCCACAGAGATGCTGCCGAACTCTATTAAAAATTACACTTTTTTATATTTTTGAAGGACCAGATGTATTTAGATAATGGCTATATCAGACCGATTAAAAGATAAGTAGTTTAATTGTTGTATCTTTAAATGAAATAATACGATGTTAAGATTTATTAAAAGATAAGTAGTTTAATTGTTGTATCTTTAAATGAAATAATACGATGTTAAGATGATTTGTTATACAGTTGAAATAATACCTGTTGCTTAGTTGAAGTTTGAATTAATACTGATGTTTATTAGATGAAATTTTAGATATTACTAAATTGCTAAGTTTTTACAATTTTTGTATTATTTTTCTGATTGGTTCGTTTTGGGGGTTCAAGAGACATCCCATTACATTTTTGACCAATCCAATCCAATTAACCGGTAATTTCATGGTACGTGGAATTGAACCGAGAACAGGTGATTAAAAATTCTTAGAAAAATGGATTAGTGGTATGATGATTGTTTTAGGGACAGGATGCATAACAATAAGAGGGATTATTTTATGTTTCAAAATTTTATAAAATAAAGGATAAGGGTTTATTATTGATATCCTGTATGAAAGAGATAAAATATAATAATATTATTCCATTAGACCAGGGTGTGAGTAAGGCGTTAATAATATTTAGTACATATTTTATTTGATGGTATAGAATTCCAAAAATCTTTTTTTGTGCTTTAAGTAAAAAAACAAGTTATTTTAGTTTGGTAACAAAAATCGTTTATCAGATTAATATGAGTTATACATATAATCACATCGTTACTACGATTTTTTTATTATTTAATTCACTTTATATATTATTTAATTCACTTTGTTACTAATTAACAAAATAACCATGGTCCACCAAAATGGTCATTTAGACTTGAAACACAAAGTTATGATATATTTTATTTGGTCTTGAAACAAGGGCAAAAAAACTATCATTTTCCGATTTTTTCATTTATTTTAAATTAACATTTATTTCCAAATAAAACCGAATATTTTAGAGCAATGATCACAATCGAGTGTATTTATAACAGTTTCTTGAGCCAACTACGGGTTTGAACAATAGCATAAACTAAATTAATATCTCACAAAGGTCTCAAAACAAATTACTGAGAACTTGTTTCTGTGCCTAAGTATTGGTTAATGCACCGGGATATAAACGTGCACAATAAACAAGAAGAACTTGTGCAGTTTTTGATCAGAAACAGAAATACATTCAAACAAACAGACGGATGGAACTCTATTGTCATCTAATGTAATAAGGTGACCATATTTTATTTCAAAACCAGGACAGTAACTTGTAGTTACTCTGTAATCCGGGACAGGAGGGACTTATATGCTACATAACATAAATGTGATTTAAAATAACGTATACTATTTAAGGTTACTATAAAACTCTTTTTTTAATGAATCAAATTTTCAATCAGACTGAGGTACAGTGCTTTTTTTATATTCAGATCTTTAGGTATTTTTTTGGTTTTAAGCCTTGTATAGACCTGTACAATTTTCTTCCTTATTACCTGTCCTCCGTAAATAATTATAATGAAAATAATAAAACAAATGCAGCATTTGCGCCGTGTATGAGACATAAGTTTATTGAAATAATTTCTATATTATTCGTAGTTTCTATAAATCTTTGAAGTTATTGAAATGGAAAATATTTTTAGGCAAAACAGATATTACAGCTGTTCAAAGAATGAGATTATATCGCCAGCGAAAAAGTAAAAAAAAACATCAGTCAATGAATGTATGTTAATTTTAATTACATGAAGTTCTTCAAGCACAATTACTTGATGAGTGAAGACAATATTGGTTTAGTCGTTGTTTAATATAATCCACTGTGTGGACAAATATTATAAAATTTATAAATTAGCAATTACTTTATTTCTCTAATGAAGTTTCGTTTTTTAAATGCTAATTACAATGACAAACCGATCATGCCCTATTTGAAGTATGACTTTAATTACATTATTGTTTTTAAATATTGACACAAATAAATATGTGCATCACGAGTGTTACCTTATTACTAATACACATTATTCAAAATGATTATGTAATGTATTTATTTTTACTTAAATGCCATATTGTACAGTAGCAAATAATTTTTACTTCAATCGCGTTTGAACCTTACGCGCACTCTTTTTTTGTTATTACTGTATATTTAGTTATTATTTAACTATTTAATTTTATTTTATTCTATATCACATATATTAACTTACATAATTATAGATGAAAAGTAGTTATTTTTTGTTTAAGTTGTAAGCTCGTCATTGTAGATTTAACAGTTCCGCAATATGAATTAATTTTTATTTCCCGAGGAAGCTTTGAAACTTTGCCATTAATTAATCCACGTTAATTAACGACTGAGCGTCAACTTTAATTATCTTAATTCATCGTAGCAAATGGAATCATTATTTTCAAATGTTATGAAATGAATTTTCATCGGGAGTACACATTTCTGAGCTTCGCTTATTTCCCGTTAATGACAATTAGTTCTATTTGTGCTTGCACGCATGCATGCTTATTAGTCGCTATCTGCTACCTGCTAACAAGTACAAAAATGTTCGCGTGATAATTCCGAGGATTTTATGCCGACAGTTTATTGAAAGTTGGCAACTTTAATTAATGATAATTCTAATACGCATATAATCATTAAAAGTTTCTAGTAAAAGTTTTCTATATATCATTTTAATTATGAACTACTTCTACTTCTACTCTCATAGGTTAAATGAATATAACAAGCTCAAACTATACTGTATTAATATTTTTTTTTTGTTCCAGGTACGTTCGTTATAACGCATGGTCGTTATCATCACCTATTGTAAGTACATATGCAGTTGGCGCTTTCTGCTTGTTAATAATTTTTCAATATTATGAATAGAATATATTCAAATTTATAGTTTTATAGTGTGATTAAAATATATAATTAAAATTAATATAGAAATCAGCCACATATTATATGAATAATAAATATAATATGATACAAGCTCATACTTAGATGGCTTATTACAAATAATTTTTATTGAAGCGTTTACAGGATGTCTCAGAACTCAACATCAAGTCGAAATAGGGCGATAGTAATGATTGTAAATATCATAAAAAATGAGAAATAAATTATTCCATGTAGTTTGAAAATTATGAGCTTTTAAGTGCAAGCGAAAGCTTTAGTGAAACTGTGACTATTTTTTGGTTATTGTGGTTAATTTTTATATTTTTTTATCAGTTCCACCTTAATTTTTTTTATTATTAAACTATCAAGTGTTTTTTTTTTCATTTTACAATTCTGTTCTTTTGATGGAACTTTCCACTATACTTTAGTAAAAAAAACTTTTATGCGGGGTCTTTTAGTCAAAAATATAATGACATAAATGCTCTATGACCATGAATTTAAAATTTTCATAATTAGTCCACTATACTAATTATGAAAATTTTAAACTCATGGTCATGGAGCAATTATGTCATTATATTTTTGACTGTGTACTTAGAAATGTGATATACGGTTCTAGATCCAAAGTTTAAATGAACAAAATCAATAAAAATTAATCACAATAACCGAAAAATGGTCCATCAAAGCTCTAGGTTGAACGTAAAAGCTCATAATTTTCAAACTACATGAAATATTTCTTTTCTAACTTTTTATGATGGTTCCAATCAATACTATCACCCCATTTCGGCTTGACGTTAAATTACGGGATACCTTAAATATCTTACTAATAAAGTGCGTTAACATATAAACAAAATTAGTCATATAGAGCACAACTTTTATATTTCTGTTTGAAACTTAAATGGTTCTTATACTTATGTATGTATACAAGTAATCGATCACCATTTCTTGGTCCAGTTTAAAGATACATTTTCATCATCAAGATATCTTCTTCTTTATCCATTTTAATACATTGCACTAACATATAATTAAAGTAAACTTTATGAAACAAATTAGTAAAAACACTTATTATTATCTTTGTATACATGTAATCAATGAACGTTTGTTGGTCCATATGGTTTCTATTAAGCATACATAATTATTTCCAAATAATTTTTTTATACATTTTAATACATTGCACTTACAAAATGTTACATGCACTATGAAAATAAATATTAAAAACACTATTATCTACGTTTGTTATTTATTTTAGTTTCTTTCAAACATACATATTTATTCTTAAATTATTGTTGTATTATATTGTATTGTTTATCAATTTCAATACATTATAGGTACATGTGACAAAACTAAGCTTTATATTAACTGTGTATTATTTATGTGTACAAGTAATAGATGACTAGATTATTTCTTGTGATCTCTATTTCATACATATTTTTTCAAATTATCTTAATTTGTATTTATTTCAGTACATTGTGCATATGATAAAAGTAAGCTTTATGAAAAATTTAGTGTAAAGGATTCATAATTTATACACTAATAGGGTGAGGGACAAAGCTCCAATTAGACTTTGAGCAATTATATTATGAAAATCAAATCAATTATATTACAACAAATAACACATATCAAACAAACAACTATCTGACTGTGTTCAGGAAAACTCTCAGCTAGTTAATCTAATCGTTGTAGAAATATGTTTTTTTGTTGTTTTTCAATAATTTATTACTTGGTTCCTTGGTTGATTACCCTATAGGCGGATTAATTTACTTTTTATATTGACAATTTTTTTTTATTGTTAACACCTTTACCAGGGTAAAGACTCAGATGGTTGTTTTCACCACACCCACATGTAAGCTGCCATTGAGGTTATATAAAAAAAAACTGTTGTATCTAACCTAGAAATAACAATTCATCTTATAAAACATTTAAATAACGTAGACTTAAAAATTATATTAGGGTCTCGTGAACTAAACAACAGTGCTCACAACCAAAAAAAAATTAACAACTTAAGAAAATTTTTTGTTATGGATTTTCAAACATTGCCGTTTTTCTCTCGATAGCGACGTTGTAAGAATCAAAGTGATGGCTGGTTATACATCCTTTTCTCCCTACTTTCAAATATTGTTGTTAAAAAATTCCTAAATCTACTTGTTTTTGAGATATCGGTGGTGGACCTTTTTACCCGCAATCACTTTAAGTGAAAAGTTCAACTTCAATAATAAAATCTTATATCCATCAATATTTCAATTAAGTTACTTGAAAAATGTCCTGTATTAGATTTATGATGATATCAAATTCCATCTTTCGAGTATGATTGTAATTGATTTATGTTTGTGTATAATGCGTAGTCCATCAATATGCATATATAAGATAATTAGGAGGTCAAATTTGTGCTTTCACGGCAAATGGGCCAGCATAGAAGCCTACCGCAAGTGATCATAAATAACGTTTATACTAGAGGCGATGCTATGCCGAATGGTTGGCGCAGCGTTCTCTGCCATTGATTGACTGCTATTGAACTATAAGATATATGAGACGACCCGAACCATTTATTCAATTCAGCGTTATATCCTCATAAAGTTTACATCAGAGTTATTAAAATAAATCCGACTATACGGCAGGACAATAATTTTACGCCGATATTAATATAGACGATGGATAGTAGATAGTACCGATAGCCATGGTGCACATATGTGAAACAGGAGGCAATTCAGATTTTTAACTTGTTGAAATATGATAAGCATTTTGATTCTGAAAGTTTTGAAAAATAAAAGACTTTTTAGAAATTATTGTAATTTTTTTTATTGTTTTGAAAATTTTGTCATTTTTGGCGTAAGAAGATTGAAACGTCAATGGCCTTTAGATTTAGTCTTAGATTAGCTTCAATATAACATTATCATTTCAATTGTTAAACTAAGAAGATCTCACTGGAGTTCTTCTAGACATCGCTCTCAAATATTGTCAATTTAGCTTATAGGAATTCTTATGCATTTCTAATTGCTGAATAAAACAGAGTTAAAAAAAATTTAGAAATTTTGGACAATTATACTTTCTTGAAAACTCTGAAACCCATTCAAATTGGTTGAACCATACACCTATCCCCCGTTTTACACGGTATTCGTTTTACACGTTTTCGATCTTACACGGTTTTTGAAAACAATCTTTTCCAAGAAAATTTATTACTTTTGCATTCACAGGAATTTTTAAACACTGAACTATAATTTTCTTACACCTTCAATAATATTTCAATCCTTTTAGTGTCAAAATACAGCACTACAGAATATATGTTACAGTTACGAATTTTTAGTAGTCTATGTTATGATGGAAATAGGTATATGAGACGGGAACTCAATGTTTTATGATCCAAACTAATTTTGTATGTGTATAAGCTAGTTTGTTTGAAATATCAAAACAAAGAACATCATTGTTTTTAAACTTTAGTTCGGCAACGGCAAAAGATTTTTAAAGAACGGTTTTTTTTCTGGAACGTATCTATCGCGTAAATCGTAAAATACACCTACTGTTGTGCTTTTATTACAATTTCTATAAATATATTATAATTTAATGTGCATATATCTGATAATCTGATTATGTATTTTTTTGTGGATCTCTGGAACCGAAATGATTTTTAAATCTTTCAAATCGGACGCTCCGTTCTTTCGAAAACTAAATTGGCATTTTTTACATTATTTGCCTCGTATCTTCGAAATGGATGGACCTGTATTTGCCAAAATCTATTCGGCCCCATCAGTAGGAATTGAATGTTTCATCTAATTATATGAATCGGTTGATCCGTGCTCTCGAAATTGTCGATGAAAATTTGTATTTGCACAAACATACATACATACTACATGCACAAACATATATCAATTTTTTCTAAGGTATGCCAAAATGTACGCATACAATCAAAGACGCTCACGCGACACGACGACCTATCACAATCGACCCAATAGAAATGATCTTATCGAGTGCTAATGACCGTAACGCTTTTCCGTTGCATTTGCACAGATTTACGCCCCAGTCACGACTAAAGAAGTTTTTCTTCGAAGATATAAACATAAAAATAACATGATTTTTACTAGTGCATTTAATTCACATTTGAGTGACGCTATGTTCTGGGACACCCTTTGTAATTAAATAGCATTAGATTACAATATAATTATGGTTTTTAAATTGCTGCATAAAATAAACTGTATTTAGTCTGTATTTTCTCTTAGTATTTTTTCAAGTTTTATTTTTATACACTTGCACATCTTTAATGAATAAATTATATAAAGGGATTAAATAACTGACTACTGTACCAAAGGAATTCTACCAAAATATTTAATAAAAATTTCCAAGTCCATAATATTCAATTAAATTAAGTCATTGAATTACCCCGCATTTTTCCTGCCGCAGATGTAATAAGAGCCGTAGTTAGCATGTGCAAGCAAACGCAAATGCTATGAAGGAAACACGTTATTCAAAAATGTATTGTACATTGTATATTGTATAGAATACCGAAAATTTGAGATCCCTTTTCGATTCTCTACCTTCCGATCACGGACTGCAATGCGGACCTCGTTTGAATGCCTCCTGGTCTCTCGATACACGTTCAAAATAAATTCTCCAGATTAATGGTCGTGCTAGTTGCAAGGTGCAACTACAAAGCCTTTGTTTCATTTTGCGCTCCATCGAGCACCTACACTTCAAGATCGATTTTTCATTAACGCGCAACTTTGATTCAATTTCTTACAAGCAATTTGAGAAAAGTAACTATAGTATATATTATAAAAGCTGCAGTGCAAAAGTTTGCACCCAGCACCAACATTACGAACGATATATATTGCGCGTGTGTTGTTTGATATGGACAACTTGTG
>NW_020538040.1:61366476-61448968 GCF_003426905.1 Ctenocephalides felis | reverse complement strand
TAAAGTTATGAAATTATGTTGACGTGAATGCCAAGTGTATTCAATTTTAGTGCAATTACCTCTAAACCCTGCGACATCTTCTTAACTCCGAGATAACTTGTGATTTATGTAAATTTAAAATTAATGTCACATATATGAGAAAAATCATTTATGGTTATGAAATTATTTCAACGTTTTAATTTTTAGTGAAATCCAATAGTTTCTTTAATGAAGACATACATACGTTTCGATAATTATTATATACTCTATAATATTTTGCAATTTGATACAGATAATTAAATTTCCTTAGGGTAGGTTAAAGTAATAAATTCTACAGTCTGGCACTTATTTTATTTTATTAAAAATGTCTATTATTTTTAATTATACATTCTTAACAAATCGTATTTTATCTCAATTCAATTAATATTTTAACTTTGCGTAGGATGAGCTATAGTATTCGCAAAAAATCGAAAATGAAAATTTTGCATATCTTAGAAAAAATGATTGGCAAGTTCAGTTTTTGAGAGAACACATTTTACTTGTATGGATGGAATCAATCATTGACAAGATGGAAAGCAGTTCAGCATCAGAAAATGTTATATTTTAATAACTTAGTTGTTTCCATTTTTCGGTTTGTACCATGATTTGTAGTGTTTAAGTTAATTAGAATTCAAAAACAAATGTTTCCTCATATTTTTGACACTATAGAGCAACCGGCTTAAAAGACTATTTCAAAATGTCTATTTTTCCAAATTTCAGAAAAAAATCAAAATACTAAACATTAATTTTTTTATAATTTTAAATCTTTAAAATCTTTAAATTACTATACGAATGGAGAATCATCTTTGCCATAAAAATTGTGAAGCCCTTTTCACTTCCATGATCGACTATTTTTCATTTTACTCATCTCTTTTACGAATCAGAATATTTTTAATTCTTTCAAATAAAAATACTGTATGATTCTAAATATTGATTTTTTTGCTCGCTGGTGTAAGTAAATAATTATATTTCACACTTTTATATCTATTTAAAGTATTTTTTTGTCAATTTTGTAGGTTGTCCATAGGTTACTTTTCCAGAAATTTCATATATGCTTTAGAATCTGTAATAAATTAATAAATTAAAAAAAGTAAAAAGTAATTTTCAGTTCACTTTTATTTCGTAGTATAGGATAGATATAATAAATATATTTTATATCTTATAATAGTATATAAATTATATACAGCAAATATTATTAACATTTATTTTTTCCTTTTCAGGTATGTATCTAAACTTTACACAACAATTGAAGTCAAGTAAGTTATAAAATATTTTTTTTCCAAATGCATTCGTTATGTAATGGGTTAAATTTAATTCATGCTTAACAATGAAACTTTATGTGTACAAGAACTTCAATATATTATTTTGCAAATAATATTTATTAGTCTTTTTTATTAATAATATATAACTCTATACTGAAGAATTTTATACTAAATTAAGTATAATTCGAAAAACAAATATTTAATTCAATTAGCTTATAAAACATTCGATTCGTATTGATGATGCGAAACGTGCCGATTAGTTTTTGCGCAAGGCAGATACAGCAGTTTTGAAGTTACGGGTCAAAATGTGCGAAAAATTGTAATTCAATTTTTGAGAAAACAGCGTCCGAATTGAATGAACATTTCACCTGTGTTGACGAAATGAAGGACTGACTGAATTTTTGAGAAGCCAGGTATAGCGGTTTCGGAGATTCAACAAAAAAAGTAAAAAACAATGCCATTTGGCGGTCAAAAATGATTATTTGAATATGTGTATCAAATTTTTAGATATTTTATAAAGATTTCAATAGTAAGTACAAATTTTTATGGGTATTACAAAGTTTTCAAGAACATTTTAAATATAGAAAAAGCAAATTTTTGAGACAAGTCCTGTTATTTTCAAAAATTTCAAAATTCTTGAAAATTTATATTTTTAAACTTAAAAAAAAATTAAATTATGGTATGCAAAGTTCCGGCAATTTGCCTTAAGGCCCAATGCTATGCTACACTAGTTATATATTTATTTTATATATTTTGCACTTTAGTGAAAAAGCGCCCCACATATTTTTCTCGCATTATGTTGGCTTATTGAACGGCTAAATGAAGGCGCAAGGATAAAAATGAAATTGTTCGCCCTTCTAGTCGTATCTAAATAGTTTTAATTTGCTATTTCTTCGTAGTGATTATTTGGCCTACAAAAATTTTATTTTAGTTCAGTAGGTATTCGTTATCTTGATGTCGACACGAAAATGTCGCAATCTCGGAAACCGGGGTAGCCGTCACACGGCAGCACACGTGCCGGGACGAAAAGGTCTCGACTAAATGAATTACGTGAGCTTCAAATCATTCTGCAAAATGCGATATAACTCCTGCATGAATAAGTGAAATGAATAAAATAAACGCATAATTTCAAATTGTACGGTATTGACATTCGTTTATCTAACATTCAGATTAATTCGATTTTACATCATATACATATATAAATTACAGCAGTTGTTATTTAAAAATTTCTATTGAATATTTTACATGTCTCTTATTAAAGTACTTTGACTATCATTTTCAACAGAAATTTTATCATTTCATTCTATCACGTTTGCATTTGCTCCCTAAAATTAATTGATGGTTCGTGGCATTGTGTCTAAAATAAATTGCTGTAACTTTCCGTTTTGTACTGAAATTCTAAATGAATGAAATACTCAAATAATTATGTCTTGGAATCTGCTTAAAAATGATACAGAAGTTTGAAAAGGAGCGAACCATGATATTCGAAAATTTTAAATACTTGAATTTTCAAACAAACTATAATATTAGAGATACGAAGGTTTTATCACATGAAAAACAAATAGTGCAGAACATTTTGGAAGTAGAAATATTAATGAAGCTAAGAGGCTCCAGAAAGATAATTTTTTTTTATTCTCAATCACATTTTCACAGTTAAAATGGTTTGTCATGTTACAATTTGATGCCTGATGATCTGATGAGCAGAGTAGAGGACACAATATCTTTTAGAAATTGTATTTCATATATTCTATTCAGTAAATAAAATAGATTTTTAAGCACAATGGTACGAATTTATATATATATATATATATATATATATACACGTTAAGGGGTACAAAGATCTAATTTGACTTAAAGCAATTATCTGACTATGTTCAATTAAACTCCCAGCTAATTTATCGTTGCGGTTTTTGCTATTTTTCAAAAATGTCACATGGATCTTTTTACATCATAGGCGGGATATAATAGGACGGTCAGGGGCAAATAGGTTCAATGTCTTTTTTCTAATTTAAAAGGGATTTTGCAAAATAATACCAACATTATCCAACCAAAGCAAAACTTTAATTTTAATTAAATAATTAAAATAATTTTTTTTACAGAATTGTCTCATCGAACTTAAAATCAATAATACATTTTATAAAACAATTAAATAACGTATACATAAAAATTGTATTAAGATCTCGTAAACTAACAACTAAGAAAATTACTTTTTTTGGATTTTTATACATTGCCGTATATCTGCCGATAACAACATCGTAAGAGTCAAGTTGATACATCTGGTTCATCTTTTGCCTTCTACTTTCAAATATTGTTGTTCAAAAACTCTTAACTTGTTTTTGAGATATTGGTGGCGCACTATTTTATCTTCGGGTATTTATGTCCTGCTTTATTTATAGGCAATTGTGTGTGTGAATTTTGAAAATTACTATTTATTTAAATATATTTTTTCTCAATATTTCATAATTTTATGTCAAAATTATTTGAGCTATGTTTTAAACATAATTTTTGTAAATTTCCTAGAACGAAAATTAGACATTATATTTTTAACAAAACTCAAACTTTCAAAGATAATTTATAGTTTTTTAAATTAAAAACTTAATCTATTGTAATTTCTTTAAACACTTATATAAATAATATAAAAGCAGTATTCAGTGTCAGCGAAATTATCTTTTTAAGGTTTCTAAAGAAGCTTTTTTCTAATTCATAATTTATAATTTTTTCTAATATTTATTCTATCTTTTTGAAAAATATTATTTCTATGCCCGCAGCTATGAAAGAACTATTTTTATTATAAATATATGCACATAGTTAACATTTGCAATTATTATCACAGAATATTTTTATCTAATAAAATATCCAGATAATTCGTTTTGCATCATAAATTATATCAATAAGCGTTCCCGTCTTTTCAGAAAATATTTTTTTTCTATTATGTTCTTAAAAACCTTATCAAACTTGCATAGCATTATGAAACTTCAAGTTAGTTAAAAGTTTGGTTGATCTTTTTCTAGTTTTATTACTGAGAATTTTTACGAAAACTTCGTAGATGGTTGTCATTCTTTGTTATAATGTAGATCGTTCATATGTTTTAAGTTTTATGAATTGAAAGTTTTATGTATTCTTTTACTTTTTGCTATTGTTAGGTGTATTACAAGCGTTTTATTTATTTGGTACAAAAATAAATTACATTATGTGTGCCATGACATTGAAGGTAAATGTAAGCATTATAAATTAAAATAACATTAAAGGTAAATTTAATCTTTTTTTATAAACTCAAAAAATCTGAACTAAAATTATGTAATAAGCATTTATTGACTGAACGCGGGATAAAAGTTGTTAAAAAAAATCAGGGGCAGTCAACTCATATTTTAGTTGACATATTTAGTTATATTATCAGCGATTATAAAATTTCATATAAATTTTTATGTTATGAGAATTATATATATATATATATATATATATATATATATATTACGCATACGAGGTAGTAGCATCATAAAACAGTTTCACTATTTTTAATTTTGTATATATTTGTGAAGTTTATGTAGTTTAATGTTTATAAATTTTTTTATTGCTTTTGTGTTTATACTATACATCGCCTAGTACCGTTTCAGGAACTTTATAATAGAATAACAGAATGTTTGAAATTACTTGAATATAATTAAATGTGCTTGATACTTAAAACAAAATAAATACAATTAGGATACATTAGACATTCAAGTGCGAGGATTTTATTAAGTTATTCAATTTTTGGAATTTCCATGCTTTTCCTTGTGATAGTTAAATATTTAAATTATTGCAATAGTTGTATGAATACAATTCGATTAATTTAATCATCATTATAATTCGGTACAATACATTTCTAATTAGTGAGATAAAATGCATTAAATTTTTGCTTGTTTGTTATTTCGCAAAAATACACTTATGATATAAATAATTATTGAATATATGCTGAGAAGATATGAAGAGAAGAATTGCTCTTAGTTTTTCCGAAAATTTTCAATACATTTTTTTCGTTGATAAAGATTGAAAAACTTAAAATATGTTGTAGTGTGTGGTCCATTCATAGCGCTGCTGGGCGGCTCATTATTCCGTACGAAAGCGTCATTTCTGCGGAACTTCCTCTCGTAGCAACGAACTTTTTTAGAAGATATAGAATATAAGTTATTAAATATATTTCAAATTTGTTGTGTAATTTATAGTATCGTGAATTTTATTAACTTCCCGTGGGGTAAGTTATAGAATCCGCAAAAAATCGAAAATGAAATTTTTATATATCTTTATGTTTTAAAGGTTTTTGGACATTTGATCATACCTGAGAAGTAATGGATGTATGTGTGTGTGGGTGTATGTGCGGATACAATTTTTCGTCGACAATTTCGAGAACTCGGATCGACCGATTTGATTTATTCAAAATTCATTTGGTTTTTATTGGTAAGAAGACGTGCTACTTAGTTTTCAGTCAACGGGGCAAAAGTGCCAAACGCTTCTAGGTAATTCAGAAACTGATTTGCCTGGGAGCGTTCGATTTAAATAATTCAAAAAAAAAATAATTGGATTGACAAAATGAAGAACTTATTAACATTTTGGGAAGGCAGGGTAACGATTTCGGAGCGAGTGAAAAAAGTAACAAAAATGCCACTCGGCGCTCAAAAATAATCATTTGACATATGCATATCATATTATCAAATATTTTATAGAGATTTCAATGAAAAGTAAAAATTTTGTTTACGTTTTTATGGGTTACGTTTTAATGTTAACCCGTTAGAACGGCGCTTTGATATTTCATCTCTAAAACGGTTACGCATCGCGATTTCTTTGAATTAAGATACAAATTTTTCAAAAAATTAAAATATAAAAAAATAAAAATTTGCAAAAAGTCAATATTTTTCACGAATTTCAAAATTCTCTAAAATCCAATTTTTTCATAATTTAAACGAAAATTTAAAGCTTTTTTAGATTTTTTTTAATTTTTGGTACGGAAAGTTTCAGTAATTTGCTTTGAGTCACAATGCCATGGCATCACTAGTCAATTCTTCTTTATCATGCTCAATGCATAAAAAATGGAATCACTGTTCATAATCCTAAGAATTTCGGGGTTGGATGTTCCGAGCTCGTTGTAATATTTTACGCGTCGCACGTGAAGATAGAATGATGTTGTACAAGTAAAATTTGCACTAAAATCTGTGATATTAGTGATGCGGCGGCGGTATCGGCGGTGTCGGCCCGGAGCAGCGGGTCACGTAGTGAAAGCATTGGCTGCGAGTCGGTCGTAGTACTAGTAACAGTAACGGCGCGAGGGCAGCTTCCTCAACACTAAAGCCCGAATGATAAGTGTATGTGATGCGCAAAAGTGATTCGAATGTGCGGAGCGCTCTTACGGAATGACACCAAGCCATTAGCCGATCCGTTTGCTTTTTAGGGTAAGTGTTTTGCACGCGAAGGATGATACTTGATCTGAAAATAAACTTTTTCGTGAAACAGTCGCTACGGGGACAACTCTCCCGTTCGTTCTTATGATTATGTAACATGTGCGTTTCTCGTTCTCTTACGAACCACTTTCGCTGAACGGGTATTATTGTCATTTTCAGCTTAATTGACACTCTTTCACGCGCTATTGATTCTCTTTCTGAAACAATTTATTTTATATCTTACGCTTATTTGAGTTGGTGATATATTAATGAATTTAACAAAAATAAGAAAAATACATTTTTAAATGGATGCATTTCATATTAACCCTTTTGGTACGAGCGTCGTCTATAGACGACATTCGCTTGACGTCTTGTTTGTACGAATGTCGCCTTTAGGCGACATTCTATGTTTTGCTTCAGAATTTATCAGTCCCAATTAAATTACTTAAAAGTTAAATACGTTATTGTAATTTTTAGTTTTTTTTTTTTTAAGTTACTAGATCAAGTATATAACCTTGATCTAATATTTATTTAGAAATATTCATAAGCAGAGTTGGAATTTATTTCATGTAAAATAGTTTTTTTAATCTAATTTACTTTTTTATTCATTTTTTACACTTTTGCCAAGGTAAAGTTTCAGGTCCATTTTCCCCACCCACAGATTTTATATAGGTTATACAAGGTAATGTTTCTGGTCCTTTTTTACCCCACCTACGGGTTTTATATAGGTTATGTATAATAAACTGTTGATTCTAACTTAAAATTAGCAATACATCTTACAAAACAATGAAATGATGTATGCTGTATGATGTATAAAAATTATTTGAAGGTTTCATAAAAAACTAACAACAAAAGAAAATTCTTTTGTTATGGATTTTTAAGCATTGCTGTTTATCTTCCGATAGTGACGTAGTGAGAATCAAGGTTGGTTATACAGGTTTTCCCTCTACTTTCAAATATTGTTGTTACTCAACTTTACTTGTTTTTAAGATATCGGTTGTAGACCTCGTTACACACGGACCTTTAAGCCCCACTCGACCCTATATATATATATATATATATATATATATATATATATATATATATATATATATATATATGATTTCTAAATGTAAACATATTAGACGCGTTTTGCTATAACCTTATTTAATTAATTAGTTAGCGTAATTTCGAAACTACGGTTTGATTTATCTCCAGTGTAAATTAAAATATATAATGTTTCTCATTTATGTTATATAACATATGTAAACACATGTGCACTCTATAAAGATCAAACGCCATAATTTCATATGGAAACAAAAATGTTTATACATTGCTACGGAATTTGAAACAAAGTTAAGAATTAAATACATATATACATTTATATTTTCTCAACAAATTCTAATGGTTATAATTAACCGTTTTAAATATTTGCTCAAAGTTAATTTTATAAATCTTCAAGGGTCTGTAATAAGTATTACTAGAATAATTCATACAGAATGGATATCACAATAAATATGTATTATAAATGTAATGGTTCATTGGGAATAATTTTATAGTATCTTGCCCCAAATTTTCAAAGACCTGATTTTTATATCTTTTATTGATTGAATAATTTAATCATCAATTATTCAATTAAATTATTTAGTTAGTTCATTACTTATTAAAAAGTATGTGTTAGTAATAAATATTTCCACTGTTTAGTAATACTTAGTCGCCAGAAAAATCATTAAAAAAGTATGCTTAAATTCATATGTTTACTTTTTTATTAATGAAAAATTAAGCCAAAATTCTTTAATTTTAGTGAAATTACAAATATTTGCTTTGAGTAATTCAAAATAAAATGTTTTATGCTAATTTAATTATGCAATTTATGACTTCTGATTTTCATATCCCTACCATATCAGAAAAAACTGTTATTGTATTACTTATTACTTTTTATTATTTATTATATTATGATAATATCTAACTTTTCAATACTTTGACGAATTTAAGAGAAATATATTGATTTCAGATTAATGTATATGAAATAAAACATAAAACTTTTACTGTATATATATATATATATATATATATATATTAAAACTTAAAAATTATAATATAGACAGGTCCGTCATTTTTGATAGGCAATGTAAAATTTATCTAATATAAAATTTCGGTTTGCGTCATTATTATTCACTGATTTTAAATTTCATATATCTTATCTCGCTTTAAATTTATCAATCCTTGATTATTTTTTTTAAACTTTGAAAAAATTTCATATTTGAATAGTTTGAAATTTTTGAAACAAATTGACTTTTTTGAAACAAGGCAATTTTTTATATTTAAAGAAATTTTGAACTTTTTTTTAAAGCAATCGTGCTGCTTCAACTGCATAAAGACGATATATCAAAGCGCGTAAGCGTCGCGTCGCAAAATAACGGTCGCACAATGTTACGGAGCCCATAGAAATGTAAACAAAATTTATACTTTTTATTAAAATCTCTATAAAATAACTGATAATTTGATGTGCATATGTCTGATTATTATTTTTGACCGCCAAATGGCATTATTTTTACTCGATTTCCGAAAACGCTGGACCTGCCTTCCCAAATTTAATCAAACCTTCGTTTTGTCAATACAAGTATGTATTTGTATGTACAAGTCAATATAAATGTTTCTTGAATTTATAAAATCGGACGCTCCGTTCTCTTAAAAATTGATTGCCGTTTTTGGCACTTTTAGTTCCGTATCTTTGAAACGGCTGGACCCGCCTTGTTCATACACGAACCAGCACGTCTCCTTATCAATAGGAATCGAATGTTTTTTGAATCATTAAAATCGATTGAACGGTGTTCCTGAACACACACACATACTTTCATTTTTTCTAAGGTATGCCAAAATGCTCATAAACCTTTGAAACGTAAAGATATATAAAAGTTCATTTTCGATTTTTTTACGATTACTATAACTTACTGTACGGGAAGTTAAAAATAGGTTGAGAATGAATAATCAGAAGCTTTTTTCATCGTTACTACTTACTTAGGCAGATGTTAAAACTAGCCTCAAACACGAGATAAGTAGAAACAACGCACTTCTAGAAGTAATTGATTGATTTTGAAGTAATGAAAAACATTTGTAGATATATTTTTACTTGATTCGGTACGGGAATAGTTACAGCAACTATTCATCTGCTTTGTGTAAAAAATATAATCAGTGAATTTCAAGATATAATTAAAAAAAACTGTACCGCATTATAATCTTTTAATTTGTTTTCTCTATTACTCAGTCGTTTTGTTAGAAAGTTTCCAGTGTTTTATGTACTTTATATTGAATACTGTTGGATGTATGGCATTAGGTTAATGTTAGATCTAGTTCGGGAGATGGATTTTCTATGATTTCCCCCGCGCTTTCGCTCCTGTCCCGCGGGATTCGTCGGACCGGCAGCGACGCACGCTGAATCGTGCAATTTGAAACGCGGCCTCCAGATACACGATACCTTCGAACCCGGAGCAATCCGAACGCGATTTATTCATCGTCAATATTGTATAATTGCAAATTGAGTGAATGCGAGTGTGTGACGTATTAGAAATATCGGCATAGATTGTTTGCGTTAGGGTTGTTCGGGTTAGTTATAGAAATGGCTAGAAAATCAACATGGAAATGTTTTGATGTTTTAGGTTTCAGGACCTACTGATCATTTTGGCATAATTTTGGTTTTAGCATAATTAAGGATTTGTTTTTAGTGGTTTCCAAGATCGAGTAAAATAATTTAAAAAAAAATGCCATTTGGCGGTCAAGAATGATCATTAGACATATGAACATCAAATTATTAGATATTTCATAGAGATTTTAATAATAAGTATAAATTTTGTTTATATTTTTATAGGTTCTGTAACATTGTTTATTTCGTCTCTAGGCAGCTGAAGCAGCGCGAACGTTTTGAAAAAAAATTCAAGATTTCCAGAATATGTCGAAATATGAAAAAACTAGTGGGGTGTATGGCATCGTGCCTTAAAGCAAATTGCTGGAACTTCCCGTACCGTAACGAAATGTTCGAGGAATACTGAATGTTTTCAAATAGATTATTATTAATATTGTAACATTGTCTAATATTTATAAGAATTATATAAACTGAATTGCAAAGTAGAAAATTATTTGTTTAAAGTATATTAGAACTATAGTCAGAATTAAAAATAAAATCTGAATTATTTTCGATATACAAAAAATTTTTTTTTGAAAAAAAAAAGTTGAAACAAAATTTTTTTTTCCGAAATCAATTATTGTGTTAAGACAAGCAGAAAGTTCTTTGAATTATTTAAATCGGACGCTTAGTTCTGACAAAAATTGCTATTTTTTACACAATTAGCTCGGTATCTCCAAAACGTCTGGACCTGTCTTTGCCAAAAACTAAATACTTCTCCCAATCATTACAAATCGAACGTTTTTTGAACTAATCAAATCGGTTGATCCGTGCGCCCGAAAGCGTGAACGAAAAAATGCGTACACACAAAACACACACACATCCATTTTTCCTGAGGTATTCTAAAATGAAGATATACAAATAAATTTATTTTCGATTTTCGGCCCATTACTATAACTACCTGTTAAAAACATGCCATTTGGCGGTAAAAATGATCATTAGACATATGCACATCAAATTATTAGAGTAAATTCTAAGAGTAAGTGTAAATTCTGTTTATATTTCTATAGGTTCTGTAACATTGTTTATTCTTTAGACTGCGACGGTACGCCTACGCGGTTTGATATTTTGTCTCTACGCAGCACAAGTTTTGAAAAAAAATTCAAAATTTCCAAAATATTTCGAAATATGAAAAAAAAATTTTTTTTAAAAGTCAATTTTTTCAATAATTCCAAAATTATTTTTCTTTTTTGAAAAATTTAATTTTTGGTACGGGAAGTTCCTGTAATTTGCCCTAAAGCGATGCCATACATCAATAGTTTATACCTGTGCTAAGCTGAAAGTCTAGTTGATCTTTTATAAGCCTCATGTAAACTACTATAAAGTTTATATACTTTATATATGTTTGTACTATACATCTTACAAAACAATTCGATACATATATCTAAAAATTATATTGAGATCCCGTAAACTAAACAACAGGGCTCACAAATAAAAACACTAACAACAAAAGAAAATACTTATCTCCTGATAGAAACGATGCATTAAGGCGATGGCTGATTAAATATTTTCGCCCTCTACTTTTAAATATTGTTGGAAAAATTCTACCTTTACATGCTTTTGAGATATTGTTGGTGGACCTTTTTACCCGCAGACCTTCAAGCTCCGCTTTACCATATTCGTCATATGCTTATTATATTAATTTATCAATTTAATTATGAACAAAATGCATAAAATCTTCTATTAAACTTGAAAATTATTCCATTAATAATTTTAAATATAAGTCTGAAGGTTTGATTTTCTTCAAATAATATAAAGTAATAATAATAACGTTCAAATAATTTTTTTATGGTAGGTAAGTTCTACCATGCGTACAGCTATAGAATTATTATAAGGATTTATTGCCGCAGAACATTTCGTTTCTTATTCAAATATTTATGAAAATAGTATAAAGCTGTTATAAAGATTTTCACAATATTTTAAAATTTAAAAATTAATCTGCAGTTTTCAAAATCTTCCTGAGAAATGTTGATGTATGTACTAAAGTATTATTATTTTCTTTAATATTTAATTAATTTTTCTTTCTTAAACAAAATATTTTTTAAATACAAAATAACAATTATTCAAATTTTTTTATTTTAATCTTCAAGAAAATAATAATTTTAACGATTTAATATTTACTTGATAATACGAGACGTTTCAATAATTTGTCTTAAGACTCACAATCAGTGATATCAGAATTTTATAATTCAATATCTCTTTAATAATAGTTAAACATTTTTCAAATATGTTACACTAATCATTGTATGGGCTTTTAATTGCACACAAATAGTTAAATAAAATATTGAAGAATCACATTATTTATTTATATATAATGATTCATATAATGGCTTATTTCTTTTGACTATTTTTTTTTTCTATTTGTAAATGTTTGAGTTATAATTGATCCTCATGAAGTTCTAATTATCAAAATATAAGTATTGATAAATAGTCATATATTTAAATTTTCTTGTGTATTGTCATTAGAGCTCATATTTTGTATTGGCTTTGTAACTTATCTCGACATGCTATAATTGCATTTTGCTATTGCTGAGTACTTGCGCACTTCAGTAAATAGTTTAAGTTTGATTAACGATTCAACTATTCTCGCCCTGGAACTGTCAATAAAATGTTGTCGTTTCCTAGAAATTGGGTTTTGGATAACATCAGTTGACAAGATGATTCAATTCAATTTCGTTGAGTAATAATAGCTTGGAGAACTCATCACAATAAAATTCCATGTACCACGACTTGTTTCGATTGACGTACTTTGTGTTTCTGTTGGGAGCGCTCGCCCATTTATTATATACAAGCGAAACATAGTAGAACATTAGTGTTCAGTCATATGTACGAATCTGTGGTATATTAATTTGCTCAAACGGAAAAAAATAAATTGAAGTATTTTGAGTGGTCTCTGGAACTTCGAGTGTATTTGTCGTAGTTTTTTAATTTACTGAGGGCTATACTTAGTGCTTTATTTGTTATGATCTCAAATATAAAATAGTGCTATATTTTATACAATATCTATTAAAATTCACTAAGAGCTGTCTATATGACGTTCTATTCCAGAAATAAAATTTGATTCAACACTATAAATTATTAGGCTATATATTAAGCTAATTAATCGCATCATGCGTTTAAAAAATATTTATTAGTGTAATTTGTTGTACATACAAGCATTATATATTTTGAAGTATGTGCTGTTATTGGTAATTTTTACCACGTTAATTTCTGTGTATACGTTGTTTTATGCAGTATATATTTTAAGGCCTGAAATTTTTGGTCGAGAATTTTCAATTTGCCAATTGAGAATCAAATCCATGAAATAATTCCACATCACGCATAATTTGAAATCTCAAATATTTTACTTATGTTTTATTGACCGAGTAACTGATTATCTTACAAATATGTTTACCTAATGATTTATAAATTCAAAATATTATTTCATATTTGTACTTTAAATTGATTTTACAAATCATCATTATATTTTAGTGTAAGGTAGAGCGGGGCTAAGAGGTCCGCTAGTACAAAGGGCCATCATCAATATCATAAAAACTTTCATAAAAACTATGTGTAGAATGTTTTAGTGATACTATATTGAAGTAGAAGGCAAAAATGTGTAATACATTTCACCTTCATTCTTACGACGTCGCTATCAGGAGATAATCGTAAGAAAATGTATCTGTATTCATACTAAAAGTATTTTTATTTTGTTGGGAATTCGATATTTATACCAAAAGTATTTTAATTTTGTTTTTTGGTTTTGAGCTTTTGTATTTTGTATGATGTATTGTTATTTTTAAGTTTGATTCAACACCTTTTTTATATAACCCCTATAAAAGCTTACATAAAGGTGGGGTAAAAAGAACTTACTAAACTCTACATTAGCAAATGAGAAATAGTAGTTTACATAAGACAAATTAAATGAATAGGTATTCGATCTCTGCTGATGAATATTTCTATCGAAATACTAGAGTAAGGTTATATGCAATGCAATCTTTGTAGGAAATGTTTTCATTAAACTTGTATTTCCCATTGGTTAAATAATGAATCTATTACTTCGTTAAATTCATTTAAAATTTAAAAAAAAGACGTTGGATTTGTTTGCTCTCTGGTTGTTCCTTCTTACCCCGCGAATGGGGCAAAAAGCTACAGTGACAAATTTTAGAAAAATAGTAAAAAACGTATTTCTATAATTTGGAGTTAGTGATATTATGTGTTGCCATTTGCAGTTCATTTAGTTTTGACAGTATAATTACTGAAAGTCAAATTGGACTTTGCTTTGCTCTATCCTAATAAGTACCTTATAATTAAAATTTTACCTATATTATCGCATTAACTATTGTTGTCGCATTAACTATTGTTTATGCCTGAAGATGAGCTGAATGAAACCCAAGTATCAGAGAGTGTAAGAAATTTTTCATTGCAGTGATCATGTAGCATTATACATTGTCGAGATAAAGCCCGGGATCATTGTGGTCATTGTTTTCACTGCACTACAAATCATTTAATGCTTTACGTACTTTTTATTTTAAAATTGAATCAGAATTAATAATAAGTAGATTTTAGTAGATACTTCAAAATATTTAATAATTAACGTTCCAACAATTAGACTTGAGGCACGTTACCATGCACCTTTAGTTTTTCTCTATTGTCCAAATTTTTTATAAAATCAAAAAAAAATAGGAGAACAATCAGTTTTTTCAAGCTTATACGAGTATATGCAAATTAAAAACAAAATATGCTATATAACAATTTTTTGTATTAATTAGTTATGTGACTTTTAAGTCACAGCGGCTTTTAATGTTCGCACTTCTGTGTATGAAAATTTTATTTCAGGTTAAAAAGCCTAAGGTCATAAATATTGATATTGATGTTTCGACAGCGTTGTAGAATTAAGACTTATGTGTCGGTAGAAATCCATCATTATTTGGTAAATAATAGAAACAAGCTCATCAGTCACCCAAATTCAATAACAAACTCCTTGATAACAGAGAACTATCAAAGAAGGTTGAAAAGAAAAGCACCACTGGATTTAAGTCATCAACTCTCCTGATAAAAAATTGAAATAACTTAGTCATTATTTATAATAAATTATTTTATAAGTAAATAGTTAAAATTATATAATTATCAATAAAATATTGTTAATATTATAACGAATGGGAAAACAACTATTGAGTTGTTTTTCCAACATGTCCCTTTAGTATGCAATGTTCCTTTACGGCCAACAATTGTAAATTCCACAAATTTATTAAATGCTCTTAACTGGACAGTTGTAAATAAAATAGAGAACAAAAAAATTATTGGGTAAAATGCCGAAATAATTAATTAAATATAGAGGTTTAAAGTGAATTTTGAAAAATATTGTTCGGATTTGATTTTAAAACTTCACAAATGTTTTAGGATCTAGTACCTACATATAATAATGCATTCAATGTGCAGCTACTACTTACGATTAGTCATCATGAAATGTACATAATAGTTACGGCTAACACCTAACAGGTATTATTGAGCGAGTACGGAGCTTAAACATGTATTGTGTGCACCCCGGGCCAATGTGATCTAGTAATCTGAGATATGGTCGTTTTGGCAATGCCTGTTAGGGCGGCATAAACGTTTGCATGATATCTGTGTTATCACTTCGTCATTATGTTCTCATTAACAAATTCGAACTGTTCATGCGAATGCTCTATCGTTGTCAGGAACGCCCAGGGGCTCTGCGGGCCGCGTTACCGGATTCTGTTACGCGTGCGTGTGCATTTGAATCTCAGCTTTATGTAGTAATTTTACCCTGGTGATATTATATCATATGCCTGAACATGGATAGGGAACACTAGTGTTATCGTGATGTGTGATGATTTATATTTACTTCATGCTTATGCATGGCTGTTAAAAATATTCCGTTTCTGGCAGCGCGGCGCTCTCTGTGCGTACGACGTGCTCGTACATGTAATGGATCATTCGCGAGCACGAGCCACTCACCTATTCGCTCCATAGGCGAACGCCTATGCAAACACCCAGTTTTCACATTCTGTTTATGTGTACATGTTTAGATGTATTTACACAAACATATGAACGCGTACATATTGACAAACCTTGTCTTTACGATATGTACATTATTAACAATTGAGATATTTTCCGGTGCATACTACATTTTTTTGAGCCTGTCAAATAATTACAAATTGCTGGCACTTCCCGTGTCAATAATCAATCAAAATATCATTATTAAAAAAAGCTTATGTATGCTTATAGGAAATGCTTAATTATTACAAGAATCGATCCGAGCTTGAATGAAGGAATCCTTATTTAACACTTATAAGAATAATATAAACACTTAAAAGTTAAAATTATTTATTCCAAGTGTATTCTAAAGTGAGCTTTAGAATTTTTTTTGAATTCTAAATTATTTTGAATATTTAAGGGACACAACTAGTGTGAAATTTTCAAAAAAATCTCCATATTTAGATAGGTTATACCTTTAAAAATAACATACCAAAATTTTAAATCAATTTATTAAATAGTTCTTGAATTACAGTCATTTAAAGAGTATATATATAGTTTATAGTATAACGATCATTTTATCTTTAAACGCGTTTTTCTCGAAACCTTATAAACAATTTTTTTTTAGATTTTGAATTGTTTTCAAAATGTTTTTTGAATCATTGAAATGTCGAAAATATTGAGATGTTTGTAGTTTGTACAATATAAGTAAACTTGAAACGTTATAAAACTTGGAACGGAACCCATAGAAATGGAATAAAATTTCTATAAAACCTCTATAAAATATCTGATAATTGTAAATGCATATGTAGCATATTTTTTAACTTTTTTTCATAACCGCTGCACCTGCCTTTCCAAAAATTTAATTTATTATTCATTCTGTTAATACAAATGAAATGTTTTTTAATCTTTTAAATCTTTCCATTCTCTCAAAAACGGAATTGCCATTTTTGCAGATTTTGCCTCATATCTTCAAAATGGCTGGACCTGACTTTGCCAAAAACTAACATTTTAAATAAATGTTTTGTATCTCATTTAAATCGATTGATCCGTGCTGGATCGTGGATCCAATCGATTTCGTGGACGAAAAATTGTATTCAAACATACATATACACAAGCCACACATCCATCTATTTTTTCTAAGGTACACAAAAATGCTCAGAAAACCTTAAAACGTAAAGATATGTAAACATTTTCATTTTTTTATTTTTTTGCGTTTACTCTAACTTAATAATAATCTTTCTCAATTTTCAAAAACTATAAAATTAACTCAGAGTATAAATAAATGGAGATACATTAGAATTTGAAAATTTGATATGAAAATTTAACGCTCAGGTACGTCTAATTGATTATTCTGCTTCTTATTAATCTGTAGACTTTGTGGTGCAAATGAAACCATCAAATTATCGATCCTAGTACCACCTTCTGAGCTCATTTTCTAAATAATATTCACCATCAAAGCTAGAATATTCAAAGTTTCTTGCAGAACATTCAAAGTTACGATACTAAATTCCAGATGATATTATTCAGTACGAATATCATTGTAATTTATGGATGAGAGCTTTAATCGGACTTTTCTTACAATTAGCAGACCAGACTAACCTTAACTAGCAGACCATTGAAATAAATATCCTTATATACAATGTTAAACTAGTAGTTGTTCAAATTTATTTTTGGGAAATGTTTATGCTGAAGCATATCATGATTGTTTAATTAATCGTAACCGAAAATCGAATTATTCAAAAGAAAGTTGATGGAGAATCGAAAACTGACATTTAAGTCAGGATCAAGTGTAATTTCAAATTTTGCTTGTATTTCCATAATTTTTCTAAGATAAAATAAATATTTCTTAACATCAAATAAAATTGTTGAATAAGGCGTTATTAAATTGTATAAGGTGTTATAAACTTAAATTTTATGATTATATAGAGAAATATATAATACTTTCATTTACAAAAGCCCGTGCGGAACAAGGTCGCGCAGATAGTATTTAATAAAATTATCCATTGAGACTTTAGTAATTATACCATTACCAGTTGTCAACAAAGTTTTGTTATTAGAAACGTACAAGGTATCCTTGAGATACTTCTGGAAAATTTTATGTTTTGATTCCATTTTTCGAATAACTCGATTACTTCGAATAATTTATGTGCTTAATTATTCTAATTTTGTGTAAATAATTTGTGTGTTTTACTAAAAGTGAATAACACGAATTAGTAATCAATGATCATTGACTACCTGTAAAATTGTTCAAATGTAATAGCATCTTTTATCAATTTTTTACAATGTTGTTCAAAGTTTTGAAATTTTTTAGGACGTTCAAAAATTTTAGATATTCCTATTGAAGTGAAATTATTTTAATATTCAATTAAATAAATAGACAATAATAATACCTAAGGTAGAGCGCGGCTTAAAGCTCCACCGGCAATATCTCAAAAGCAAATACAGTTATAAATTTTTTAACAACAATATTTGGAAGTAGAGGGAAAAAGATGTATAACTAACCATCACATTGATTCTTACGACCGCGCTATTAGGAAGTAAACGGCAATGTTTGAAAATCCATAACAAAAGTATTTGTTTTCGTTGCTAGTTTTTTTGGTTGCAAGCACTGTTGTTTAGTTTAGGAGACCTTTTTATAATTTTTAATTTTATTAGGTTATTTAATTGTTTTATAAGATACAATGTTTAAGTTATATTCAACATATTTTTTTGTAGAATCCAACTGAGCTTTTACCCTGGTAAAGGTGTAAACAACCTAAAATAGTAAATAAAAATGCATATTCAGTTAAAAAAGTAATTATACAAATATTAAATTAATATTATACCAACTTTAATGATGAAATATGAGATCAAGGTTATAAACAGTAATATTCATGTAAAAAAATGTGGCCATGAAATTTATATTTTGCATTAGTCGATTGCTATTATTTCCTGAAACCCATTTAAAATTGAAGATAGGAAATTGGATCTGTTTGCAGCTTGGCTGTCTCATGTTACCCCGCCTATGGGAAGAGATGACGAATTTTACAAAAGTAGTAAAAAACATATTTTCATAATTATGAATTAGCTGGAAATCTTACTGAACAGACTACGATAGTTGTTTGTTTGATATAGTACGTGTTATAGTGTAGTCATAGACTTTACACTACGTGAACTGCTAGTCCTCATATGTTTTACGTTGTATATAGTGCACAAACATAGAAGGGACTGTGACGCCTCTTGCTGAGCGAACGTTGCCGACAACCGCGGAACTCTCCCGATTGATTAAATGTCATATGTCTTGCTCACGTGCTTTACATAGACCTTATAATATATAAAACGATTTTAGCAGCTGGATTCGATTTTATGTACATTTCTTTCACAGGGGAAATATTATTAATATTATTTCTTACAAAATTATCAAAATTATCAATCTTATTAAAATAAAACTTATGACATATGACATTTGATCAATCGGGAGATTCTGATTGTCGGCAATGTTTGCTCAGCGAGTGACGTCACAGTCCTTTCTATGTTTGAGCACTTATTTTACGCTCGACCAGCAATCTATGAGCCATGACGTAGTAAAATTACTCAAAGTCGTATTTGTGCTCCGCCCGACCCTACGCATTTTTGTTAATTTCAGTTGCCAATTAATTTAATTCACTTTTTTTATATAACTGATATTCTAGCAACCTTCTAACACTCAATAATCCAAAACAGTAAACAGTAATGAAAAATATCTCTAATAAACAATACGTGACTACTATCGGAATGCCAGGTTTGCACGTATAAACATGCAGCGCTTTTGTGATGAATCGCATTGTCCTACCATACATGACATTCCTGACTTCCTTTTTCTATTAGAAAAAAAAATCTAACCGATTTATCGCACATTACGGTGAATCGATATCGCATCAAATATATGCGAATAAATCCCGCCGGGTCGTCACTCGTTATGTTGGAGGCGGTTCGTCCGTTCATCGAGAGCAGAATCGCCTCCGCCGCTGCCGTTGCCGTCGCCGCCTGTATTGGAGGTGGCAGCAACGGAATTGAGCTAACGGGTGACGTATAATACATTTGTAGCAAATCGTTTGGCTGTTATCTCGGCGTGCAGTGGCGAGCAAAAAAAAAAACATCATGCTGGTCATCACGTTCGTGGCTGACTCATCGCAGGAGATTGGACCGTGCGGTGAAATTCTCTCTAGCTCTCCCAGCAAACTTTTCTTAGCTACGGAATATCGCGCTCTCGTAAAGAACTTTTTCAGTTTTCTGTGTTTTAAAGAGATCGTTTGTCTCTTTGTCGGTTTTTATGTAGTCTGCTTTGCTTCGACTTACCCTGCCCCGAATAGGGAAAGGTCGACCGTTGAGCATTCTCAACGGTCAGGAATTTGTGTCGTGCCTCTCGTGCTTAACCGAATAAGCCAAGAATAAACATAATGAATATGTATATATATATATATATATATATATATATATATATCAACGTATATATGTATATGATATAATATATATTAGTTAGGTTTAAAGATCAAAGATCTGGCGTCACATCAATAAAAAAATATAATTTTTTATTATTATTAGAAATCTATAAGTTTTGCCTAACATCCTTTATTAGGTGGAATATAACGCCTAAAGCATATTAAACAAACGCCCTTATTCAATAAAAACACTATTAATTTTTTTTAAATTTCAATACATGTAATGGTTTAAGTATGAGAGTGTATTGTTGTAGCATGAATTTTCGGATCGAAAACATTCATATTTCATTTCCATAAATTATTGATTGGTTTATTTATCTTAATACGTTTAATATTTATTAATAGTTCAAAGAAAATCTGTAAATTTAAATTCATGTTAATTTTTTGGGTACAGATATGCCATTCAAACATGATACCGCTTCACAGTATTATATAATTGCTCATTTTCACGTTTTTTTTTGGTTTCTTTTAGTAATAACTGTATGCAGATGAACATTAGTAGTTAAAAAAAATTAATAATTATATAACTATTTTTCACATGTTATTAAATGCGAACAAAAAAAAACGATTCACTTTTGTATTTAAAATTAATAACTTTTGCCGATTATCAAATTATTAGAATATCATGCATTATTTTCTAAATGTACCAATAATATTACTAATATTATTGCATGTTTTTTGCATTTAGAAAATGTGTAATTTTTAAATTTATATATTTCCAATTTACATTTACAGCAACAGTTGGGTCAGTGATTAACTAATAAAAGTCTAAAATACGCAATTAATTTACTAAAAAAGTTAATTATTTTATAAAATGTTTGCATAAAAAGCAAAACAATGTCTCATTATTGATGAAGCACTCAGTATCTACATTATTTTTATATTTATTTACATTCCACTTGAATTTCTAATTTACGTTTTATTCACTGATGATAAACAGCTAAGTTGTATTTTTAAAGACTAATTAATTCGCTCAGGTCTTTTATTCGCATCTGCAGCAATGGCATTTCTTCAACGTTCTTGAGTAAGCGGTTCATAGCATAATACTAGCAAAAAAATAATAATGAACCGAGGAGAATAGTTTATCTCACTAAGGTACAATCGCGAGTGAATCTTGAGATTACGAGAGATAACTACGATAATTATTTTATAGCTGCATGGATATGGTAAACGCGGATCAAAGTTTAAGACGTCGGTAAATCATATTCTATGTAAGTAATTATACAACATTTTTACTGGTTCATATTTCTACATTTACACATTCAAGTTTTTATTTTCACTGCTAGAGTATTTATAGAATTTAAATCGCTTATTTGGATGTTGGTGATCCACTCGTGTCACTATATAAAATTCGAGTCTTCAACTTATTTTTCTATTTAGTTAGAGATCTATTTATATTACAACGTAACATTTGAATATTAAAGCTTTATTTAAATAATTTATATCCCAATATAATCTTGAAATGTTTAATCTTTCAAGCTGTGTCTTTATTCTATTGAGTATGTATATTAAACGATTATGTTTAGGTCTTCAAATGATATGAACAATGTTTTTTAGCTGGACAATTATTAATTTTTTTTGTCCTTTCAATTGCAATATTTTTTCCTAATTTTTGCAATATAATAAGGTCATATAAGGCCATATTTTTGTATTTTAAATCTAGAATGAAAACTGTAGCTGGGGGAGGGATATTAGCTAAAAGTATATGATTCTTTTTGTAAAAAATTATACGCAACAATCAGCTTTTTTAAATTAATTCCAAAACTTTAATCTGAATTGCTGATTGAGTGCAGAACTAAATTTATTGAATTATTTACATATAACCTTAATAAATCGCGCACTTTGATATGCAAAGTTTTTTTGGGTTAAAACTTTGTAAAAACTAGTTTTATTTGAAATATATTGCAATTAAATATAGATAATAGTAACCTTTTTTTGGACAATCCGGTATAAAAAATCTAAATCCGTGATAAATATTTTTTCTAGAAAAATCTGTGGCACAACCTTAATTATGGCAATAGATAATTTTTTTTTCGAAATTATTTATTTATATAGCACAACAATAATAATAAAGAGATAATAATAAAGGCACAAAGATCCAATTTAACTTTGAGCAATTACATTGTGAAAACCAATCCAATTATCACAACAAATCACAAATATCACACAAACAACTATCTGACATCATTGTAGAAATGTGTTTTTTTGTGCTTTTTCTTTTCAAAAATTTGTTACCTGGTTCTTTTTACCCCATAAGCGGGGTAAAATGGGACGATCAGGGACCAACAGGTCCTCTGTCTTATTTTTAACGTTAAGAGAAGTTTCCGAAATAATAGCTACTTCACTTTACCATTAACAAAAATTAACAACAAAAGAACTTTTGTTATGGACTTTCAAAATTACCATTTTTTCTCCAATAGCAACCTTGTAAGAATGAAGATGATGGCTGGTTATAAATCTTTTCCCCCTACTTTCAAATATTGTTGTTAACTAGCTGTAAGTGGAATTCTGTCTTAAGGCAATTAAGGCATCGTGCCTTAAGGCAAAATTGCTGGAACTTTCCGTACCAAAAATTATTATTTTTTTAAAAACGATTAACATTTTTGAAAAAAATTTACTTCGAAAAAATTAGATTTTTGAGAAACTATAAATTTGACAAAAAATTATTTTTTTTTGAAAAAAAAATTTTTTTTTAAAACAAAATTTTTTTGAAAAGAAAAATGTTTTCTTCATTTTGACATATTTTGGAAATTCTGAACTTTTTTTCAAAGCAATCGTACTGCTTGAACTGCATAGAGACGAAATGTCAAAGCGCGTAAGTGCCGCGCCGCCGTGTAACGCATAAGCAGTGGTACGGAACCCATAGAAATGTAAATAAAAATTTTCTTTTTCGATTTTTTTGCGATTACTATAACTTGCCCTACGGGAAGTTAAAAATTCGAAACTTCACTTGTTTTTGAGATATCGGTGGTAAATTTTTTTACCCGCGGACTTTGAAGCCCCGATCTAGCCTGTAATGAATAAATACATAAATGTCAGTCAGTAATATTATGGATGGAAGCATAAAGTTACTGTAAAACGTCAATAACCTGAAAGTTTGTAAGCCTGCTAATGAATTCCATATTACAGAGACCTGAACATCATCGTTAGCGCGCTTACAGCATCGAGATCAGGATAACAAAAGGATAGTTTGAACAAATTATTATATTTGAACTCGTAGGATAGCGTTCGACAAAGAGTGTTATCAAATTTTGCGACATGTCGAGTGGTTTCTGCGCGGTAGCGAGAATTCTAGACAATTAGTTAATCGGTAAATTAGGACGCGAAAACCATCGCTCTGCAGCCGCTCTTGCCATAGTACGCCGCAAAGCATTTCTAACTAATTGAATACTGCAAACACTTCAACCGTGACTCAGCCAGCCGCAACCGTGCGTACTTCACGCAGTGTTGCTCACAGCACACAGCACACGGTACATAGCTCGCGGAGCAGGAGCAGCAGACTCACTAAACGCTGAACGCTAAACGCTAAACGCTTCAATCTTAAATCTTATCCTATGTGTAGGTAATACCTTTGCATATCGTACCTACCTACCCTACAGAATTATCTCTGACAATAATTAGTTCGAGCTACGCTACGGCAATAATCGTTTCAGAAAATTGCTTACCAAAATTTTTACCACTACCAGCAACTGTAAGCGTTACTACATGTTGGCAATTACCTGATATTTAAAAATACAAAAAGACGCATTGATATTTATTCGTTTACGAAACTAGAAGTTAATCCGTAGGGCAGGTTAAAGAACCTCAAGAAAAACGAAAATGATTTCTTTTTGCTATGTGGACGTTTCAAGACGTATGGGGCAAAAAATGAAGGTATTTGTGTGAAGGGTATGGATGGTTTGTATATATATATATATATATATATATATATATATATATATATATTAGATGACCCGACAGACGTTGTCCTGTACACATGTCTGCAATCATTTAATATAATATACTAATATTTACCGTTTGCCTAAAAATAATAATTATTGTTTTTAAATTACTCTTCGCGCCAAAATGCATAACAATTATAATATGAGCGATGTTAAATGTAGAACAGCTTTATAAAATGGTGAGTCTCAATTTTCACACTATATTGGAAATTGAAGTCTTTTAAACGGTATAACGTAACCATAATCATAACATAACACTGGTACATGTTGGATTAAATCAATTTATTTTTTTATTATTTAAGATATCCAAAATTGCATCTTAAAGTTCTCCTAATCGATATCGTGAGACCCAAATTGTATGTAGAGTAGAGCGGGGCTAGTTGAGCATAGGGGCAAGTTGAGCAATCGAAATATCTCGAAAACTATTCACCGTCCGTTTAGGCATTATATGGCGGAAAGATAGAGGTTTGGGAGGAATAAACATCCCGCGATCGCTAGTGGCCCCTGGACAAATGAGTGAGGCTCACGGCCGTTTTGTTTATTTTGAGACCAAAAAGTAAAAAAGTAATTCATCACGAGTTTTCGTCTAGTTTAGTCAAATGTTATTTATTTTTCATCAGGTAAATGTTATTCTTTCATATAGTTATACTACTTTTAATATGCATAGATATTCTGGGTATAATTCTCACGGATTTTTTATAAACTCACTTTTATTTTGAAATTCCGAGTTGGGGTTAGATGAGCATAGTTGCTAAACTTGTTTTGTCACTAAGTTAATTACCATTAACTTCAAGAAATTATTATTTTTAAGATTTAAGCTAAGTCTACGAGTAATAATATGAAGAAATAATGATTTTAAACAAAAATACTGAATATAATAGTAAAATAATACCTAAGATACGATATTGTTTTGTTGATACTACTTTTCGTTAATTATTCAAAGCAAATCACTATAAGTTTTGTTTTTAAAAACTTATTTTATTTCATCACTAATAGACATTGAACCTATGATTTCATTATACTTTCTCAGTGCTCAACTTGCCCCACCTATGAGGTACATTGAGCATGCTTGACTTTTTGCATTTAAACAGCTGTAGCTTTTAAATTTTACTTATTACCATAAAGTAGTATTAACACTTTTGTTAAGCGATAAACAACAAGTCCATTAAGCCGTATAGCAATTTATTGAGACTTTTCATTGAGGAGCTACATCCGTTTAAGTAAAAATTTGCTCAACTAGCCCCGCCCTACCCTACTCATCTTTACTTTTCCATTTATAAAGTGAAATTTTTACGCGCCTCCTAAGACGTGCGATCGCATTTTTTGCATGCGTCGCATTAAAAGTAGGGCCGGCCCTGATTAATGTTTAATTTCATATTTGAAGTGAATTAATTTGTCATATCCTGTTTATATCATGCGATCTCCCATACATATACTATATCTTATATTATTTTGATTTCTGGCACATCTCATCTGCTTTTTGGAGATAATAATGTAGTCATTTCATTTTTCTTATTCATGATCAAAAATTTATTATACATATTCTAATATTGTCTAGGTTCATAAGTAAATTGAAATTTTTGGCAGATGATAGTTTTCATTTGTTTTCAATGCAAACATTTACATGTCGCTTTTTTCAATTTTGTCTACTTATTTTATATTTCAGATTTCTACAATATTGCACATTACTTTACTTTACCCAGTACTTTATAATCACATACATCCTAGAAAATTTCCTTAACAAACTTTAGAAAGTTTTATCAAAATCCGAATAAACGTTTAGGAAGAGTATACAAGGGTGCTTGTGATTTAATATGAACTTTATATAATAGCAATAAAGGTCAAATTGATTCTACGTCTTAGTTAGAATACGTTTGTATGTGAAAAAGAAAAGTCTGTTTTTAGGGGTTTTCCGTCAATTACTCGATTTTTTCGCGCCGTAAGAACCATCCTTGGACATCAACGAACATTTTAAAAAAAGAATTGGCCACGTTGGTCCAGGAGTTGTTGAGTTATGCGCTTACCAACACATTTTGCGATTCATTTTTTTATATAAGAATATATATTAGGGCGGATCGATTTAAAAGTCGCTTAGGCACATATAATTTTCGGATACTAAGGATCAAAATAAGGTACTTTGCTGAAGAAACCATACCTCTAAAATGAAATCTGATGTACCATACATACATACATATGTATATGTTGAGCACAATATGTCGTCTACATTTCCGGGAGAACAAATCATCCGATTTGAATTAATAGAAGAAAATTGACGTTGAACCTATTACTTTTTGGAAAACGTAGGCACCCCGATATTGGTTGATACACATGAATGGATCCGTAATTTAGTAACTTTGTGATAAAAATCATCATTGCATATTCACATCTGATTATTATGAAATTCAATATATGTAGTGCCCACTTTTACAAATCATCCAAACGATTTTAACTTCTAAATATAGTGTGTTAAAACTCTAATTTTAAAATACGGAAAATGTGTTTAAATGCTGAAGCTGTCAATAAATCAAATGCTTTGTCAAGCTTACGTTCATAACATGAGGAAAGTAAAAATCAATCATCCACATCATATTTCTGCAAGCACAAAATACGTATTTCAAAAGAAGAATTCAACAACAAAACCGTTATGTAGCAAGATGTGTGATTGAAACGCTGAAGTTTTATTAATAAGAAAGTAATACAAGTCGTACGATAAGATGTCAAAGATATAATACGTTTGCTATATTGTAATATTCTACTTTTATCAATTCCACTCGAAACTTTTCAAACTCTGTCCATTACAAGCTCCCTAGGAAAATGTAGAAAGCCATATTTTAAATGTAACTATAATTATATAGTTATTTTTAGTAATTTAATTTTTATTAGATGAGTTGCTAATATCATTATCTTTCTGTAAGATGATGGGTGTCTATGACAAAGTTATCATCTCTCCAACTACATATTTGTCTGATTCGAGTTGTAGGTCAAATCTATCAAAGCTCACCAAATAATATCCAAAACCATTCTTTATCCTCCGAAACGTTCTGATTATTTTGAAAATTTATTGAGAGTTTGTGCATGTCTATATGCTAATTTCTTCGTACGGATTTAGAATAAAAGACCACAATTTAGTTCGTTATTTCCAAATTCATATTTATTTATCCATCACAATTCTTATCATACTTAATACCTCACTTTTTCTTTTAGTACTCTAAAATATTCAAAACACTATATATTTTTTTCTTTTATAAAACCGGCTAACGGTTTAAATATTATGCAATCTATTTTATTTTTATAACAACTTTAGAAAATCTCAGCTTTTTAATGAGATTTCTTGACAATTATTTGTATTCGCGCAAGTGTTCTTAAATAATTTTCTCTTTAAATATTTTCACACGTTATTGCCATTTGTAGAAATGTTGAATCGAGTCTTGCTGGTGATTAAATACTCGTAAAATATTAATAACATAGAAACGGGTTTTTCTCGTTTTATTTGTTCCTTTTATAAAGTGTAGAACGAAGTGCAAAGTAATGAGAAGCATTGAAAATGTTTAGTGAATGCGCTAGTAAATGAATCTTATATATATATATATATATATATATATATATATATATATATATATATAATATGATTATAACTATTGTCGCCAGGATCAGGTCAATCCCCTCTGAAATGGTAGCAGGGTGAAATAGGTACTCGTAAACCAGAGTCTGTGTAAGGGTTAATACAGAAGTGCTGGTTAGATCCTCTGTAGTGTATCTGAGCCGAGCTAAAGATCAGATAATGTTTACGATAAAGTACATTCATAATAATTTTGATTTTTATTAGGATTAGTACAGGAACATATTTGGCGTTGTATAAACGATGTTCATAACAAAATGAATAGCTAATATTATTACTCATAAAATAATTTAAGTTATAGCGTTTCAGGGACGTCCAGGTGTTTTATTTTGTAGTACTTTATATTAAAATCTAGTTCTGCAAATAAAAAAATAAATATATACTTAAATGTTTGAGATGAAAAGTATCATTACGTTATACAATTTTAAATAAGATTTTGATTATAATTTAATTTTTATAAGCATATATAATTTTTATTTCAATGTGCACTTGATTTTTTGAAAGATTCATATGAGTGTTGAAGCAGCACATGTGGTCAATGTCGTTCTCCCACAGATTCATTTGGAGGTTGCGATACCAATGTTCAGAAACTGGCAGTTATAGCTTCCAAGCTAGACAACAATCTTAATTCAAATCTCTCTTAAATTATTGTAAATATTATTCGATTTGTGAGATAATCAACTGTTTTGCAGGATCAGATATCGTAAATACTAACACGTTTTTTTTTGTCTTTGCTTGGTCAACAACCGGAATACAAACTGGTGTATTCAGCAAACGAAAGAAAACAGATATTATTCACCGCATGTGCCAGAGAAATTTTGAAGCTTTTTACACTCAAAACGAGTGTATCTCAAACGTTATATTAAAAGATATTTCATATCTCGCATATGTTGTAGTTAGTTTGTAGTTTTTCTTCTCGTACTTTTCTCTTAATTGTTTAAAAATCCTGTATTAGTAAATATTTTTCATACAAATTGCAAGTGAGGCATGATTATTTCTAATTAAATTGCAATAATGTAGTTAGATGCTAGAGCTATTTGTATGCTTGTCACAACCGTCCTGGGGGTGTGTGGACGGTTGTGCCATTCGCCTTTTTTTGTATGATTTGATTTTATAACTAGTACATTCTATTTAAGGACAGTATGTCAGTAACCCTACGTAGTCAAAAGTTTAAATTACGATTTAATTTAGTTTTCATCTAGCTTTCTGGTATATTATCAAAATTATTGCTCACCATATAAATAGTGGGATCACCGTACCCAGTCTCCTTCAATATAAAACTATTGCAATGTATTTATTTGATCAATATAAATGTAACATAAGTAGAGAATAGTATGTGCAGTAGTTAATAGGCGCTCAGGTTCACAATTCTGTCGACAAATTCTGGGATTGCAACATATCTGTGAAGTGGAGGATCAGAGATGACTATTTTTTATATAATAGATAGAGTGCCCAATTCGAGTAATGTTTCTTATTTTGTATAAGATGAGGTATTTGTATCTGCCGTATTGATTTATGGCCGATTCTGCCGCACAACAGACCAATGTTATGACAAGGCTCTGTTATGAAGAGCTGAATATTCACGAAAGCCATGTGGTTGCTATGCAGTCAGACGTTTTTCTCAGGTTGACAGATAGAAAACCTAACTTAAAAACCGCGAAAAAAGTCAAAAAAACTATCTTTGATAACAGGGTCTTTCTAACCTAGCTTCATAACATACAAGTGACGTTTATGTGAACGTGTACAGAAAATACATGACATTTTGACAGTATTCAGTATGATTCAGTAATATAATGTATGGAAGTTAAAACGTAACATGGCTGTTCGTATTTTTGTTTTATTATATTGGTCATGAAGGTGACAATCTTCATGGCATTGAGCTTTACACGGGATGGTTGCTACCCCTGGTAGAAGGGGGTAGCGGATAGTTTTAATTGGACTAATTGTTGACTTCTAAAAGCAAAGTCCGCGAAATAACATGTGTAGTAAATAATAAATAAATATATCTTCTTTCATTATAACTTAGTGACAAATCAGGGATTGTACTAAGAAGTGCAACAAATACATAAACCATACAAAACAAATCAGGGTTTAATACAGTTCACAGCTACAAGGGTTAAATTATAACCCAACAACCTGAGTTAACAAAGGAGAGTTTTAATAAAATTTCGGTAAACAATGGCCTTGCCATAATATTGGTCTGTTGTGCGGCAGAATCGGCCCAATAGTATTCGTGTCATTCTTGTTGTTTGAACATAAATGGGCCAATTCTCTGATAAAATCAAAATGTTATGTTGCAGGTTTTTAATCGTATGAGTCATAAAGTGTTAAAAGGCTATGTATTTACTGTGATGTCAGGCGTTTAACATATAAAATATAACCTCCAAAAAGCGCAAATGCCAAATAACAATTTTGCCATAAGTAACTTTCTGATTTCACTTTGGTATCACATATGTGAAATTAAAGTTAATATTATGATTTTTGTGCCTTTTCGGGGTTAGATTTGTGCTGTCCTGATCGCACAGACATAGTTTTTTGACCGTTTGTTACTACCAACTAATATTTTGGTTGAATTAGTTTTTTCTTTTTATAATTTTTTTTGTGTTCATATTGGTGTTTCGTTGTTATGGCGCTTGTTTGTTGGCCTTATCTGACTGATACCATCAGAAATCAGTTATGAGTTGTCGTCGTCGTGATGAACTGACGACTAACGTGACCAGTCTAGTCAGCGTGATACGCGGCACGGAACAAAAGGCGTAGCCACCCTCTGTTAAGTAGAGCGGAAGCTGATTTTGAAACATTCTATTTTTGCTGAAGCAGCAACTTTGGCGATTCCTGAAGTGCAGACCTGCGAACCTACCATCGAATAAGCTTTCGAATAATATTTGTTATTCTATGGCGCATTTATATAATTATCTTACTTTATTCTAGTTTTTTTTATTAATTCAGTTAATTCAGTATCGTATTTGATTTAATTTCA
The DNA here is from genome assembly GCF_003426905.1 of Ctenocephalides felis. Classification (NCBI taxonomy): domain Eukaryota; kingdom Metazoa; phylum Arthropoda; class Insecta; order Siphonaptera; family Pulicidae; genus Ctenocephalides; species Ctenocephalides felis. The sequence continues at coordinate 61,417,634 of NW_020538040.1, read as the reverse complement.
ATATTGGGCTATTTCACATAATAATAATAATTATATATATATATATATATATATATATATATATATTTGGTGTTGATATATATTTAACTTCCCGTAGGGCAAGTTATAGTAATCGCAAAAAATCGAAAATAATATTTTTTATATATCTTTACGTTTCAGAGGTTTCTGAACATTTTGGCATACCTTAGAAAAAATGGATGTATGTGTGTGTGTGTGTATGTGTGTGTGTATGTGTGTGTATGTGTGTGTGTATGTATGTACGTGTGTGTATGTATGTGCGGATACAAATTTTCGTCGACGATTTCGGGAACACGAATGGACCGATTTGAATAATTCAAAAAGCATTCGATTCGTATTGATAAGGAAACGTGCTGATTAGTTTTTGGCGGAGGCAGGTCTAGCCGTTCCCAAGATACGGGGCAAAAAGTGCCGAAAATGGTAACTCAGTTTTTAAGAGAACGGAGCGTCCGATTTTAATAATTCAAAAACATTTTACTTGTATTGACAAGATGAAGAATTGATCAAATTTTCATGAGGGCAGGCCTAGCGGTTTCGGAGATCTAATGAAAAAAGTAAAAAAAAAATGCCATTTTGCGGTCAAAAATATTCATTAGACATATGCACATCAAATTATCAGATATTTTATAGAGATTTTAACAATAAGTATAAATTTTGTTTACATTCCTATGGGTTCCGTACCAATGTTTATCCGTTAGACAGCAACGCGGCGCTTACGCGCTTTATATTTTGTCTCTATGCAGTTAAAGCAGTACGATTGCTTTGAAAAAAAGTTCAGATCTTCCAAAATATGTCAAAATAAAGAAAACATTTTTTTTTTTCAAAAAAAAAAAAAAAAATTAAAATTTCTTTTAGAATTTTTTTTTTTTTAAAAAAATTTTTTTTTAAGAAAAAGTAATTCTTTGTCCAATTTATAGTTTCTCAAAAATCTTATTTTTGCGAAGTAAAATTTTTTCAAAAATGCTAATCGTTTTTAAAGAAAATAATAATTTTTGGTACGGGAAGTTCCAGCAATTTGCCTTAAGGCACGATGCCCTAATTGCCTTAAGACAGTATTCCACTTACAGCTAGTTTATTGTTATTTTTATTCGGGCAGCAACACCAAGTAAAAAAACTTTATTTAGCCGTTTCGGTCTTCGTCAAGATCGTCATTCAGTGGAACAACTAAAAGATTTCATATATTGTAGGAGGAAAATGATATAAAGTTATTTACACTGCAATGACCAAGCTATTAATAATTGGAACATTTAAACTAATATTTTTTTTGTTACATTCTAGTGTGTACAAATTAACTGACGTTCAAATGCTAAATGAATTGTGTTTACAATTTTTTTTTGTGAAAATGTAAAAAGACTGGTGAATGATAAAATAATAAAATAATAAAATACACGCTTCATTCAGATATGGTGGTGGTCAAAAAATGGTCAAAGATTATTTTATAGTCATTGCAAAGCGAATTGTTGTTCGTTCTTTTATTTATGGCTGTCTCATTGTGTACTGATATTAGGCATCCTTTGCTAAATCTTTTTTTAAATAAATTATTTTAGAAATGTAGGATCGTGGGATTGGACAAATCTGGTATGTTCGAGCTGATTAATGTGATTCGTTAGTTTTGTGGTAGTTTTTGTTTATTATGTTTGAAAATACATATTTCGATTATTTTAATTTTATTGTCAATCTAATAATTAAACTGCATCCCATTGATTAAATAATGCAGCTCAAAGCATAGCTATTATTTCATAAAACCTCCTTGAAATTATTATAAAATTATTGCTTTTGAATTTTTGAAAAATTTGTAAAAAAGTAGTTTTACAACGATGAATTAGCTGGGATTTTTACTGAACATAGGTAGAGAGTTGTTTGTGTGATATGTTATTTGTTTTGATGTAGTTGGTTTTGTACAGTATAATTGCTCAAAGTCAAATAGGACCTTTGTGCCCCGTCGTATCCTGTATATATATTATTAGAAAGTAATTTCGATTCAACGCGACCGATATAGAAATATATAGCTCACCGAATTTATACCAATTGAACATTATTTCCGAATGAATAACGATTCAATTAATTAATGTTTTCCGTACAATATTAAAGCAACAATATTGATTGTGTCAGAACAATTTTGGTCACTCGGAATCCTCATTTACAAAACCTTCCGCGGGAACTATTTAGAAGCTTGTATATAGATAGTGCGTGTAGTTAAATGTCTACCTAGATCCTGTTTCTACGCAGAAACTGAGATTTATTAGTCATTTAGCTCGACGGGGATGTCATTGCATTAGATATAAGGACTACATGTGAGCCAGGACTATTTTCCAAACATCCGTATCTGTATTGAGGAAAATTTAGGAGCCCCTAAATTATCACCCTACGGGAAGCGATTACAGGAGTATTTAGAAAACGAATTTTGTGAGTTACCTATTTTTTCATAAGCCCACATATTTACTTCTGAGCAGTGTGTGACTGCCTATAGGTGGTGGTTTAGTCGCGGATTTTTTTTTTTTTGGAAATTTGCGCAACTTAATGATGGTTTAGTTATAATGCTCATATATAGTTTTAATGCTCAATTTTTAACAAAAGACTATGATAAATCACTAATAAAACATAATACTAATACGATTATTTATGTTTTGAATCTATTTTTATGTTTAACTTTTATTAGGGTGAGCTAGAGTAATCCCAAAAAAATCGAAAATGAAAGTTTTTATATATCTTTACGTTTCAAAAATTACAGAGCAAATGGATGCATGTGACGATTTTGGAAACACGGATCAACCGATTTGAATAGTTTGAAAACCATTCGATTCGTATTAATAGGGACATGTGCTGATTAGTTTTTGGCAGGGTCCAGCCAAAGATCCAGCTGTTTCGAACATACAAGACTTAAAGTGCCAAAAATGATAATTTAGTTTTTGAGAGAACGGAGCACCCGATTTGAATAATTCAAAGATCAGTTTGACTTATATTGATGGAACGAAGAACTGGTAATTTTTTTTGCGAAGGCAAGTCCAGCGGTTTTGGAGAACCAATAAATAAGGCATTTTGCAGTCAAAATATTCATTAGACATATTCACATCAAATTATCAGATATTTTATGAAGATTTTAATAATAAGAACAAGTTTTGTTTATATTTGTATGGGTTTCTCACAAAGTGTTAGATGCGGCGCTTACGCGCTTTATTATTTTGTTATATTCGTAGTTATTTCGCTACGCAGCGCAATAGCTTCAAAAGTTCAGTATTTAAAAAAAAAAACAAAATACAAAAAAAAATCAAATTATTTAAAAAGTCTGTATTTAAAACAATTTAAAGCTTTTTTAAAAAATTCAATTTTTGGAAGTTCCAGTAATTTGCCTTAAGGCACAATGCCATACTACACTGGTTATTTTCCATTTTGAGAAAATTTTTATAATCTATAGAGATTACGCTATTACTATTCAATAAAGCATTTTGGACTTCATCATTATAAAAATTATAATGAAAATAATTGTTTCTATAATTATTGAAATATGTGAGATACAACAAATCAAAACCTGAATTATTTGTATTGCGTGTGCGAATAGTAAATAAATTCGCATAATATTTAATTATACAGCCAATTAATATAGATAGATAATCAAGAATTTTAATTATAATGTTGCGGTTTATTGATTTATTAGAAAAATGCGGTTTATTAAAAAACTTTTAATAAAACTAATTAAATGTAACATTGGTATTTATATATTAAAATATATATATATATTGGAATTTTAGGTTCATGTATGTGAGTTGAGTTTAATTACATCTTCAAGTTTTATATTTTTAGGCTAAAGTTTTAGACTTCATTCAGTGGAAAAGTATCCAAAACTTTCACTATTAATATATAGTGTGATAATTGAACATAATTATTGAGAACTTTCCAAAAGCAATTTCATGCGATCTATGTATTCAAAAATACAATCTTTAGTGCATGTATAAACGATACAATAATAAAACTCAGTGTATGAATTTCATATTACTGAGATTAAAATTGTGAATTACATTGAATTGCAAACAGTCATTCATTTTCTAACTGAATTTATATCTGTATAATTTATACATAAAAATTAAATAATTCAACGCATCATATTCCGAATAGCATTATTTTTATAAAAATGGCGTTACACTTTCTATGAATATTTGGTTTCAGAGCTTTTGTATAATACCATAGCCATGGAAAACAAATTGGAATATTATTGAACTTGTGCGTTTGAATAATTTATTTACCACTTAGTCAGAACTTGATAATTTCATTTATTTCAAATGCGTCGACTACTAACTTATTCACGAATTATATGCTATATTTTCTTCTTTACTTTATTAATTAGAATATTTAATTTATAATACAACATTTGTAATAAAATAATACTAATGGTAATAAGTTTACTTGGGATATGTACTTAGTCTGATCGATATTCAGTAATCAAGTTAAAAGATTTTAATGTTAGTTTTAATAATAATTTATTATTACACAAATATTCAGAAGTTTTTTTTTATGTAAAATAATACGTATAGAGATGAATAAGAATAGGGTAGGTCTAATTTAACTTTGAGCAATTATATTGTGAGAACCAAACCAATTATATCACAACATATATCAAACAAACTACTATCTGACTATGTTCAGTTAAACACCTAGCTAATTCATCATTGTAGAAATGTGTTTTTTGCTGTTTTTCAATAATTTGCCACCTAGTCTTTTAACCCTATTGTCGTAAAATGAGGCGGCCAGGGGGCTAACAGGTCCAATATCTTATTTCCAATTTTAAAGAAATTTAACGAAATAATAGCTACTTTATTTAACCGATATAAATTTTATGGGTACATTTTTTGGAGATATAGCTAGAGATATAGTCTAGAGTGTTTATGCAAGTTTTTTAGTGAAAACGTAAATTATCTACGATTTTATCAATAATAATGATTTTTAAAATTATTTTAAAGTTGAAGAAAAGAGCCGGCCATTAATCACGTGAGCCTTAAAGAGGAAAGGAGGGTTTGATAAAAATTCACGAAGTATTACGGTTGGGAGGGTAGAGTCTAGTAAGATATAACGTGTATTTATTTTTTACCTCAATAAGCGATATTTTTTTTGCTTCAACTACCATGTAAATAAAATAATATTGAAAGAAAAAACTTAATTATTTACATAGCGTCTCTTGCTATTATGACTCAGTAAATAGCTTTACTGATACATTTCAAAAATGTATGTAATTTTGATAATTATATGTAGTGTATTTTTAATAATATTAGATCAACAAACATTGCACATTTTTCTGGTAGTTAGTCTCATTGCATATTTGGCAAGCTTTTCTATCAAAATATACATACATTCTGATTTTCACACGGATTGATAAAGATTCATAAACACGATTTAATGCGAAATAGTATTATTGTTGGTATATTTGCTATCTATATTAATTGGCTGTACGATTACATATTGTGCGAGAATTATTCACACAGATAATACAAATCATATGAGTTTTATTAATTGTTTTACATATTTCAAACAGTTACAGAGACATGCAGTTAATGATTAATTCCATTGTAATTTTTACGTGTGTATAATTAGATAAATACAAAAACTATATATTGAATGATAATAAATATAACAAAATAGGAAATTAATTTCTAAAATTAATTGAATGAAAATATGGGTATTATCAATTTAATCAATCAATCAATTTAATTAATGATAAATTTCATTTCATGAAAAAAATTGGGCTATATAACAATTTTATTTTAAATTTTAACATTATGTGATAAAAATAATACTGCCTACAAGGAAAATTTACTATCACTGAATGGAACATCCAGGGCATTCTGAAAACCATCAGTATAAAATAAGCATATTTACAAAAAATCGATATCCCCTTACTAATTCTTAAAATTTCTTTTTACAATCAAGTTTTTCAAGCCGGGCCAGGAATGCTAATAAAAGCTTTGATAGAACATTATAATTTACTAAAATTTACTAAAAAGAATTATGTAGATATAAGCAACTAATATTATATTTAAGTTATGCTTACATTACATGTGCAACTTACAATATTTAGGTACTAAATTTATTACGGGAGGAGATTTTAAATCTTGGTACATTCTTTCGAAATCGAGGCTTACTAAGGAATCGATTTTTTAGCAGGATTGATACAATAAATGATCTCAGTAGTTAGATGAACCTGCCTGATCTACTTGATTATTTCATGACGTAGGAGACCTCATCAAATTCCATGAATATTGAAACTATTTTTGATCACCATCGTGCTTTACAGAAGACTGTGAAAATCACCGTAACTGAATTAGCTTAGATATCAATTAAGCATCTATCGTTTTCTCTAAGGATTGTAAAATGGTCTGTGGAATAGTACTTCTTGCTCCAATCAGTGATGTTTGCTCTGACGATAGCCATTTTGCTGTGCCTCCATTCATGTACCCTGCACGAAGTTGAAGATCGTTTCGAATGCTCTACTCTACAAAGGTAGATGTGGCGACTACTCCAAAATTTTGTTTGAACCAACTATGTATGTCGACATAACTATGATTTCTCTGATTCTCATATATGAATTCCCGAAAAGCTGCCGCTGCGTACCACAAGTGAAATTACAATTTGATTTACGCAAGAAGCCAGATGGTGGCATCTTTTAGAAGATCTTAACACGTTGACTACTTAACATCGTCCTTCTTTCTTCATGCATGCACACACTGTCGACAGTGCCAATTTTATTTTAAACTGTCTTCAAATTTTCAGCATAGTAGAAGCAACTGTTAGTGTTAGTGATTCCTACCCAAAGTAGGTATCAAAAAAACTGTTTTTGCCGCCGCCACTGCATTACGTTTTTTGTTTCTTGCACATTTTACTCAAAATATAATTGCACATTTTACTCAAAAGATAATTGCACATTCGTATTGATACTGTTATGCATTAAAACTTATATATTATACGCATTTTTGCAATAAACTTGAAACTCTTTGGTCTTAGTTCATATATAAACCGGTCCTTTTTGTCAAGTTTCGCAAGAGGCATATATACAATATTTTCTTGCAACTCTAAATGAGAATTACTTTCAACCTCACAGGTTGTAATGTTTTTCACTTTTATAATAACTAATAAATACGATCGACCAAAGGATCACTTATCTGATGCGGTTGTTGACAATGTGTCGATAAAATTGATTGCAATAAATAATTAAAAATAGTTTAAATTTATGACAGTGGAAAGGAGTAAAGTTAAAAAAGAATTTTTTAAGTTTTTAGTTTATTAATTCAATTTATTTTGAGCAAGTTTTTCGTTTTTACTCGATTTTTTATGAAACTATTAGTACGATTTTACTGTCCTGATTGAATGCGTCAACTTTTGATGAAACTTGTTAATACACTTTAGTACATTTTTGAGGGTGTCTCTAATCTGACTAATGGACCGATTCTACCGCATAACAGACCAATGTTATGGCAAGGCCATGTTATGAAGAACTTTCCATACAACAAAATCTAACCTAGAAACCGCATAAATGTCAAAAAAATGATCTTAGATAACAGGGTCTTTCTGACTCAGGTTTATAACATACGAGTGACGTTGCAGTTTACGAGTAAAACACCTGAATGGACAGAAAATACATGACATTTAGACAGTATTCTGTATGAATGGAAGTTGGAGCGTAACATAGCCTTGCATTAACATGTTTATGCAGCAGAATCAGTCCCTAATTTTGAAAATTTTAAAATCATACTTTAACAAAATGACTTAATTTTTAAAAATTCGGTGCAATTGTCTCATTATTTATGTCTGTGATCATAGAATTACGGCTACGGGTCCAAAGATTAAATGAACAAAATTAATAAAAATTAATCAGAACAACCAAAATATAGTCACAGTTTGACCAAAGCTCTAGGGTACACTTAATAAAAGCTCCCAATTTTCAAAATACATGAAATAATTTTATGTCTAATTTTTCTCATGATAGTTAACGTTCAGTATTATCAACTTGTTGAGTTCTGGTACACACACTAAATATATCGATTTTTTAGAAAAAAAACTAATCAAGTCAATTTCAATCAATTACCAAACTATAGGTCGCGGGCCGGTTTTACTAAGTTTTACCATTTCTATTTTTTAAGATTTTAGAAAACGTCAGCTATTATTTCCTCAATTTACACAAAACTGGTCGAAGATGCAAAGTGCCCATATATATTTCAAAAATCTGTTTCTGGGGAACAGGATAATAAAGTATGTTTAATATTAACAGTACGTTTTTCTTGTTTTAACTTATCTTTTGTAATAGTTCCGAGATCAACAAAAAGACTCATTTTTCTTCTAGTTATAATATTTTAAGTCAAAACACAAAGTCATCCGTGCTTATGTAGGTCTCCGTGTTCTTGACAAAGTACGGTGTGCACAACAAAGTCCATCTTGTTTCTACTTTGTGCGTTTACTGTTGGTTCTCTGTAAATAGTTTTTATTACATTTTTCTTATGATTTTATTTTCATTTTGTTATTTTTGTCAACGTATTTATATAGCTGCTGTCACATACAGACTACAAAGCACGCACAACTAAAAAAACGCAAGCCATGAGCCGCACCGTTTCACGGAAAATCTTTCTGTCAACCAACGTGAACGCAACGTTATTGTGTTGTGAAAAAATTTGAATTAGCTTATGATATAAATTACACGCGACGTTGACACATTACATTGGATGAGACAATTCTATTGCCGACTGGAACTTCCCATTTATTATGAAGTAAAATTATTAAACGAATTCCGAACAAGTGTAAAAATTGTGATGAAAATATAAAATTATTTTTCAACCGTTAAAAAAAATAAATTCACTAAAAAATATCTGAAATCTTTCGAATATATACAATACGCACGCACATACATGTATATGCATTTATTCACTTATTTTTTATTAACTTTGCGTATAGTAGATGACTGTTTAGTTTTTGGCAAAGATCGATCCAGCCGTTTTTGTGTTTATGGAGCAAAAAGTGCAGAAAATGCAAATTTGGTTTTTGCAAGTACACGGCAACCGATTAGTTGATTCAAAATACGTTCGAAGAGTATTGATGGCGAGACGTGCTGGTTAGTTTTTGGCAAAGACGAGTTCATTTGGGAGATACAGATCAAAAACTGCTAAAAATTACAGTTTTTGAGAAAACAGAGCATCCGATTAGATTGATTCAAAATACATTTTGCTTATGTTGACAAGCGTCAAGATTAAGTGTCAAGAAACCATTAGTTGTTGTTTTTTATTTCAATTTTTTTAATTTTCAAAAAAAAAATATCAAAAATGATTCGGGTTTTAATTTTAATTTTAGCTAAAATTTTAAAGCTCACTTATATGCTTGAAATAAATAATTTTAACTTTTTAATTCAGTTTATATAAGTCTTAGATATATGAATAAAACCTTTCATTCCAACTCCGCTTGATTAAGTTTTGTTTATTCACAGCTCATGTAAACATGTATAAACGTCGTCATCCAATTTATAAGCTCTTATATTTTGTTCGCAAAATACGAATAATGAAAGATGCAGTAATTATAATAATCCATTTGGAATCATTTAATTTTTTTTTATGTTTCATTACGGTACGGGAAGTTTCAACAACTTGCCTCAAGGCACGATGCCATACACCACTAGTTTTTATACATTTATACACTTTTTTAACTATGCCAATATAGAAAGAATTCAAAACTAAAATTGTTCGCGACAAAAATAAATATTTAATACATATTGATTGATGATATTGAACCCCGAAAATTTATTTTTGAATATAAAGCAATAAAATTAGTTATTTCAATTTCGTAATGAAAATCATTTGTTATCAGCTTAATATAAGTTATACATATAATCACATCGTTAATTCGAATGTTTTTTTTTTATTAATTCAAAGATATTATTTAGTTCATTTGTAAATGAAACAGAAAAGTTTTGTTACAATATATGTTTTATTTAGTAAATATAATAGTAAGTACATGGTAAGTACGTACACACATACATTTTTTTTTCTAATGACTAGGTCTACTAAAATGGTTATTCAGATCTTGAAACATAAAGATATCATATATTTTATTAGGTCCTGAAACATGGGCAAAAAAGTTATCTTTTTCTAATTTTTTGTGATTTTCTATATCCTATACATAACTTTAATTGAATTGTATACATTTATTTTAAATTATCTTTCATTTTCAAATGAAACCGAATATTTTAGAGCAATGATCACAATCGCGTATATTTATAACAGTTTCTTGAGCCAACTACGGGTATGAACAATAGCCTAAACTAAATTAATATCTCACAAAGGTCTCAAAACAAATTACTGAGAACTTGTTTCTGTGCCTAAGTATTGGTTAATGCATCAGGATATAAACGTGCACAATAAACAAGAAGAACTTGTGCAGTTTTTGATCAGACATAAAAATACATTCAAACAAACAGGCGGATGGAACTCTATTGTCATCTAATGTAATAAGGTGACCATATTTTATTTCAAAACCAGGACAGTAACTTGTAGTTACTCTGTAATCCGGGACAGGAGGGACTTTTATGCTACATAACATAAATATGATTTAAAATAACATACTATTTGAGGATACTATAAAACTCTTTTTTTTAGTAAATCCAATTTTCAATCAGATTTTACTGACAATGAGCCAGTACAACGCTTACAATATGTTCAGATTTTTAGGTATTTTTGCTGTAAGCCTTTCTTCCTTAATACCATATAAAATATAGCCTTTGGTGTGTCAGTCAGTCGAGTTTTATCAATTGTCTAAAGCTCTTTTTCCAGTGCCAATGCCAATTTTTTACTAATTTAAAATTTTCAAAATTGAATTCGGGGCCAATATTGTTTCTACGTTTAGTTACCTTACATGCAAGAAAAAGATAAATTTTGCTACAATTTCTTCAATATAATATTGAATTAGTAATAGCTGATAAACGCAAGTTAAATTATTGCAAGTTATGTAGTTTACGGCATATTGGCATTTGGCTAAAATTATTAGTTCTAAAATCAATGCATACTTTTAATTTTTCAAACAAAATTTTAAATTAAATAAGTATAATTACTTTATAATACAAGTATAATTACTTTGTATAGACGTAGGGTAAAGTGGGGCTTAAAGTTTAGCGGACAAAAAGGTCCGCCACCAATATCTCAAAAATAAGTAAAGTTTAGAATTTTTTAACAACAATATTTGAAAGTAGAGAGAAAAAGATGTGTTACCAACCATCGTCTTAGACCGAAAAACGTCGATATCAGAAAACAATTGGCCGTGTTTGAAAATATATCTATCGATAGTACTTTCTTTCGTTGTTAGGTTTTTTGATCGTGAGCGCTGTTATTTAGTTTACGAGACCACAATATAATTTTTATGTGTACGTTATTTATTTGTTTTATAAGATGTATTGTTATGTCAGTTTTAAGTTAGATTTAACAGATGTTATTATAACCTCCATAATAGATTACATGTGAGTAAACAACTGAACGTTTACCCTGCCAAAGGTGTAAATAATAAAATATGGTAAAAGAAATAAATTAAATGAATAGTTACTCTAATGTTATAACATTCAGCCAATGCAAAATATAAATTTTATGGGTGCATTTTTCACAGATATCTGTAAATAACCTTGATCTGGTATTTTGGCAGAAATATTCATCAGCTGAGTTGGTATAACAGTTTATTTAATTTATTTCTTGTGAAATTGCTTTATTTAACATAATTCACTTTTTTATTTGCTATTTCTTATTTTTTACACTTTTATCACATGTAAGCTTTTATAGAAGTTATATAAAAACAGTGTTGAATCTAACTCAAAAATAACAATACATCCTATAAAACAATTAAATATCGTATATTTAAAAATTATATTAAGCTCTCTTAAACTAGACAACAGAGCTCACATCCAAAAAAATTAACAAACGAAAGAAAAAATATTTCTTGTGGATTTTCAAATATTGTCGTTTTTCTACCGATAGCAACGTCGTAAGAATCAAGGTGGTGGCTAGTTGTACAGTTTTTCCCTCTACTTTCAAATATTGTTGTTAAATAATTCTTAACTTATAACATACTAATTTTTGAGATATCGGTGGTGGACTTTTTTACCTCCGCCCCGGTAGAGCTCCGCTTTACCCTATATTGTATTCTTACTATAAAATTTATTTATTATTTAAGTATTTAATTTTATTTTATTCTATATCACATATATAAACTTACATTATTAGTCAACGAAGAGTAGTTATTTTTTGTTTAAGTTGTGAGCTCGTCATTGTAGATTTAACAGTTCCGCAATATGAATTAATTTTTATTTCCCGAGGAAGCTTTGAAACTTTGCCATTAATTAATCCACGTTAATTAACGACTGAGCGTCAACTTTAATTATCTTAATTCATCGTAGCAAATGGAATCATTATTTTCAAATGTTATGAAATGAATTTTCATCGGGAGTACACATTTCTGAGCTTCGCTTATTTCCCGTTAATGACAATTAGTTCTATTTGTGCTTGCACGCATGCATGCTTATTAGTCGCTATCTGCTACCTGCTAACAAGTACAAAAATGTTCGCGTGATAATTCCGAGGATTTTATGCCGACAGTTTATTGAAAGTTGGCAACTTTAATTAATGATAATTCTAATACGCATATAATCATTAAAAGTTTCTAGTAAAAGTTTTCTATATATCATTTTAATTATGAACTACTTCTACTTCTACTCTCATAGGTTAAATGAATATAACAAGCTCAAACTATACTGTATTAATATTTTTTTTTTGTTCCAGGTACGTTCGTTATAACGCATGGTCGTTATCATCACCTATTGTAAGTACATATGCAGTTGGCGCTTTCTGCTTGTTAATAATTTTTCAATATTATGAATAGAATATATTCAAATTTATAGTTTTATAGTGTGATTAAAATATATAATTAAAATTAATATAGAAATCAGCCACATATTATATGAATAATAAATATAATATGATACAAGCTCATACTTAGATGGCTTATTACAAATAATTTTTATTGAAGCGTTTACAGGATGTCTCAGAACTCAACATCAAGTCGAAATAGGGCGATAGTAATGATTGTAAATATCATAAAAAATGAGAAATAAATTATTCCATGTAGTTTGAAAATTATGAGCTTTTAAGTGCAAGCGAAAGCTTTAGTGAAACTGTGACTATTTTTTGGTTATTGTGGTTAATTTTTATATTTTTTTATCAGTTCCACCTTAATTTTTTCATTATTTTCAAATGTTATGAAATGAATTTTCATCGGGGGAGTACACATTTCTGAGCTTCGCTTATTTCCCGTTAATGACAATTAGTTCTATTTGTGCTTGCACGCATGCATGCTTATTAGTCGCTATCTGCTACCTGCTAACAAGTAAAAAATGTTCGCGTGATAATTCCGAGGATTTATGCCGACAGTTTATTGAAAGTTGGCAACTTTAATTAATGATAATTCTAATACGCATATAATCATTAAAAGTTTCTAGTAAAAGTTTTCTATATATCATTTTAATTATGAACTACTTCTACTTCTACTCTCATAGGTTAAATGAATATAACAAGCTCAAACTATACTGTATTAATATTTTTTTTTTGTTCCAGGTACGTTCGTTATAACGCATGGTCGTTATCATCACCTATTGTAAGTACATATGCAGTTGGCGCTTTCTGCTTGTTAATAATTTTTCAATATTATGAATAGAATATATTCAAATTTATAGTTTTATAGTGTGATTAAAATATATAATTAAAATTAATATAGAAATCAGCCACATATTATATGAATAATAAATATAATATGATACAAGCTCATATTAGATGGCTTATTACCAAAATTTTTATTGAAGCGTTTACAGGATGTCTCAGAACTCAACATCAAGTCGAAATAGGGCGATAGTAATGATTGTAAATATCATAAAAAATGAGTACATTGTGCATATGATAAAAGTAAGCTTTATGAAAAATTTAGTGTAAAGGATTCATAATTTATACACTAATAGGGTGAGGGACAAAGCTCCAATTAGACTTTGAGCAATTATTTATGAAAATAAATCAATTATATTACAACAAATAACACATTATCAAACACAAACACTATCTGACTGTGTTCAGGAAAACTCTCAGCTAGTTAATTAATCGTTGTAGAAATATGTTTTTTTGTTGTTTTTCAATATTTATTACTTGGTTCCTTGGTTGATTACCCTATAGGCGGATTAATTTACTTTTATATTGACAATTTTTTTTTATTGTTAACACCTTTACCAGGGTAAAGACTCAGATGGTTGTTTCACCCACCCACATGTAAGCTGCCATGAGGTTATATAAAAAAAACTGTTGTGATCTAACCTAGAAATAACAATTCATCTTATAAAACATTTAAATAACGTAGACTTAAAAATTATATTAGGGGTCTCGTGAACTAAACAACAGTGCTCCAAACCAAAAAAAAATTAACAACTTAAGAAAATTTTTTGTTATGGATTTTCCAACATTGCCGTTTTGTCTCTCGATAGCGGACGTTGTAAGAATCAAAGTGATGGCTGGTTATACATCCTTTTCTCCCTACTTTCAAATATGTTGTTAAAAAATCCTAAATCTACTTGTTTTTGAGATATCGGTGGTGGACCTTTTTACCCGCATCACTTTAAGTGAAAAAGTTCAACTTCAATAATAAAATCTTATATCCATCAATATTTCAATTAAGTTACTTGAAAAATGTCCTGTATTAGATTTATGATGATATCAAATTCCATCTTTCGAGTATGATTGTAATTGATTTATGTTTGTGTATAATGCGTAGTCCATCAATATGCATATATAAGATAATTAGGAGGTCAAATTTGTGCTTTCACGGCAAATGGGCCAGCATAGAAGCCTACCGCAAGTGATCATAAATAACGTTTATACTAGAGGCGATGCTATGCCGAATGGTTGGCGCAGCGTTCTCTGCCATTGATTGACTGCTATTGAACTATAAGATATATGAGACGACCCGAACCATTTATTCAATTCAGCGTTATATCCTCATAAAGTTTACATCAGAGTTATTAAAATAAATCCGACTATACGGCAGGACAATAATTTTACGCCGATATTAATATAGACGATGGATAGTAGATAGTACCGATAGCCATGGTGCACATATGTGAAACTGGAGGCAATTCAGATTTTTAACTTGTTGAAATATGATAAGCATTTTGATTCTGAAAGTTTTGAAAAATAAAAGACTTTTTAGAAATTATTGTAATTTTTTTTATTGTTTTGAAAATTTTGTCATTTTTGGCGTAAGAAGATTGAAACGTCAATGGCCTTTAGATTTAGTCTTAGATTAGCTTCAATATAACATTATCATTTCAATTGTTAAACTAAGAAGATCTCACTGGAGTTCTTCTAGACATCGCTCTCAAATATTGTCAATTTAGCTTATAGGAATTCTTATGCATTCTAATTGCTGAATAAAACAGAGGTTAAAAAAATTTAGAAATTTTGGACAATTATACTTTCTTGAAAACTCTGAACCCATTCAAATTGGTTGAACCATACACCTATCCCCCGTTTTACACGGTTATTCGTTTTACACGTTTTCGATCTTACAGGTTTTTGAAAACAATCTTTCCAAGAAAATTTATTTACTTTTGCATTCACAGGAATTTTTAAACACTGAACTATAATTTCTTACACCTTCAATAATATTTCAATCCTTTTAGTGTCAAAATACAGCACTACAGAATATATGTTACAGTTACGAATTTTTAGTAGTCTAGTTATGATGGAAATAGGTATATGAGACGGGAACTCAATGTTTTATGATCCAATAATTTTGTATGTGTATAAGATAGTCTTGTTTGAAATATCAAAAAAAAAGAACTCATTGTTTTTAAACTTTAGTTCGGAACGGCAAAAGATTTTTAAAGAACGGTTTTTTCTGGAACGTATCTATCCGCGTAAATCGTAAAATACAACCTACTGTTGTGCTTTTATTACAATTTCTATAAATAATTATAATTTAATGTGCATATATCTGATAATCTGATTATGTATTTTTTGTGATCTTGGAACCGAAATGATTTTTAATCTTTCAAATCGGACGTCCGTTCTTTCAAAACTAAATTGGCATTTTACATTATTTGCCTCGTATCTTCGAAATGGATGGACCTGTATTTGGCCAAAATCTATTCGGCCCATCAGTAGAATTGAATGTTCATCTAATTATATGAATCGGTTGATCCGTGCTCTCGAAATTGTCGATGAAAATTTTATTTGCACAAACATCAATACATACTACATGCACAACAATATCAATTTTTCTAAGGTATGCCAAAATGTACGCATACAATCAAAGACGCTCACGCGACACGACGACCTATCACAATCGACCCAATAGAATGATCTTATCGAGTGCTAATGACCGTAACGCGTTTCGTGGCATTTGCACAGATTTACGCCCCAGTCACGAAATAAAGAAGTTTTTCTTCGAAGAATAAACATTAAAAATAACATGATTTTACTAGTGCATTTAATTCAAATTTGAGTGACGCTATGTTCTGGGACACCCTTTGTAATTAAATAGCAATTAGATTACAATATATTTATGGTTTTTAAATTGCTGCATAAAATAAAATGTATTTAGTCTGTATTTCATCTAATTATATGAATCGGTTGATCCGTGCTCTCGAAATGTCGATGAAAATTTGTATTTGCAAACATACATACATACTACATGCACAAACATATATCAATTTTTTCTAAGGTATGCCAAAATGTACGCATACAATCAAAGACGCTCACGCGACACGACGACCTATCACAATCGACCCAATAGAAATGATCTTATCGAGTGCTAATGACCGTAACGCTTTTCCGTTGCATTTGCACAGATTTACGCCCCAGTCACGACTAAAGAAGTTTTTCTTCGAAGATATAAACATAAAAATAACATGATTTTTACTAGTGCATTTAATTCACATTTGAGTGACGCTATGTTCTGGGACACCCTTTGTAATTAAATAGCATTAGATTACAATATAATTATGGTTTTTAAATTGCTGCATAAAATAAACTGTATTTAGTCTGTATTTTCTCTTAGTATTTTTTCAAGTTTTATTTTTATACACTTGCACATCTTTAATGAATAAATTATATAAAGGGATATAAATAACTGACTACTGTACCAAAGGAATTCTACCAAAATATTTTTAATAAAAATTTCCAAGTCCATAATATTCAATTAAATTAAGTCATTGAATTACCCCGCATTTTTCCTGCCGCAGATGTAATAAGAGCCGTAGTTAGCA
This sequence comes from Ctenocephalides felis, assembly GCF_003426905.1. Taxonomy (NCBI): domain Eukaryota; kingdom Metazoa; phylum Arthropoda; class Insecta; order Siphonaptera; family Pulicidae; genus Ctenocephalides; species Ctenocephalides felis. Next base: position 61,400,308 of record NW_020538040.1, on the reverse strand, counting down.
TGTGCTCAAGCAAACGCAAATGCTATGAAGGAAACACGTTTATTCAAAATGTATTGTACATTGTATAATGTATAGAATACCGAAAATTTGAGATCCCTTTTCGAATTCTCTACCTTCCGATCACGGACTGCAATGCGGACCTCGTTTGAATGCCTCCTGGTCTCTCGATACACGTTCGAAATTAAATTTCTCCAGATTAATGGTCGTGCTAGTTGCAAGGTGCAACTACAAAGCCTTTGTTTCATTTTGCGCTCCATCGAGCACCTACACTTCAAGATCGATTTTTCATTAACGCGCAACTTTGATTCAATTTCTTACAAGCAATTTGAGAAAAGTAACTATTAGTATATATTATAAAAGCTGCAGTGCAAAAGTTTGCACCCAGCACCAACATTACGAACGATATATATTGCGCGTTGTGTTGTTTGATATGGACAACTTGTATGCATACATAGACATACATACATACATATTTTATATATATATATATATATATATATATATATATATATATAGGGCAGAGCGAGGTCCACCGATATCTCGAAAACAAATAAAGTTAAGAATATTTTTAATAACAATATTTGAAAGCAGAGGGTAAACTTACGACTTAATTCTTACGACGTTGCTATTGGGAGATAAACGGCAATGTCTGAAAAACCATTACAAAAGTATTTTCTTTCGTTTTTATTTTTTTGGCACTGTTATTCAGTTTACGAGACCTTAATATAATTTTCAACTATACTTTATTTAAATGTTTGTTTTATAAGATGTATTGTTAATTTTAAGTTAGATTCAACATTTTTTACATAAACTCTATAAAAGCTTATATGTGAGTGGGGTAAAGAGGACCAAATGAACTGTTACCTTGGGAAAAATGTAAGCATTAAAAATATTAAATGAAAAAATAAATCAAGTTAAAAAAAGAAATTTTGCAAGAGATGATAAATATTTCTGATAAAATACCAGATCAAGGTTATATACGGTGTTATCTGTGAAAAAAATGTATCAATGAAAATTATATTTTGCATTGGTTGAATAATGCAGCTAATATTTCGTAAAATTTCTTCAAAATTATTATATTTACTAATTATAGGTATATATTATAGGTATTAGTATATCTTGGATCTGTTTGCCTCTGGCTGTTTCATTTTACCCCGCCTATGGTGTAGAAAGGCCCGGGTGACATATTAAATGAAACGCATTTCTATAATAATTCTGGGAGTTTTACTGAACATATTCAGATAGTTGTTTGCTTGAAATATTTGTTTTGATATAATTCGGTTGATTTTCACAATATAAAAGCACAATATATATACATATATATATATATATATACATATATATATATATATATATATATATATACAGATTAATAATAATTTCAATTAAATACTCAGATTTGCGAAGTCAGCATTGCAAAAATTCTACATACTATAACTATTAACAATAAACAGTAATAACATTTTACATAACGTTATCAATATTGGCGAAATAATTAAATTTACGCCTGATGAACTAGTTTTATAAAATAGCCTCTTATGAATAACCTAACCCAAACCTCATATCGTTGTTATATTTTTTAAGTAATGTGATAATATATTTATTGATTTATAAATCAATATTTTAACTAACGATAAATATATTTAAAGGCTGTTATTTACCATACGTTAATCAAATTTGTATTTCACATTTGTTTCATTTTTGATTGTTTAATTAAGTAAAATAATAGAAGTTATTTTATAAACTCCTACAAAAATATCCGTCAAACATTTGACTCCGTATTACGCAAGAGATTTCAAGGACTGGCCTGGATTTTATCCCACCCAAATCCGATTATAAATGGCGGCTTGTATCATTTACCTACATTTGCACATGTGTACGCTGTATATTTTAACTATAATATCATTATTTACCAGATTTATCATCCGAGTTTTCTCCATATACCTTTAAACAAATCCCAAGTAGCTTTAATGGATATCGATATTATATTCAGTGCACATGTCTAATAAATTCTTTTTTATTGTATTGGGTCATATTCATTGCAGTTATATAAAAATCTATATATATATATATATATATATATATATAGGGTGGGCGGCGCACAAATGTCCAATTTGACTTTTTGCATTCATATCATAAAAAGTAAACCAATTATATCACAGCAAATAACACAATCAAACAAAAAACTATCTGACTATTCAATGAAACTCCGAAAAAATCATCATTGTAAAAATGTTTTTTTCGTTGTTTTTTCAAGATTTTGTCAAACCTCATAGGCGGGGTAAAATGGAACATACAAGGGGCGAAAAGTTGCAATGTTTTATTTTGAATTTTATAGGGATTTTACGTGATAATACCTGCATTATTCAGCCAATGCAAAGTATAAATTTTATGGGTACTTTTCTACAGGGATAACACTATATATAACCATGATCTGGTGTTTCTTAAAGAATATTCATCAGCAAAGTTGGATTTATCTAATTTATCTGATTTATCTCTTGTTAAATTGCTTTTTTAAGTTTGAATTTTATTTACTATTTTTATTGTTTACACCTTTGCCAGGATGAAGGTTCAGTTGATTCTTTTTACTCCACCCACATGCAAGCTTTTATAGAGGTTATATATATATATATATGAAGTTATCATGTAATGTACCATTTGTAATATAATATGTAATATTTTTGCTAATTTTATATACTATATTTATATAAAAACGATTCTCCTACGTATCTAACTTGCACATACGTGAGCATATACAAGAATCATAAATAAATCAATTCTTCCAAGTAGTTACTGGTGATTCTATTACACCATCCACAATCTTATCGAAAAAAGCAAGTCTGTAATTTTGTTCCGGGCGTAAAATTTATTGTTTTTGCTCTTGTTTGTTATGAGGTCAGTATTGTTTTCTACCGAGTTTTGTAGTACACAAAGTTCGACACGTGTTATCATTCCTTCCGTTATGTATAATATAATATATTTTTATATTATCTAGTTAACCGTGTTGAATAAAATTCAATGTAAATTTTTCTCAAAACTATTTTATTCCGGCATAGTCTCAAAATATCCTTAATGCTATGTACTCTATCTTAAAATTTGAGAATATGTTTTATTATCTTATTTTCAAAAATTGCAATCTAAACAGCCAATGGTCAAACATTTATACGCATAAATACACAAAATTTTGCCACTTCTCCATGGCAAGTATATTTTCATGCCATCAGTAAACTGGTAAATCTCATTTCTAAACAAAATCGATACTTCAATTGCAAGTTAAAATCAAAGTACAGATTGGGCCAGCGATGGCGCTTAGAACGTGGGCTAGCACCAACTAATCCTAGGTTCGTTGGTTCGATTCCCGCTACCACCGTAGCCTGACATCAGACAACTTTGATGTCAAATTTTCACTTGGAGTTATAGATCACAATATAATTTCAAGTGGAAATCGTCCTTCGTGGATATAGTTGCATCATTCAATCATATGTAAACTATTAGACGTAAGAGCTAATATAAACCCCACACATAGGAGAATGGTGAACCGGAGAATAATACCTTAGGCTATAAGTCTTGAACAAAACAGCTTATAGAACGTATAAAGTAAGAGTTCTGATTGCTGTTGAAAAACATTACAGATAAATTTAATATGGTTTCGTATTAACACTTGGGCACGGAACCTGAAACTACCTAATTTTTTTCTCCTACTATAATCAGCAGCAAATCCTTGATTTCAGCACATATATTACGAGAAGTAAATATTGTATTATCAATAATGTACTGGTGTGGCTTCGGTAATCTGTAATTTGGCGCTCTTTTCTATATGTTAGAGCAGCGTAATCAAAGACAGTGTGCTAGATGGTGGAAATAGTTAAAAGATAGCCAACCCACAATGGTTAGACGTACATCCCGCCGAGATAAAGGCGGCTCAGGCGAGCGAGTTAAGCTGTCTGCTTTCAGCGTGCCCAGCCACAATGGCATTGAACCCTCGCCCAGAGCCTGCCTCTGTCATTGTAACATGCAGGTACATGCAGGTGTCTCTCCGGTTAACGTAAACCGTGGATTTACAAACGCCGCGTAATGCCGCTTAAACCACCACCGGCTCACTTTATATAACCAGAACCGTCGAATAAATACACGTTATTTAGAGACGTATATATCACATTGCAAGTTTATATGAACATTTGTGTTTATATATATGGAGGTTATACTCGACAAGCAGGACCGAACGAAAGAAGCGCTATTCTACACCAAACAACAACATTCGATTTACCATTTAGAGTAGAGTCTAAATAGTTTACAAGGGTAATTGAGTACCCAGGTTATATTATCTTTATGATTTTGTTAAGTATATACTGATATATATGCTCAATGTTGCTTGTAGGAAAAGTACGTACAAAATGACATTGTATTTTAAATTCTAGTGATTTTTATTAATTTAATGATAACCTACCCTACTTTTTGTAAGGTAAGTTATTGTAAACATTCAAAAATCGAAATTGAAAATTTTTGCATTTTTCCACGTTTTGAAGGTTTCTGAACATTCTGGCATATCTATGAAAAATGTTTTTTTTTTGTATAGCGAAGGAAATGCCTTTATGCATCCCAGACGGGTGTTCTGTCTGGGTATGTCGGACTCAATACCGCCCTGGTATAATACCGATTAAAACCTCCGATTTGCCCTTGCCTCTGGTCCCCACGGAAATCGACGTTAGGCATTACTTCGTGGGGGGAGGATCTAGAATGTTATAATTCTTAACTTATTATAATGAATGTTATAATTCTTAAACTTATACTCATCTTTTAAATGGGCGAAGTCCCATTCGCTTTGTCTCTTTCTATAGAACGCAGGTCAATTAGTACCTCTCTCGCAAATCTGTCTATGGCATTCCAAGCAGTTTCACTTCTCAGCATCACTATGAAAAAATAATGTGTGTGTATGTATGTAGGGATACAGTTTTTCGTCAATGTTTGCGCACGGATCAACCGATTTAAATGGTTAAAAAATCAATTCTTATTGATAGGGTCATGTGCTGATTAGTTCTTGGCATAGGCAGGTCCAGATATTTTGGTGATACAGAGAAAATAGTGCAGAAAGTAAAATTCGAGTTTTTGAGAGAACAGAGCATTCGATTTGAATGACCCAAAAACATTAAATTTGTAATGGCGGGGAGAAGTGGTGATTAGTTTTTGGCCAGGACAGGTTCAGCCGTTTTGGAGATACCAAGTTGAATGTGCAAAAAATAGCAGTTTTTGAGAGAGCTGTGCATCCGATTTGAATGATTCAAAAAACTTTCTGCTTGTGTTGACGAAAAGATTGCTTTTGGGAAAAGATTTTTTTTTCCCCAAAAAAATGTCGAGCATCGAAAATATATCGGATTTTAATTTAGCTTAAATTGTCTAATATTTTAATTTTAGCTTAAGTTCTAAAGCTCACTTATATACTTCAAATAAATCATTTTAACTTTCCAATTCGGTTTATATAATTCTTTAAATATTAGACAATGTCCTTCATTTTAAATTAGTGTTTTTAAATCTCATTTTATCTCGTCATTCTATCTGAAATTGCTACAAAGGGAGCGCCCATTAGTCACGTGATCGATTTTTTAAATTTTTTAGACCTTTTCACCCCTCTTGGTGATACTTGGTGATATATGGAATTACCACTCCCCCCTTCTTCCAAGCAACATCACGTTTAAGTTTACTACTTAGAAAAAACGTTAAATTTATGAATTATTTTTCTTTTCTTTTTCAAATTCAATCACATATGATATTTAACTAGTCCCTCTCCTCCTCAACGTGATATTTCGTGATTTTTTGTCAACTCCTCCTGCTCTTTTAAGCCTCACATGCTAGGCCCCAAAATGCATAAATAATCAAAATTCCATCAACTTCATATGTTCATATCAAATATTCTTAATACAGCTTATAATTTTGAATATAATAGTTATGTACATATGTTAGTATAAGTCGAACTTCAAACTCGCATCCAAATGTTCAATTTAACAAACCTTTGATTGTACAACGTTGCAAGAAGTTTGCTTGAGAGTGTTTTCGAACTATTTAAATATTGATGTCATTTTGTGATTATAAAATCATTAAACAAACACTGAAGCCAAAGTAGCAGCTCTAAAACAAATACGAAGCAGGTTTATATGCGCGCATAAGCGTTCACCTGAACTGCACCCACTTCTCTTGCAGCTTAATGGAATTTATTTTATGCATCGTGTGGAATACATTTAATCTTTATGTACATTAATAAATATTAGGGCACACATATTTCATAACCGCCGCTCAACCAAAAATTAAACTGTCTTGCTTAAATTGAATAATTTAATATTTATTTACGGCCCCACTAGATTTACTATAATTTAAATTTACATATACAACATAACTTCTACGTAGGACGCGTTCTCAAAAGGGATTAAATTAGATAAGGGTCTTCTGATATTATGTATGAATATAAATAGAGGTTATCAGGTTAGCTAGATAAGTAATACAGTGTATTATAAATTTATAAATGCGGCATAATAGCTAATGTATCGTAATTACGTTCTCCATGAATATTATATAAGGCCTCACTTCATTTTTAAGATGCATGATTCCATGAATACTGAAACCTTAACTATACATGACGAATTTTGCCTTAAGTCAAGTTGCACGAACTTTCATATGTGTAAAAACAATGGAGATTTAGCATTTTGATATATGTGGAAATAAGATTTTTAACTCTTTATATTGAAAATAAAGATTTTCAAAATTATCTGATAATTATAAAGAAAAGTCTCGGCCGATCTTCGCGTAAAACTATTCAACGCGTTCAGCTTTTTTTATATATTTTTAGCTAAAATTTACATATACTTTGTTTAATTTTAGTGTAAAACAATAAAAATTGATTTAGATTCGAGACAACATGAAATTGATATATCTCATTGCAAACTAAAAATCTAAAAATGTTTGATTTTTACATAACAGAAATTGATAGTGATAATCTACAACACAACACAATTTAGTTTCGATTAAAAGTTAATTTTGTGAGGTTTTTTCTTTTTCCTTTGCTTCTTCAAAGTCCTGATGTCTTGGTGGATACTCTCGCTCTGCTCTTTGCTATTATCTCCAAGATTTTCTGAAAACTGTTCTAAGTTAGATGAAGACAGTGAATCCATTACATGATTAGGAGAAGATGTTGATATTTTTAGATGTATCATTAGTATGGATAGGGATCATGTAGCTGATCGTAAGTAGACCTCAGTACCATTGGCGTTGTGGTTTATGATCATTTGCTTTTATTGCCTGAATTCCATTGATATTTACTATACAGAAAAAACAATCGTCGAGGTGATTTTTTCTTTTTAATGACGGGGGTATTGAAATTATAGTATCTTTTTCCTTCTAGAATAACATAAATATACTACGCAACTTTTTTACATAGTACGAAGATCCCATGTTTCATCTTGATTGCTCAATTCAGTTTTAAAGTGGTTGAGATACGATGCCTTTACGGAGTTCGACATAAGTTTCCGGTGTTTGTCGACAACATATCAACCTCAGATGTAACAAAAACTATCTGGATTATGCGCACAAAGTCTTACAGGCAAAGCCATACCAAAAACAGCAGATTAAACTCTTAGTTATTCGGTAAAGTGCGATAATCATAGCCGGAATGACTAATTGGGGTAGTTCCCTAGAACTAAAAAACTAAAACTGTTATGGAAAAATGGAAGGTATATTTGAAATCGGCGTGCAATTTAAAGTAGATTTAAAAAAAAGTTCGATAAAAATTTTTTTGCCGCGCAGTGTTATCTATTACACGGCAGTTTCCGTATAATTTCTATATATAAATTGCAACAATAAACAACAATTTATATCAGGTTAGTTTCAACATTACATTCAGATTAGTTTCAAATATTTGGTTACAGCAAACCATATTAAATTTCATTGGAAATATTGTTGATCAAATATCAAATTTTTTATTATTACGGGATCCAAAATAAATATTATTTCTATTATTGAGCATTTATATTATTATTCGTTGAGTTATTTCCGAATTTAATCATTTATTTTTAATTAAAACTGTTGTTGTTATTATTGTAATTTCAATGCTGTGATTTACTGAAGGAAAGTTTTTTTTTATTATAATTTTATTTGATCATCTATCTACAAGAGATATAAAATCAATTGATTGATGGCTTAGAATTGAACAAAGAAAGAGAAAGCTAAGATCTGCATCCAGTGATGCAGTTCTTTACAGTATGATATATGGATTGTCAAGAAAAACAAAAAGAAAAAAAGAAATGACTATTTATTATTAAACCTGAAACAAGTCGTTGGAGTAGTTCTTTTTCAGTTTTCTGAATTGGATTGAAGGAAAGTACAAGTGCAAAACAATTGATACATTCCTCCGTATATTCATTAGCAAACGCCATCATATGACCGATGTGGCATGGGTACTTAAATATGTGCATTTCTATTGATACAGTCATCGGATATCGCACATGGCATGAATATGCATAATCCGCAATAAGCCGCTTGCCACACGAAATTAATGCAAAACCTTCAATATATTCTATGGTTAGATCGGTTTCAATAACTTTCGTTATTTTCCAACATTGCTCATCAAATTCATCCAAAATCCGCACAATATAAAAAAAAGTCGGCAGCTTTACTATTTTACATTCATTTCAATACCTGCAAATTCATATATAATCTATGAACATACAAAAGGCTTATTTAGAATAAAATGAAATTAAAATAGAGTATTACTTGTATTTGGTTTGGTTTTAATTTGATATTTGAACAGCAATCAGAATTATGTATTTTATAAGCTATTGTGATGCACATTCCTCAACCGAATGGCTGATGAAATGATATAAAATATATTTAGAATTTAGGGTATAGCGGGGCTTAAAGGTCCACGGGTAAAAAAGTCCAGCAACGATATCTAAAAACAAGTTAGGTTAGAATTTTTTTAACAACAATATTTGAAAGTAGAAGTTACAAAAGTGCATTTTTCTTCAACGTAATACATAATATACATCAGCACATGAGCTATTCAACTTATGGCTTTCTTAAATAGACACACGCCAAAAATACTTTTGTCATTTTAACCGGTTAACTGTGGCGCTCTCATTGAGTACTGCGCATAGTTCTCGTCAGAATTGCGACAAAATGTTGTTCTTGAGATAAAATGCCACTTACAACTATCTTATTTTATTCTAAAATAGCTTTAAATTATTCTATAGTAAGTTGTGAGTAACATAATCTTTACGTTTAAGAATAATCTTTACGTTTCAGAAGTTTCTGAGCATTTTAGAAAACATATAGATGTATGTATAGATACAAGTTTTCGTCGATGTTTTCGGGAGGACTGTTCAACCGATTCAAATTACTTAAAGAGTATTTGATTCCTATTTATCAGGTGTGCCGATAATTAGTTTTTGGCAAAAGTTGATCTATACGTTTCGTAGATACTTAGCAAAGAGTGCAGAATATGGCAATAAAGAAATATGGCAAGAATTGTGACAGAACGGAACATCCGATTTGAATGATTCAAAAAACATTCTTACTAGTATTGACGCAATAAAGTTTTGATTAATTTTGAGCCCTTTTAAGAGTATATACTCGTATATAGTATATATAGTATAACGATCATTTAATATTTAAACGCGTTTTTCTCGAAACAGCATTTTCCGAATTTGCTGCAGCGATTACTCAAAAACAAATGATCCGATTACTATAAAAATTTTTTTACATGTTCTATATATAGTTCTTCGTAAAATGAACTATCGATTTTTTATCAGATCAAAAATCGAATTTTGGCAGTCCAAAAACGACCAAAATTTTGGGTAAAATTCGACATTTAAAAAAAAAACCGCCGTCATTTTGTCAATTTTTGTTTTTTTTTCTCTATCGTAGTTCATTTTACAGACAATATTATCTAGTTTAATGAGATTTTTTTTTTTAATTTCATCCACGTAGAAGGCCGGAATCATTGCTGCAGTGAAGGGCCTTTTTTTGTCGCGCCGTTGGAGATCGACGATAACTTAAAAAATATTTATTTTTTTTCTTCAAAAACTTTGCTATGTATTCTTAAAACATGTATAAATATATTGCTAAAATGTTGTAATGATTGATAGAGTAGTTTTTTAATATAAATTCCCAAAAATCACTTTTTTTTAGGCGGTTACACCAGTGGTGCTCCTTAAGGCACGATAGCATTTCATAATTAATCATGATTGGTTTTAATTTAAATTACTTTGAAATGTTATATTCTATAAAGGATAAAGAATTAATCAATGCGTTAATTCAATGGATCAGAAGTCTCTTTTTCTGAAAGCGCCGTACGTGACTTTATTCTGACAATAGGCGACCAACGGAATTAGTGTGATGTAATATTGAGAGCGCGCAAACCACTGGCAATTGATACCCAGAACTGCGCCATAAATGTGCTACGGGAAGCCGACGAATAAAATGCAAAGTTATACGATGTTCAGCAGGTGGAAAGGAAAGGAAGTTTAATGGACTCTATCCATTCCTTTTAGATGGATATCTGTTCCATTCATATTTCTCGATTCAATCACAATTTTCAAGATGCGGTGACAATGCGACATTTGCAATAATTGTGGTACTGACACATAAAGCTTATGTATATATATACATATTGGGGCTGGGCACAAAGGTCTAATTTGACTTTAGGTAATTATACTGTCCAAAGCAAATGAACTATGCAAAATATAAAATTCATGGGCACATTTTTCACAAAGATAACACTGTTATATTACATATAACCTTGATCTGGCATATCGTCAAAAGTATTCATCAACAGAGTTGAAATAACTATTAAATTAATTTAACTTTTAAAATTGTTTTATTATTTACAATTTTCTTATTGTTTGCATCTTTACCAGAGTAAAGTTTAAGTTGGTCTTTTTTACTTCACCCATATGTAAGCTTTTATAGAGGATATATGAAAAAAAGCTGTTGAATCCAACTTAAAAATAATAATACATCTCATGAAACAATTAAATACCGTATATTTAAATATCATATTAAGGTTTTGTAAACTAAACAACAGTGCTCACAATAAAAAAACGAAATAAATTACTTTTGTTATAGATTTTCAAACTTCTTCCGTTAGCAACGTCGTAAGAATCAAGGTGGTGGTTTAATTATTCTCAAATTTCATGTTACTTACAACTTACTGTAAAATAATTTAAAGCTATTCTGGAATAAAAAGGATAGTTATAAATGGCATTTTATCTCAAGAACAACATTTGGCCGCAATTCTGACAAAAACTATGCGCACTGCTCAATGAGAGCGTCACAGTTAACTGGTTAACATGATAAAAGTATTATTGGCGTGTGTCTATTTAAGAAAGCTATAAGTTGAATAGCTTATGTTCTGATGTATATTATGAATTACGTTGAAGAAAAATGCACTTTTATACTTATACGGCAGAAACTTAATTATAAACTTCTTACTCTTTGCGCTATAGTTTATCTTCCTAATTATTTCTAATAAGTTAGTAAAACTTGCAATCAGTTAGTAAATTCAGAATTGTTTTCTTAGTATAATTTTTAGAGCTTATTTTTTTAATTAAAATAATATAAAATTATCTATTTAATTCTTGAGATAGATTGTACTCTGAGACTGAGATATATTAACCGCAATCACAGTTTTGTGTTTTCCTAATCGAGATTGTGACGAGTATATTCGTTATTCATAGAGCAAGTAGTGCTGGTGAAATGACGGATGTAAAATATATATTTATTTTACAAAATTCAAATGTGTTTTAACTAATTTTTTTTTCTTTAAGGATATGTTACATACGTATTAATCCTTTCGCTACGAAAATGCTTTCCGCAGGAGGGTCGCTGCTGTACGGGACAGGCGCAACAACTTTATGATATTTTTATAATTATCAATAAAAATGTATTAAAAAAATAAAAATTACGCTTCTAACAATGTAGAAATTGCAATAAAAGAGTATAATTTTCAATAATTGATTCATAGTAATGAATCTTGGAACGAAGGCAAACACAATATGTCGTCCAGGGACGACATCCGTAGAGAAAGTTTAAACTAAAAACTGATTGAATCAAATTAATATTATACATGTAAATGTAGGAATAAAAGAATAGATTTTGAGGAAACGCAAAAACTTTACGAGTATTATTAAAATTAACAGTAGAAAATGTTATTTATATAGCTAAATCTAAATTTTTATTGTTTAAGTATATTATTGCCATATTTCAGGAAGTTCATGCAACATGATATGGTAAAATGTCATTTACAACTTATTTTATGTAGTCATAGCCTCAACATATTCTAAATAACATGATGTTTCAGAATACATTTTTTTTTTTCAAAAATGTTAATTTAAATAGCAAATAGTCACAGTTTTATACACACGACGAATATTCTCGTCAATATACAATTATGTCACTTGTCCATTACGAGTATATTCGTCAATCACTTAGGTTAAATGTGTATTTTAATAAATTATAAAAGCCATTGAGTTAATAATAAGGACGTTCACTTAAGGAGATCAAAAACGTTTCTTTGCAGTTATGAGAAAAATTCCTATGAACCAAGAATTGGTATCAATGCTACTACTGTACCTACTTCGGCTAGAAAACCGTTCTATGTGGCATCAGCCTACTTCTTTCGGCCTGCTATTGTTATTTATGATGCCTTGTGACTGCACTGACCTGCTGGATCATATATTATTGAGCGCGGATTTTACTTCTTCAAAATATACTCGTATAGTTAATGCAGCACGGAACACGTTCCATAGGATTGGCTTATATAACCCCAGATAATAGGTGCTTCGGCTATGGCTTTACTCGCCTTGCCTCGAAATCATGCTGAGATAAATTCGCAGCGGTCAGAAAATTATTTTCGGAAATCTCTCAAGCCATTGGAGAATCGTAATAATTAATTGTACATCACGTTTCTGGGCAATGGACAACAACAATGCAAAAATCAATTTCAGAAGCGTTCGAAAAATAAGCTGTCATAACATAGATTGTAACGTCCGGTTTATTTCATATATGTATGTATATTATTTTGCCAGATTTTTCCCGTCTATGGAACACATCACGGGTTGGAAACGTATGTAAAATAAGTTCAAAAACAATTTTCGAGTTTCATATTTGATTTTTTATTCGAGATGGTATAGCATATATATATATATATATATATATATATATATATATATATATATGTATAGGGTAGGGCGGGGCACAATGGTTCAATTTGAATTTCAGCAATTATATTGTGAAAACCAAACAAATTATATAACAACAGATAACTAATTTCAAACAAATATCTGTTTTTGTTCAGTAAAACTTCCAACTAAATCATCATTGTAGTTTACCCCATAGGCAGGGTAAAATGGGGTGCCGGCGAACAAAATTTGATTTTTAATTTTTATGGGATTTCACGAAATACTTGCTACATTATTCAATAAATGCAAAATATAAATTTCATGGCTACATTTTTTACAGAGATAACATTTTTACATTGTATATAACCTTGATTTGGTATTTTGTCAGAAATATTTAATAGTAAGGTTGGATTAACTATTTATTTAATTTTTTTTTTTGTAAAATTGCTATTTTAAATCAATTATATTACTATTTACTATGATTGATTAATGACACCTTCACCTAAATAATGGTTTATTTGGTCATCTTTACTCCACATACGCGTGCTTTACTTGTTTTTTTGACATTTCGATTGTGGACCTTTTTACCTTTTTTTACTTTATGTTGCAAAAAGAACCAAGATAAATTATTAAAACCTTTCAGTTAAAAATTGAAAGTTCAGAAACCTTAATTGATATCAATTTCATAACATGGTAGAAAGGCTACCATGAGAGGCTTCTATTTTTTTACAAGAGATTTAATGGTTGCCTCTTTTATATCTTCAGATATTCAAGTTCTATAATAGTAGTACTATAACTGAGTTCTTATCGTTTACATGTTTGGTCATAATTTCTTTTATTTATAACCACTTTTTTGACAGTTTCAATTTGGAGTTTTGAGTGTATTATATTTTTGGATGTACTATTGGTTAATTAGTGTTCTTAGTGCTTTGGATTGTCCTTCAATGTCTTTTATCAGAGAGTTGCCATTAAAATAAAATTGATCTCTTACAACAACAAGAAACGAAGAAACATCATTTCCTATCATTAAAGAGTGATTGAAAAAACTGATACTATTGTTCCAGCAATTAGTCTTAAAGAATAATGTCACACACCACTAGTAATGTTTTATCATTGCCCCATTTAGATTCACGTTTCATCCTTTAAGTATTATCAAATGTACAAAACAATATTATTTCGATTGCCACGATATCAGTTTTCTTGTCTAACTAAAAGGTCAATTTACAATTCGCGAACAAATCCTATCCCGAACTTTATCAATAACTTTTGAGAAAAACATTTTTTGGTTATCCTTCAATTCATTTTCTTCTATATATAGCATAGTCTTACAATTGTACATATATTTGAAATTGCTAATTTAACTTATCGCATTTATTTGAATAAAAATTCAACTTCCTCGCTCGCTACTTTGTAACTCAAAGTTTAAATTTCAATTTCGCCGACACTTGAAATACTCCATGGAATATATTACGCGCACTAATGTGGAAGTTAATGTCGAATATTTAAACTCGTGGAATATTTTCAATATTTTCATAAGTGCACAAAAGGTATTTCTCAGTCTCTTATTCATATAATAAGCGTGCAATATATATGCTACACGACAGTGCGTTGCATAATAAAGCAACGTGGGGCCCGGACTTTAATATATCTTAACAGATTCGCACGCATATATATATATATATATATATATATATATATAATAAATGTTAAATATAAACAATACAGCACTTAGATTTTTAACACACACTTTATTTGGTAATTACAGACGTTTCGCGATCATGGTATGCCTCATCTACAGTGTAATTTCAAAACAGTTACTTATATACTATACATTCTTTAATATTTTATTTAAATTACATTTAATTTTAGAAAATGCAAAAAACACCAACTATCACTTGCAGAGCTTGACACAGTACTAAAACATGTGAAACATACAAAAATATTTTAAACAAATCTTAAGTATCGAGATGAAGAGACAGGATGGGTATTATTATAATGTAAACCTAGTGGGGCGCATTGCATCGTGCCTTAAGGCAAATCGCTGGTACTTCCCGTACCAAACATTATTATTTTTTTTAAAAACGATTAACATTTTTGGAAAAAAATTACTTCGAAAAAATTAGATTTTTGAGAAACTATAAATTTGACAAAAAACTACTAAACTAAAAAATGTTTTCTTTATTTTGACATATTTTGGAAATTCTGAACTTTTTTTCAAAGCAATCGTACTGCTTTAACTGCATAGAGACGATATGTCAAAGCGTGTAAGCGCCGCGTAGGCGGCTAACGGATAAACATTGGTAAGGAACCCATAGGAATGTAAACAAAATTTATACTTATTGTTAAAATCTTTATAAAATATCTGATAATTTGATGTGCATTTGTTTAATGATCATTTTTGACCGCCAAATGACATTTTATTTTTACTTTTTTAATTAGATCTCCGAAACCGCTAGACCTGCCTTCATGAAAATTTGATCAATTTATCTTGTCAATACAAGTAAAATGAATTATTAAAATCGGACGCTCCGTTCTCTTAAAAACTGAGTTACAGTTTTTGGCACTTCTTGCCCCGTATCTTCGGAACGGCTAGACCTACCTCCGCCAAAAACTAATCAGCACGTCTCCCTATCAATACGAATCGAATGTTTTTTAAATTATTCGAATTGCTTCATTCGTGTTACCGAAATCGTCGACGAAAATTTGTATCCGCACACACACGCACACACACACATATATACACACTCATACATCCATTTTTTCTAAGGTATGCCAAAATATTTAGAAACCTTTGAAACGTAAAGATATATAAAAATTTTCATTTTCGATTTTTTTGCGATTACTATAACTTGCCCTACGAGAAGGTAAAAATGGAGTGCGCGACCGCATACTAAAATCAACAAATGTGAAAACAGATTAATTTATTGAAGAGAATTAGATAAATGAAAAAAAAATATAAATTTTCAATATTACTCGTAAGGAAATTGAATCGAAATTGGGAAAATATTTTTTTATCTCAAATATGTTTTACCTGGATAAATTAATGTGCTATTTACCAACGCGATGACAACAAGAAAGAAGTATAATTGGAAAAAGATCTAGCCAAACAAAATATTCCCTAATTACCGTTATTTCTCAGTCTCGTCGATAAATCATTGAATTAATTCGAAACAATCGTACTTTATACCGTAAAGCTACAAGTAACGAGAAAATGAACAACTGATGATGTTGCAATTAGCGCAATGAAACGGATCCATGATGATTCGGCCGTGTTCCGCGACCCCTCGAATAAAATACGATATCCCCGTTCGGCCCGCTGCACTCGACTGTCCGTCATGGAAGCCGCCCCCGGCAGTTCAACCAAATAAGCTGTATTAATTGGCTGCCCGTAATTACGTGCCTGAAATTAATTGTTATCGCACTTATTCGGAATGTCGATAGCACGAAGTCCGAACTGAAAAATTACCGAAAGGGGGGCAACGATCTAATGTATCGTAACACGTTTATTTCTGTTCATTCGCCCGAATAAAGTATTGTTTATTAAATTTATTACCAGCGAATTCTTGGAAGTATGTATAGGCTATTCGGGAGTCGTGCTGGAGCTGGAGTACACAAAAAAAAGTTTGTTACAATAAACTGGAATCATAACTATGAAAAGATGTTATAAAATATCACTGTGTATTTATGTTGACCCTATGCAGAAATATATGTGGAACCAGTTAAACGCATTTGACGAATTAACTCGACATAAAGAAGTGGTATGCAGTTTGGGTCTGCGGACAGACCATTTGTTATTTTATTTTTTTTTACAATAATTAAATAGCAATCAGAAAATAACTTATGATTATTAGAACTTCAGTAGAAGTACTGGACTCCATTTTAATGCATTAGATCGAAGGGATGCTTCTTCTTGAATCTTATAATATGTGATGCTTGTAATACGGGAATTAATGTGGGCTTATTGTGGTTGATGATCTTGTCGTGATGAATTTATTTAAATTATTTTTTTAAATATATTCTGAAATGTGAAGTTGTTTACAATATTTTGAAGTATGAGTGTATAAAATAAGTAGATGTAAGTAGCATTTTATCATAAGACAAGTTACACAAATTTCCAAAATGTGTGAATAATATATGGTAGGACGAAACACAAAGTTTCAATTTGTTTTGGAGCAATTATATTGCTAGAACCAAACCAATTATATCACAACAAATAACACATATCAAACAAACAGAACACTATCTGAAAGTTCAGTAAAACTGCCAGCTAATTCATTATTGTTGAAATGTGTTCCTTCGTTGCTTTTCAAGAATTTGTTGCTTGGTCCTTTTTACCCCATAAGGAGAACAGCCAGTGTGCAAATAAGTCTTATTTTAAACTATAAATTTCATGGGTACATTTTTTTTGGAGATAATACTGTACATAATCTTGATCTGGTATTTTGTTAGAAATATTCATCAGCAGAGTTAGAAAATCTATTTATTACTTAGAAATAATAACTATTTACTTAAAATTTATATTAAGGTTTCGTAAAATGAACAACAGAACCCACAACCAAAAAGACTAAAAACGAAAGATAATATTTTTGTTATGGTTTTTTAAACATTTATCACCCGATAGCAATGTCGTAGGAATCAAGGTAAATAATTGATTATACATCTTTGTCCCTCTACTTTCAAATATTGTTTTAAAAAATTCTTAACTTCACTTGTTTTTGAGACGGACCTTTATACCCTCGGATTTGTGAGCCCCGCTCTACGCTACCTAATCCTTAAGATTTAAGATTGAGCTATTTAAATAACATTTTTCCTGATTATTTTGAAAATAGTGTTTGCTTTGCATCAAAAACTATTCCTACTTTCTCATTTACATTTTTTTTTCAATCGTCTCTAAGGAAAACAAAATTTGTTGTGGGAAAGTATATTTGTTTGAAATTAAATAACTGCATTTGCTATTACAGCTTCATCATGTTTATCATAATCAGTAATTTGTTTAACTAATGATGCATTGTCAGGCGAAAAGCACAATTTGCACAAAACTTTCGTATTACCCGCTCTCTTTGTGAAAAACTGCCATGCGGTACTTGATATATTGGAAACAATTTTTAATTCATTATCCTTTAAAATCAATTTCCAATGAAATTTAACAAAAGTAAATACAAATGGACTCAATAAATAGAGTAAAATTAAATTACTATTCGACAATTTTTCAACATGTATCAGCTAATGGAATCAATATGTATTTAAAATATAAATAAAAATTAACTTTTTTGATGGTATAAAATACATTTACAAATTATTTAACTATAAAATATAAGCAAACATTTATGAATCAGTAAAATACACATATGAAATAAAATTCAAAAATGTGGGGCGATCGACAGCTTATTTATATTATCGGTTATTGAACAGACCTAAACAGGGCGTTGACTGAAAAGTCTTTTCCATGATTTATATTTTACAAATGGCTACGTCAAAATTGCGCTTGGAGTAAGTAAAAAGTTTGACTTCTTTATTTTTCTGAATAGTAACTTTATAATCATTGAGAAAATGCGAATCTTTAGCGTAGTTTAATATAAATACATACATAATCAAGATAAATCTTTTTAGTTCAGTTTTTTTAGCATATTGGGCATATGGAATCACTATCACTAAGCTTTATCTTCTTATTTTTCACAATATTTATATTCCAAATTATTTTATAGATTTTTGTAAATATTATTGTCTGATGGTAGTCTTTTATGTTGCCTATTTCTATCAAGTTTCTTGATTTTGTCAAGGTATTTGTTGATAGTTCATTTCAAGATAGTTTGTTAGTTGATAGTTGGTGTTAAAAAGAACTAGTGTGCAGATTTTGTTGCTACGTGCAGAATCCGAATGAAGGTATTAATGACGTCTTTAATGTTCTTAAGGCTAACTTAACGATCTATTTTATCGTCTAATCATTTCAGATACTTTTCCTGTCCGTTAGTACACGCCCAATTGGTATGTTTATTAGTAAAATCACCGTCATGTGCTTTCCGTATTAGAAATGTTGGATTGAGTGGCCTGTTGTCACTGATTTTCTTCTTTCTTTGTTGGAGTTTACAGTTGAAGTTTAATTACAGTCGAATGTATTTTTGTCAAATTAGTACTGACTTGCGAATTCTTATTGTATTGCTTTATCAGATTAATTTGGACAAATGTGGAGATTGTGTCAACAGCTACGAAGGTTATTCAAACTGTGACGCTGGTATTTTTTCATTCCTAAGGTGAAAAGTGCACCAAATGAAACATATAAAAAAAGAATTTTATAAATATTTATATAAATTAAATTAAACTTAGTACGAAACCCATATAAATGTAAACAAAAGTTGTACTTACTATTAAAATCTCTATAATATCTGGTAATTTGATGATCAAATATGTCTAATGATCATTTTTGACCGCCAAATGGCGTTTTTCTATTTTTTTATTCAATCTTTGAAATCCTTAGACCTGCCTACAAAAATTTTGATCAGTTCTATATTTAGTCAATAAAACGTGTAATTATTCAAATTGGATGCTTCATTCTCTCAAAAACTGAATTTATTAGGTGAAAAACTAATCAGCATCTTATCAATATATTTATATATGTTTTGAATTATAATATATGTTATCCCTCACTAATTGCATCACAATTACCAATATTGGCTAAATAATAACGGATAGTGGGCGGCATGCAACGGATGTTGAAATCAAGATAAATGTTAAATGCGTGAAAATTTAAATGTGCAAAACATGAAAACTACACATTACATACGAATGAAACGAAAACCAATATATGTCAAATGTAAAGATATATAAAAATTTTCATTTTCGATTTTTTTGCGATTACTATAACTTGCCCCACGGGAAGTTAAAAAAAACAATAGCTATGAACACCAAAATGGTTTATAACGACTTTTATTGCTAGAAATATTTAACACAAATTTAACAATATATGACAAAATATATTTTTTACACGAGAAATCTTTGTGAAATCTTTTGTTTTCTTGGATTGAATTTTTCTGTCGTATTTTGTCTTACAATTAGTTAAAATAGATTTTTCTTTATCTGTTAAAATTTCACCCCAAAAGCGCAAGAAATACATGTTACAATTGCTGGTAATTAACTGCTAATGTTTTGAATAAAATAATGAACAAAGTGATCTATCTGTATACAAGTAATATTTATTGTTAAAAGAAATGGAACAAAAAAAAGAGTGCGCGTAAGAATCACACGCGATTGAAGTGAAACTTATTTGCTACTGAACAAGATGGCATTTAAGTAAAAATAAATACATCATATAATAAATTTGAATAATATTTATTAGTAATATTGTAAAACTCGTGAGGCACATATTTATTAGTGTCAACCATTATACACATTCATATAATGATGAATTATAAATTATATATTTTTAATTGCATTAAAAATATGTATTATTTTTAAAAACAATAATGTAATTAAAGTCATACATCAAATATGACATGATCGGTTTGTCATTGTAATTAACATTTAGAAATGAACCTTCGTTAGAGAAATGAAGTAATTGCTGATTAATAACTTTTATAATATTCGTTCACACAGTGGATTATGTTAAACAACGCCTAAACAAATATTGTTTTTGCAACTTCACTCATCATGTAATAAATGTGTTTGAAGAACTTCATGTAATTAAAATTAACATACATTTATTGACTGCATGTATTTTTTTTACTTGTTCGCTGGCGTTATAATCTCATTCTTTGAATAGCTGTAATATAACAACCTAAAAAATATTTTTTATTTCAATAACTGCAAAGATTTATAGAAACTACTATAGAAACTTACGTAGAAACTACGAATAATATAGAAATTATTTCTAATCAATAAACTTACGTGTAGTAATCACGGCACAAATGCTTAATCTGTTGTATTATTTTCAAGGAACAGGGTAAAATATTCTTCAGATTCAGGCATTTTTCATTAAATCAAGATTAGTACTTCAATAAGTAACTTTAAAGTGTTTATTTATCTATGCCGATTTTTTTGTTGGTATCGGTACGCATAAAACGACAGATCTCTATTCACACACACGACGACTAATCACAATCGATCCATATAGAAATGATATCATCGAGAGCGAATGACGAATCACTCTTATCTTATCGACTCTCATTTGCCGCAACGCACTTCCGTTGCATTTGTACGAATTTACACCCAATCACGCCTAAAGAAGTTTTACTTCAAAACTTACTTTTGGCTCTTTAAAGGCAATTTGTTCTACATATCATGTTAATGTAGCGCTCTGTCTCATTAATGGAAACTTGTTCCAACAAACACACTTCATCTTTCTCCTTTGGATTATATCTCAAAATCAGGATTGTCAGTCCACTTGTTCATCATGTATTTTTATGTGCATCGGGTGAATTGAATTAATATATAAAACGTTATTTTAATTTCATCAATGTTATTTCAAATTCCGCAATGCGTATTCGGAATCGTACTGACAACAATAACATCGCTTCGTGGGCTTATTGGCGGTCGGGCCGCTGCTGACGTTGCGAGCGATAAAAGTCAACGGCGCGCCACGCCGCTTGATGCAAAACTAAATTAAACAAGAATATTCACAGCCGAAATGGGCCGCCGGCTGCCTTTACCGGCGTTACGTTTGCATTCGCATCATTTATTCAATGCTCTCCTGTCTGTCTCACGGGGCCCGGACCTGCCCGCTTTCGCCGCCACGATGGCGCTACCATATGAAGGTAGGTCGAGCGCCCATACACATGATTGGGGTTTGAGATTAGATTCGAGGCTGTTAGTAAAACTACATCATTCGCATTAAAAGTTATTGCACGGGATATGTGACATACATTTGGAGAACTTGGGTACGAACGAAGAGCCAAAACTGAATTTGTTAAGTGTTTTTAACTTCCCGTAGGGTAAGTTATTATAATAATAAAATAAAATTTTTACATTTCTCGACGTTTTGAAGGTTTCTGAACATTTTGGCATACCTCAAAAAAAAATGGATGAGTGTGTGTGTGCGTGTATGTATGTATGGATACAATTTTTCGGTCACGTTTTCGTGCGCACGGACTAATCGATTTCAATGGTTCAAAAAACATTCGATTCCTATTGATAGGGAGATGTGCTGATTAGTTTTTGGCAAAGGCAGGCCCAGCCGTTACGGAGATACGGAGCAAAGAGTGCAGAAAATATAAATCGAGTTTTTGAGCGGAGCATCCGATTTGAATGATCTAAAAAACATTCAATTAGTAATGATTGAGTTTTTGAGAGAACTAAGCGTCCAATTTAAATGATTCAAAGAACTTTCAGCTTGTTTTAACAAAATAATTGATTTTGAAAAAAAAAAATGTATTTTTTTTTTTTTTAGTTTTTTTGTATATCGTAAATAATTCAGATTTTATTTTTAATTCTGGCTAAAGTCCTAATATACTTTAAACTTTGCAATTCGGTTTATATAATTCTTATAAACCTCGAACATTTCGTTACGGTACGGGAAGTTCCAGCAATTTGCCAAAAGGGGGCACGATGCCATACACCCCACTAGTTTTATATTTGTGTTGAATAAACTTAATAATGCTGCGATATTCAAAAAATAATCAGTATGGCTTTTGCTCTTTTATCAAATTCACATTACCATTACTTTATTCTAACGATTGTTGAATTTTCGATTATAGTCTGTTAATTTTATCAAAGTGTATTTTAAATCGACAAGCCAATACCATATTATATGGTAAAACTAAAATCTCTAAAGTAATTATAATCCAAATTAATATAATTAATTGGAAATGCATGATTTGAACTTATAACAATTTATGATATTAATTAAATGCATTTATAATTTTCATGATAAATTATTACCGTTTCTAGTATCACGCACACACACAAATTTAAACCTTTGGATCAATCCACGGAACATCAAAATTCATTTTAGAGATATGGTTTATTGAGAAAAGTTTCTCATTTTGATTCTTAGAAACCGAAAAACATGTGTGTCTGAGCAATTTTTACCTCATACAATATTACTCGGTCTGTTACATATATATACACCCTATCCTACGTTTTACACGGTACTTGTTTAACACGTTTCTGGTCTTACGCGGTTTTTGAAAATGATCTTTTTTATCGAAATTTATTAATTTTGCGTTTACACAAAATTATAAACACAGAACTATAATTTGCTTATATTTACAATAACGTTTTAATTGTTTTACTGTCAAAATACAACACTACAAAATGTTTGTTACAGTTACGAATTTTTACTAGTTTTAGTCTGTGTCTGTGATGGAAATATGTAGATGTGATGTAAATATGAGATGGGAACTCAATGTTTTATGATCCAAATTAAATTTTTATGTGTATAAGCTAGTTTGTTTTAAATATCCAAACAAAGAGCATTATTGTTCTTAAATGTTGTTTTTAATTAGTGTTTACATATAATTGAGAGCGTAAATTTGTTTCAAAGGAGGGATTGAAATAAACTCCCAAAGTCGACGATTTTAAAAATTTCTTGAAAACTTGGAGCAATTATGTTATTATTACTCAAGGTGAGCAAATAACAAAATTATTTTCTACAAAATCTTTAATTTATAAAAAAAATTGTTTGG
Source organism: Ctenocephalides felis (assembly GCF_003426905.1). Lineage (NCBI taxonomy): Eukaryota > Metazoa > Arthropoda > Insecta > Siphonaptera > Pulicidae > Ctenocephalides > Ctenocephalides felis. The sequence goes on along the minus strand of NW_020538040.1, from coordinate 61,376,529 downwards.
CATTGGCAAAAGATGAAAATAAAAGTAAAACAAGGTTATATCTGTGAAAACCGGTGAACGGTGAAACGGTGAAACGGAAAACAATGAAAACCAATTTTTATCTACAAGAAAATGCAATATTAAAAATAGATTTTTTATATTTGTTCTATTATTGAAATAAATTAATTTTCTTATAATTTATTGAATATATTTGGTAATAAATATATTAATATTTATTTTTTGTTCAATGTATTCGTTATTCACCATATTAAATGACAAAAAGAGCTTCCTCATAGTGATTTTCGTTTACCACGTTTTTTTTATATGAAATTGAATTTTTCGAGTTACACGTTTTTTTCTGAAACGTATCTACCGTGTATAGATGTATATATATAGATGTACAGGGTGTTCCAGAACTTAACGTCAAGCTCAAAAGGGGTGATAATATTGACCCTAGCCTTCTTGAACAAATTTACAAAAAAAATTATCTTACGTTGTTTGGAAATTGTGAGCTTTTAAGTGCAACCTAAAGTTTTGGTGAAGTTTTACCATTTTTTGGTTATGGTGGTTAATTTTCAATAATTTTGTTCATTTAAACTTTGGAACCGTAACGACAAATACATTTTTTAGGACCACAGTAACAAATATTAACATAATTGCTTTAAGTTTTCAAGAAATTTTTGAAAGTTAAAAGTTTGAGAGTTTATTTAAATCCCTCCTTTAAAAAAATGTACTAAAGTGTATAGGCAAGTATCATCAAAAGTTGGCGCATTTTACAATCAGGATTGTAAAATGGTAAAATACTTAATATTTTTACTGTTGAAAATTTTTGAGTAGAAATAAAAAGACAGTGACTGTAATGGCGTTATTATCTTTATTTATAATAATGAAATGTAATCCAAATATTTTTTAATTACACACACACACACACATATATATATATATATATATATATATATATATATGAGTAAGTTCTTCAAGGGCATACATCAAATAAAAGGCAAAGATTTAGAAGTTAATCTTTAATTTTTCCAAACGTTTCGACATAGTATTTTATGTCATCATCAGTGGATATAAATATGGTCTTACATCAGTAGCTAGCGCAAGGAACACAATTTTGCACTATCATATATACATTAACTTGTTTTTTTTATATTAATTTGTTGAACAGAGTATAGCAAAATATTTGTGAAATATATAATATATTTTGCACAGAGAACGTAGTTTATGTGACAGAGCCCGAGGCTGTAGTAACATGTCTTGCTCTTTGTTTGGATATTTAAAACAAACTAGCTTATACACATAAAAATTTAATTTGGATCATAAAACATTGAGTTCCCATCTCATATTTACATCAATTCTACATATTTCACATGTTACTACAGCCTCGGGCTCTGTCACATAAACTACGTTCTCTGTGCAAAATATATTATATATTTCACAAATATTTTGCTATACTCTGTTCAACAAATTAATATAAAAAAAACAAGTTAATGTATATATGATAGTGCAAAATTGTGTTCCTTGCGCTAGCTACTGATGTAAGACCATATTTATATCCACTGATGATGACATAAAATACTATGTCGAAACGTTTGGAAAAATTAAAGATTAACTTCTAAATCTTTGCCTTTTATTTGATGTATGCCCTTGAAGAACTTACTCATATTTCTCAACATCAAAATTAACTACTTTAACATATATATATATATTAGGGTGGTCCTTAAAATAGTCATTTTCGAATTTCCTTGCTCCCAGGGGCTCAAATGGTTCCAAATAGATAAAAAACAATTTTCTGAAAAATTTAGCTCCTAATATTAATGTTTAGATAGAGCGCAATTCAATCAAAGTTTTGTATGGAAATAGCATGGAAAAATTTTCAAAAATTTTAAAAATGTTTTTTAGATGTAATTTAGCAAACAAGTGAATGAATAAAACTCATTCATTTATCGCTAAGTTATACCTAAAACACTTTTTTTAAATTTTCAAATTTTTTTCCATACTCTTTCCATACAAACTTTGATTGAATTGCGCTCTATCTAAACGTTAATATTAAGAGCTAAAACTTTCAGAAAATTGTTTTTTATCTATTTGGAACCATTTGAGCCCCTGGGAGCAAGGAAATTCGAAAATGGCCATTTTAAGGACCACCCTAATATATATATATATATATATATATATATATATATATATATATATATTCTGTAATATATTACTCGAATGTTATCAGTGAGCTCTCTTTCAAAATGTTCCAGGTATTTGCTAACTGAACATGGTTGTGTACTCTTCTGTTATTCCACATGTATAAATATGGTAGATATTTTTACAGTTTTGCGTTTATCATACATATGAATAACGTTCACATGTTTTTCAAAAGGTACACCATTTTATTACATTACGCTGGCAGTGCTTTTAGTTGCTTTTTACGCATTGTTGTAGCATTAGTTTAATTTCGAGTGAATATTTAAATGCATTAATTTCGAACTATGGGAGTTCCTTGTAATTCACACACATGCCCACAACTTCACATTGTGCGCAAAAGTTCATTGAGTGTAATATGAAACAGAACCAATGGAAAAATAGTAGAATGTAGAATGTGACATTGTGTCCTTTACTGCTATTTAAATTGTTAGAGTAATTTTTGTGGACATAATATAATGATTATGAATCCTAAATAGCCTATGCTACGGTTGGATCGATGTTGACCATTTCGGATAAAAGTCAATTTGTTCTATGGAAAATTCTGTAATATCATGAAAATTATCACATGTTCTTATTAAACAAAATGAGATATTGGATAATACTCACTATTGTGTTAAATAATATAATCAAGAACATATCATTAGAATACCGATATTTATTTAAATATCTAAAATATATGCACGTTTCACAAAGCATGAAGGCTTTTGATATTAGTTCACATCTTTATATTTACTGTAATTGACAACGTGAAATAAAAAGTTAAGGGTGTTCACAAAGGTCCAATTTGTTTTTGAGCAATTATATTGTGAAAACCAAGTCAATTATATCATAGTACAATTAAGTTTATTCAATTATATCATAACAAACAGCTATCAAAACTCCTAGCTAATATATCATGGACAAAAAATCGTTTTAATTTTTATTTGTTATATTGTCTATTTCTTAAAAAAAAACTTTGAGCAATGTAAAACTAAATTTTATAGATAATACGAAATTTAATTAAAAATATGGGCCAGAATAATAAGAGATATTGCTTGATTAATGTTTGAAAAGGGTATCGTTTTAAAAATTTATGCGTTTCTGCTACGAAGTTGTCCATGTATCTTCTAATCTAATACTTTTAATTTTTAGTAACAAATTTTTCAGACTGAAATTTTTGTTATTTTGTACAAAATTTCTAACTTTTGTCTTATAATAGTCTTTTCTAGGTTATATACTTTTAATGGTATACAACTGGTTTATAATTCGGTTTTGTTTTCCGATCAAAACCCAAAGTCTGACTAATATATCTAAACTATATAAGTAATTTTTGAACTTTATGCTTCTTCAATTATTGTAATAGTGGCGGGATTAGCTCAAGAGTTGCGTTCCCGATTCACATGCTGGAGGTTCCGAGTTCGAATCTCCGGCAAGAATTTGAAAAAATATTAACTAGTTAAGTTGGAATAATAATAGAATTATGAATTGTAATAAAATATATGTATGTAAAATCAAAATGTATAAAAATTAGAAAATTAGAATTAAAAATGAATTGAAGTAAGAAGAATTTAGAAGATGAAATGAGAAGATAGTAAAAGAAGAATGAAGATAAGTTAAGAAGTATAGAAAAAAGAATAGGATTATATGAAGAAGATAGTATAAAATTGAAGATTGTATAGGATATATGATTGTATAGAATAATGTAGGTGGCTAAATGCTCGAGTAAGCGAGGCCAATAAAAAAAATAAAAAAAATAAAAAAAAAAAAAAAAAAAAAAATTATTGTAATAGAGTCTAATGTAAAGAAATCTGCTTTAAGAACCATTGGCAAAAAAACTAAAATCTATATCAAAATTATATATATATATATATATATATATATATATATATATATATATACTAGCAAACCCGACGAACTCCGTTTCGCCACCAGATGGTTTCGTGAGAAAGATGAAGAAATTTTTTGTTTGTTTTATATTTGAAAAGGAAAAATTTGATCAGTAAGAAATCCCGACTTATTTTTATATATATAGAAGATAATCTATTTGCAATTATTTAAAACAATTATTGATTATTTTTATAACTCAAATTTTTAATTACGGTGCGTGAAGTTCCAGCAGTTTGCATTAGGGCATGATGCCATGCACCACTAAATTTCTTAGCTATAAACCTTGCGGAGCCCAAAGCCTTTCCAACGAATGCTAAATTGTCGAAATCGGTTCGTGCGTTCTGGAGTTATTTCGTCAGGAAGGAAAACCAGACTTATTTTTATATATATAGAAGATATATATATATATATATATATATATATATATATATATATATATAATTTGGCTAGGAAATATTGTAATTTATGATAAAGTAGAATATAGACGCAAACAAAAATATTTCTGAATTTATTATCAGTTTGGTATCCTAAACAAAAATCGTTGCGATAACTCATTTCCATGTATTATCTAACTGTACTAGCTAATAAACTATGTAATTAAAAATATTTTACTGTAACTTGTTATAATTCGTATTCACTAATTAGGTAGTTGTTTTCTTTTCGTGTGTGCTTCCATGATTGGTTAAAAATGGTTTTAACATTTAGAATCATTAAAATATTTGTTTTTGAAAAAGGCAGGTCCGGCCGTTTCGAAAATACGGAGGAAAAAGTGCTGAAATGGTGAGAACAGAGCGGCCGACTTCTATGATTCAAATAACATTTCATTTGTATTGACAAAATGAAGAACTGATGAAATTTTTGGGGAGGCAGGTCTAGCGGTTTCGGTGATCCAATGAAAAAGTGAAATAATTGCCATTTGGCGGGCAAAAATGATCATTAGACATATACACATCAAATCATCACATATTTTATAGATTTTGTTTGCTTCCCTATGGGTTCCAATTTTTACCCTTTATGTTGCGAGGCGCTTCGATAAAAAGTTCACAATTTTCAAAATATTTTAACGTATAAAAAAATAATTTTTTTCAAAAATGTCAATTTTGTCCAAAAACTTGGAAGATTTCAAAAATCGATTTTTCTCGGAGTTCTAAAAGAAAATTGAATCTTTTTTAAAAAATATAATTTTTGGCACAGGAAGTTTCAGCAATTTGCCTTAAGGCACGATGCCATGCCCCACCAGTTTGGTTTGTAATTATTTTAGTACTGCTAGTACAATATATATAATTCAATATTATTTTCGTCGATTTTCAAGTGTGCGTGTAAAATCAGAAAAAAATCTGACGATGAGCTTTTTCAGAACGTACCGAAATAAATACTGCCGGCAAGATTTGTAATCGCGCGAAGCACTTACATCCGTACTAGTATAAGATAATCGTATAAGCGGTTTATCGTCTTTGCTTCGAGCATTGTATAGTACGCAGATAAGAAAAATATTAAGATATGTATTTGGAGTATCTAAGCAGTACTTTTATTCGGTATTCAACATCATATTTAAGTAGAGTCGTTTTTCTACCTTTCTTTATATGGAGTTCAGTGATCTGAATCAGCTTTTATCATGCTTTACTAGCATACAGCTTGAATCCTCTAGAAAAACTTGTAGTGTATGGTCTATTGTGTCTTAATGCAAATTTCTGACGGCTACCGATTTTTAAATAAATATTAAAGTAGGGCGGTGCACAAAGGTTCTAGTAATTATACTGACCAAATCAAATGAACTGCATCACAATACGTCACACGTATCAAACAACTATCCAACTATGTTCAGTAAAATTTCCAGTTAATTCTTAATTGTGGAAATGTGTTTTTTCACCATGTTTCTGAAATTTATCATCTTTTCAATAGGCGGAGTAAAAGGGGACAGGGAGCAAACAGATCCAATGCATAATTTTTAATTTTAAAGAGAATTTACAAAACATTAGCTACATTGTTCAACCAATGCTAAATATATGAATACATTTTCTAATATTGTATATAACCTTGATTTGGTATTTCGTCAGAGTTCACTGGCAGAGTTGGAATAACTATTTATTTAATTTTTTTTGTAAAATAGCTTTTTTAATTTAATTTAGTTTTTTATTGTTCACACCTTTGCCAGGGTTAAGGTTCTATTGGTCTTTTATACCCCATGCGCATGTAAGCTTTCGTAGAGGCTATATAAAAAAACTGTTGAATCTAATTTAAAAATAACAATACATTTTGTAAAACAATTAAATAATGTATACTTAAAAATTATATTAAAGTTTCATAGAATAATCAACACGGCTCACAACAAAAAAAAATTATAGAAAATACTTGTTCTGGGTTTTTAAACATTTCCGTTTATTTCCTGAAAGCGATGTCATAAGAATCACAATAAGGTGATGGCTGGTTATACATTTTTTATGGTGTAATAAAGTTTTTTAAAAAAAATCGACTATTTTTATGATTATTTTTTTGGCGGTAGATATCATAGTCTTCTAAATCATACTAAAATATTACGGCCCTACGACAACTCGTTTAGCTTTAAAAATTCGTCAAGGTTTGCAAAAATTGGTATGGTCTTTTTGGCATTTGTCAAAATTAGAACTTTCATCGACGTTTGCTCAAAAACGCCTAAACCGATTTCAGAAATTTAAAAACCATTTGATATATTTCGATGAGAATTATCGTTTCTCAGTTTTGTGCGACAATCGGTCGAGCCGTTTCTTTGTAATTAACTGTTGAAAAAAAAATTAAGTCGATTTTCATGGAACTTTTTTGGCGATATATATCATGATCTTATAGAACTTACTAAAATGTTACAGCTTTACGACAAGTAGTTTAATTTTAAAAATTCTTCAAAGTTTGAAAAAATGAGTAGTTTTTTTGACGTTTGTTAAAATTAAAATTAGACGATTTACTTGGTATAACGATAGAGTACTTGGTCTTAATGAACATTCTGAACAATTAAAGTCCTACAAAAAACTCAATTATAAAAATTATTGATTTTTGAAAATTTGCTTTTAAAAAATATTCCGACCGGGTTGACGTGTTCGATTTTTAATAATGTGTAATAAATCCAATTCGAATACTTTTAACTACTCATAAATTAATTTATCTATCATGGATTGAGTCGATTATTTACACAAATCGGGAAGTTCATGTAACTACTTGCATCAAGGCAAAATACCAATACCAACTAGTTAGTATTGATGTTAGAATTAAAATTTACTGTATCTACATTTTCCTCTTTTTTCATAGAATATTTGCTTGAAGTTATTTTTATAAGCTCCAATTGTTAATTTTATTTTACTAAATATGTATACATATTATTAATTAATAAACAGCTTTAGAGAGTCATTTTTATGAACTTTTCCGCGTAAATGCTTCCTAGCTCAATGCGCTTTGCTTGTGACAGTATTTCATATTTCTCACGGCTTTGTAAATTAAAATTAAAAGTACTTCAAAATAAAATATATACGTTTGGTTTGTTTTCGTTCTTAATTATTTTATATCATCACATTTCAGGACGACAACGAGCAAACGTTAACTTGTATTAATAAAGTGTACAGATACGTGAGAAAAAGATGATGCAAATCATGTCATTTATATGTTGTACATACGTATGAAAAGCAAGATGACAAAATCGTATATCGATAAAATTTACTTTGTAAGCGTGTATCCTGCACTGGTGCTGGCGCTATCAGAATTCGGAGTAGCACGGATTGTTTTGATGCTTTTGTTCCTGCAGAAATGTTGATCGAGTTCGCGCCAAGCCTTTGTTTCGCATTCGGGAAGTAAAATGTTATAAAGGAACAATGCAGATCATGTGCTGTTTTACTTTCCTCGGATATATTGATAGCATTTTGCGCAAAGCATGCTAACAGTTCAAGCATTCTCTTCGGCATGAAAGCAATATTATCAGAGAGAATACTATCGGTATAGTTGCTGATCCGCAGAACAAACTAGTCGAAATTATTTCATCGGATTAACTTTTTGATACGATAGCAAATGCGCAGCAGTATGTTCTTTCCAGAATTAATAGATTCTCTTTTGCATTTACTTTGAGGATAACACAAGTAATTAGATTGAAATGGAGAACAGGAGAGTAATGAACAAACTATATTAATTTTGGGAAAAGCTATCATAAAAAGCGCAAATCTTGTTCTTGTGCTAATGTGATTTTAGTAATAGCATAACTATTCATTAATAATATGTATGCATATTTTTTTAAATACAAAGACTTTTTTGATTTTTGGCACAAAATATATTTAATGAACTTGTTTTCTCGTTGTTCATGGATAGTTTGTTCCATACCGTTTTGAAAAATATTTCAAAATATTATTAACTATAGTTCATAATTAAAAAAAATCTATACCCAAAAATAAATGAAATAGTCATTTGAAATAACATCAAGTCAGAATCTTTCCGAGTTAATTGAAGTTCTCATAACTGATTATACTTGACCATTATTTGCATCAGCACGATCCGTAGTTGCTGCCTGCAACAATAATTCAATTAGCATACATATTGATAATGTGTATTAAGACTTACATTTAGACAAATAGAGTAATATTAAAAACAAGTAAAGTAAGGAATTTTTAAAGGACAATATTTTAAAGTAGAGGGTAAAAGTTGTGTAACCACTCTTCACCTTGATTCTTACAACGTTGCTATCGGAAGGTACATGGCAATGTTTCAAAATTCATAACATAAGAATTTTGTTTGGTTTTGGTTATGTTCACCGTTGTATACGAGTAGTTTACGAGTCCTTAACGTTATTCTTAAGTATGTTATTTTATTTTTTTATGAAATATATTGTTCATAACATGGGGGTGGGGTAAAAAAGCTCTTTTGAATCTTTACCATGACGAATGTGTAAATATTGATAAATTAAATAAATAGTTACTCCAACTTTGCTGATGAATATTATTGACAAAATATCAGATTAAGCTTATATACTGTATTGTTTTTGTAAAAAATGTACCTATGAAATTTATATTTTGCATTGGTTGAGTAATGTGACTATTATTTCGTAAAATCCTTTTAAAATTGAAAATAAGACATTGAATTTGTTCGCCCTCTGGCTGTCTCATTTTACCCCGCCTATGGTAAAATGGGGCAGATGACAAACTTTAGAAAAGTAATAAAAAAACTTTTTTTTATTATTAGGAAATAACTAGGGATTTGACTGAGCATAGTACGATAGTTGTATATTTGATACGTGTTACGTTGTGATGTAGTAAATCGAACTTTTGTGCTCCACCCTACCCTAAATAACTATAAAATAATTATCCTAAGGTGAAATAAAAAGTATATAAAAACAAGGAGAAGACGCAAACATTTGATCTTTCCAGACAGAGGAGACAAAGCAAAATTTGATCTTTCCAGACAGACGGCAAATTTTCGAAAAATAAAAAAACACATCTGCAATTATGAATCAATTACAAATTTTACTAGTTCTTTACATAGTTCTTTACATAGTTCGCTCGTTGTTTGTTTGATGGTGTTATGTTGTGATGTAGTTCATTTGGTTTAGACAGTATAGTAAGTTAAATCGGACTTTTGTGCCCCGCTCTACCATAAAAAATTCAAAATAATTATCTTAAAATAAAATAAAAGTTATATAAAAACAAGGAGAAGACGCGAGCTAAGTTTGATATTTTCACACAGTCGACCAAGCTGTTTTTTAGAATTGACAGGAAGGAGCAAAAAAAATGTCAATGGTTTTTTCAAATAATCCTGAACCGATTTTAAAAATGGTTTGAAAGATAATAGTAGTAAATTGCACTGTTTAGTTAGATTGGTCAGGCCATTTCTTCGTACTAATTCCATTATCAAAGTTTAGAAGAATGGGCCGTGTCAATATTGCAAAATTCTATTGTCACAATTTAAAAAGCCTCTATCATTTATCCATTAAAGCAAAATCACCGGAAAGTATTGTAACTTTCACTTAGTTTGTTTCAGGTAATTCTAATAAATTATTCC
>NW_020538040.1:61331476-61361476 GCF_003426905.1 Ctenocephalides felis | reverse complement strand
AATATTACCCAATGGTAATTCTTTCTAGTGTGGATATATGCTGTTACTATTGTTGATTACTATATAAGTACTTTAATAACTAATGCTATCTCATATCTAACTATCCTAGTCTAAATAAAAAATAATAATAATAATAAAGGAATGTAATGAAGATGCGCAATCAATGTGTCAATTCTGATAACTCCGTTTCATAAACATTTAAAACATACAAAATGTGAAATAATTAAATTAAATGTGAAAATAATTTGTTAATAAGTTTTTTTTTACTTTTTAATTATATACATCTATGATAAACTTTTGCGTTTTGCCTGGCAATTGTCTGCGATCATCGCAAGTGTGCGGCACTCGTGTCCTCCACCGTCCGCCATCCGCCGTCGTGGTCAAAACGGCGCTTGGGCGACCGAGCGAGAGCTCGTGACACGGATTCCCGAGCGCCATCAGAAGTGTCATCTGGCTTCCGAGTCTTGTAAATCTCTTTGCATGCGGATGTGGATTTAACTCTTACGCGGGATTCTTGCGAAATGTTTGCAGATGTAGCACCAGCAAATACGCTACGAGCAAAAATTATCTGCCAGATTTACTCAGCATTACATTGAATCTCGGCAGCCAAACATGTTCTTCACGCTTACTATGTTGCATGCATATAAATTCGTCAATTTGATTATAACTAAGAGAGTTTCGAATGAAGATCTAACGCATGACTTTAATTTACTTTAATGTTTTAACATCTCAATTGCACTGAAAAGTGATTATTTTAGAAATATTTTTACTAGACCCTTACCAGTCATTACTTGTGTTTATATAAGGTGATCATATTTTTCTAACAATAACCTGCACGGCAATTTTTAGTTATGCTTATTCGGGACGGGTAATATATAATAGTTTTTTTATATAAATCTTTCATTTAATAAGAATTGCGAACTTTTAGTAGGAACTTTATTATTGGATTTTATGCAAAACTTTTTTGTCGATGACATTACATTTTATATCTATCTATATGTTTTTCGCGCTTTTGAGTCTTGTATAATTAATTAGCTTAATTATTAACTTAATTTTAGTCATAAATAATTTGAAAAAAATAGCACTTGTTTGTTTGCTTTCATAATTTTTGTTGATAAATCTGTTCGAAAAACCGGGACAATCCAGCATAAAAGATGTAAATCCGATACAATATTGCGCTTAAAAAACTTGGGACACAAGGTGCAAATCCGGGACTGTCCTGGCCAAACCGGGACGTAGGGTCACCTTAGTTTATGGCGTTTGATATTTCAATGTTGTGTTAATAATTTTTGCTCAGTTATGATTTAACCACTCAAATAACGTTTGAATAAGCTTGAATATTTCATATTAATATCCATTTGTTTTTAAGAAGTTTTAGTTATGTACTAGAACCCTGTATTCAAAGTTTAACCACAAATTAAAAAAAAATGATATTAGTAATTGACTGTTTTGCCAAATGAACTACAACACGTAACACGTAACAAACTTTGTTGTAACTTAAACAAACGAGATTGAAACTATGTTTAGTAAAGTTTGCAATTAATTCCTGATTATAGAAATATTTTTTTTTACAAATTTTCTAAAATTTGTCATCTGTCCTGGGCAAACAGATCCAATGTCTTATTTTCAACTTTGATCCTTGATCCAGTATTTTGTCAACCTTGATCCAGTATTTTGTCAAAAAAAAAATTAATCAACAGAGTTGTAATTTCTATTAATTTAATTTATCGCTTGTAAAACTGCCTTTTTAACTTAATTTATTTTTTTATTTAGTATTTTCTTATTGTTTACACCTTCGCCAGTGTAAAGATTTAGTTGGTTCTTTTTACTCACTAGCATGTAAGCTTTTATAGAGGTTATATGACAGTACATTTATAGAGGTTAAAAATAGCAATATATATTATAATACAATTACATAACGTATACTTGAAAACTATATTCTAGTTAGTACCATGAACTGAATAAAATAGCTCAAGACCAAAAGAACTAACAACGAAACAATATATTTTGTTATGAATATTGATACATTTCCTGATAGCGACGTTGTAAGAATAATGGCGATAAATTGTATAGGCTTTTCATTTTCAAATTGCAATATTATATCATTTCATTTGGTAATCTAGTGAGTAAGTATTTAGATATATTGATGTTTAAATTAGATAAATGAAAAATAGAGTACAAGTTGGTGGTTAATTAATAAACTTGAAAACAGTTTTATTTATAATTTTTAATTGTTTTCCATAGTCAATTGGAGGCTTATTGGAGCAATTACTACAATATCTTTTCTTTAATTCTTGATTTATTTATTTTTCTTTATTTGTGAAACATGTTTATTTAGGTTTATTTATTTATTTTTTTCTTCATTTCTCTTTGTGATTATTATTATTATTATTTATGTGTAATTTATTCCTTATAGAGTTCTGTCAATAACTCCGATTGTTGTATAATATTGAATAAAAAAAAATATAATTTTTGTTTGAGAATTATAGTTTTTAGCAAAATGAGTATAAGCTTTAGTAAATAAGTACCACACCATGCGCCCACTTTTGATTGATGACTTTGATTCAGGTATGTCACAAATTAGTTCCACTAAAACTTTTACCAATTTTGAATAAGTGTTCATTTGATCGTCGACCGTCCTCCCGTGATAATACAATATTAATTAAGCGATATGAGCGTGTGTGCAGTGCCATTGTTTTTGTCTGCCTGAGCTCATTTAGCGGAACATAATTAAGCGTAAGCACAAACGACCACAACGAGAAGATGTTAGGGTTGCGAGATGCCCTAATTCCACCAGCACACGGCTTCATCCCCGAATGGCCCATTGGGAGAACTATTTTAAACAAGCGAGGGCGACCGCTGTCTGCACATACACTGGACTAGATTAGAATTTGCAAATGTTTTTACACTAATCGTAAAAAGGAAATGATAAATGACAGTTAGTTCAAAACGCTTCAACTAACTTGCATCTGAATTATTTATATTCAGAGGCAGGGATCTGTATCACTTTGTCCATGATGATCTTTTATGTAATACAAATTAACAATAGGGTAGGGGAGCGGGGCACAAAATTCTAATTAGAATTTGAGCAATTATATTGTGTAAACCAAACCAATTTAATCACAACAAATAACACATATCAAACAAACAACTATCTGACTATGATTAATAAAAATTCCAGATAATCATCAATGTAGTACTTGTTTTTTTTTTTTGCTGTTTCAAAAAATTGATACCTGTTTTTTTTACCCCATAGGCGTCGTACATTGGGACTTCCAAGGGGTAAACAGGTCCAATGTCTTTTTTTAACTTTAGGGATTTTACATTCAATCTAATCTAATCTAATTGTTGAAAATATTAGCTACATTATTCAACGAATGCAAAATATGAATTTCATGAGTGCAATTTTTTTTACAGACACTGTAAATAACCTTGATCTGGTATTTTGTCAGAATTATTTATCATCAGAGTTGAATTAACTATTTTATCTTTTATAAAATAGCTTATTTTAACTAATTTACTTTTTTACTTGCTATTTTTTTATTTTTACACTTTTGGGTAAAGTTTCAGTTGATCTTTTTTACCCCACCCAGGTGTAAACTTTTATAAAGGTTTTATAAATAAACTGTGGAATTAAAATTAAAATTAACAATACACCTTATAAAAATACTTTTGTTATGTATTTTCAAACATTGCCGTTTTTTTCTCGATAGTATCGTCGTAAGTAGCAAGGCTGATTATACATCTTTTTCCTTCTACTTGCAAATATTGTTGTTCTTAACTTTACTGATTTTTGAGATATTGGTGGTGAACCTTTTTACCTTCTTGGTGATACGTGGTGATGATTAAAATCATACTTCTTCTCCCGCTCATCATCACGTCTATTTTTAGTACCTAGAAAAAATCGTATTTGTTTTGGCAATTCTTTGAAAAATTTTGGATTTATTTTTATTTCTATTAAAATATAACTACATGTAATACGTATCTTACTAGATACCCTTTCCCTACGGAATATTTTGTGATTTTTTGTCAAATTTGCTTCCCCTTTTAAGCCTCGCGTGATAAATGGATGTTCCCAAATTACTTTGTTACAAAGTTGACAAGTTAAATTACTTTTAGTTGTGGTATTTGTATACTTTAAATAGTTTATAATAAATACATATGTATGTATAATTACATATTTGGCAATCATGTATCCGTTATTCATTTTTGCTTGAAAATATAGATGACAAATATGTTTTCAAATGAAAATAGCCCTTTCTCACATTGCATAGCATTAGATAAAATATAATACATAAAAATATATTATAGAGATAGAACATCTATTGAGTTGCTCTTTATCGCAACATCTTATAGGACTCTAAACTATGATTGATGGCAAAAACAAAAAAAAAAACAAAGTATAAGTTAAGAAATTTCATCACAATAGCTCATAGAACTTTTATGTTATGATTGTTATTGAAAAGTAAATAAACAATATATAAAAATACATCTGTCAATATGTTCCAACAATATATGAACTAAAATGACATGATTTTGAATATGCTTTCTTCTTTAGTTAATAAACTTTAACCCTTTCGCTACGAGTGTGTTTTCCGCAGGAGTGACGCTGCTGTACGAGCCATTAAACGGCCCAAGTATTTCTTACACAAAATATCAAATTTTCCAAAGATTATTCATAAAAATTAACTAGTGGTGCATGGCATCGTGCCTTAAGGCGAAATTGCTAGAACTTCCCATACCATTTTCAAAACACTTGAGCAAGTTTACATTAGCAAGTGGTGCCGAATAAATCCATCTGAGGATATGTTACTTACGATTAGAATAACGCATTTGAGATATATCCATTTACAAACTAAATTGAAAATTTAAACTTCATATTTCAAGTATAAAACTTAGTATATTTTTGTAATTTTTGAAAAAAAAATTATGAAAATTTTGAAATTTGCTTGAACCTTTTATATAATAAGTGAACTTTAAAAATTAACAATCTTGGTACGGAACCCAACAAAATTAGTAGTCATTTTTTTAAATTTTTATCAAGTATCTGATAATTTGATGTGCGTATATTTAATGATCATTTTATCATTTTATATCTTCGAAACCGCTAGACCTGCTTACCAAAAATGTTATTAATTCTTTATTTCGTCAATACAAGTAAAATGTTTTTTGAATCATTCAAATCGGATACTCTCAAAAACTGAATTACCACTTTATGCTCCGTATTTTCCAAACGGTTGGACCTATTTTCATCAGGAACTAATCAACACGTCTTCTCGTCAATGGGAATCGAATGTTTTCTGAACCCTTCAAATCGGTTGATTCGTGCGCCCGAACTCGTGGACGAAAAATTGTATCCAAACATACACATACACCCATTTTTTCTTAGGTATGCCAAAATGTTCAAAAACCTTAAAAACGTGAAGATGTGCAAAAATTTTATTTTCGATTTTTTTGCGATTACTGTAACTTACGCTACGGAAAATTAAAAACTACACTTAAAAATATATATATATATATAATCTACAACGACAAATTAGAATTCTCAATAATTTAACTCGGCGTGATTAATATTGAAGCAAAAATCGATACACTCCATGTCATCTATAGCCGATATTCATGCACACAGGTTGAAAGACGATGTCGTCTATAGTCGACGCTCATAGCGAATGGTTTAATAATATCTGACATGAATAGTATTATTTTATGAAATGCAAGCGTTTTACCCCCAACGTAAACATTAAATTCATATATTCCTTAGACAAAATAATATAGATAGAATAGCATAGACATTCTCTTGGTGAGAGATAAGCATTTCACTCAATATTGAAATTTTTATTCTACGAACTGCAAAATTTATCATACAACTCATCCCGGCGGGACGGCATGCGACGGTACTGCAATTATTACTGAAACTAATATTATGCATCATGCATAAAAATGTTTTGTTTTGTGATATGAGTACAGTGGAATTTTCATTTACTGTAACATTCTTGATACATTTCTATTCATTCTAATATTATTTTTAATTAAAATTTGATACGAAAAATGGAGTTTAATTACATAATTGGCTTTATTTTTAATACTCCTATATAATTACTAGTGCAAAATAGGAGTTGGTGGTATTTTGCCTTGAGTCAAGTTGCGAGATGCCCAATATACGTTAATAATCGCTTATTAGGCATCTCGCAACTTAATGAACAAAAAGTGACATTTTGCAACTATATAAAAATTGTGATGCTGAAATTTGCAAATTTTGACACTGCCGGTTTTTTCAAGATTGATACATTGTTGTAATGAAAACATGTTTGTAAAACTTTTTAGGATATTTGTTAACACTCTATCATTATACGAAGTTTCACAAAAGCGTCAAAAAATAACTTTTTAATAATTCGTGACAAAGGCATGTTTTGGACCGGTCGATTTTTACTAAAAAACACGATTTCCAAATGATATTTGCTAATAATTGCATGCCTAATTCGATTAAGCCAATTCTATTATTGAATAATTACGTGTAGAACGACTGAGTTGTAATATTGAAATCCATTATAATATGTTCAATGGGCTGATATTTATTTATAATAATGCCGGATTATTTTAATGTCGGCTTAAAATTATTACTGAATTATGCTCAGATGCAATAACTTCATTTTTAACCAGTTAACTGTGATTGGCGAATATAATTGTTATAGAGAAGTTGCAGAATTTTGAATGAGGAGTATATTCGTCATTCGTATGAAACAGTAATTTTCAATTTAAATTTAAACTTAAACAGTATGTCATTAAGTATCAACTTTAGAATATTTTGAGGCTATTACTTTATAGCAAAGTAACATAGACCTTATACCACATGGAGCGCAAAATTAATGCATACAGATAGAAGGTACTGTGACGTCACTTGCTGAACGAGCGTTGTCGACAATCATGGAACTCTCCCGATTGATTAAATACGATATGTCATACGTTTTATTCAAATCTTTTAAATTATACTACATTAACAAAAACGCATATTTGCTAAACAATAATTAATACTATCAATCAAACTTTGGTATTAAAAAATATGATTTTACTAAGTGGCACCTAGTACCGGACATATCAAAATAACCAGCATTGTACACATATGTAGCCATCTCCACACTCTGTAATGTCTGCACATTTGTGTTTGACGAATATTCTTAGATATTGCAAAAAAATCACTAATTATCCACCCTTTTGGCTGGAGCACACCGATGCTCTCAGTTGGAGCATTCATCATAAGATTTTTATTCTTTGACTAGAAAACACGAAAAATGGCGGTATGTAGTGACCGTAAGCACTCATATAGAACAAAACTAAATAATTAGAATAAATTACGTCAATTCTCACAACAAATATCAATATTTGTTAAGGGACAACTTAGTGTCCGGTGCTAAGGGACAGACAATTTTGTTTATTAGGTGGTACCTACTAAAATTCTTTAAAATATCTAATAATATTCTACCATTTTACGGATAACAATCAAGTACTACTTTTATTTTTGAATGCCACTAAAATATAAATGCATAAATACACTAGAATTACTTTCATTGATATTTAGGTAACGCCGTGATTTTGCGCTTAAAACAGCAAAGGGTTGTTCTCGCCGTGTCCGTGTGCGTCACAGGTGAGTCTTGGCGCGTGATCCTGCACCTGTGTGCCACCCGCGCCCATTTCACTTGTATTTTGAAATAAAAAGATTTATACTCGCTTAAATAATACGTGTTAAATAGAATGTCCGGCTTTAGGTGCCGTCCGGCGTTACGGGGAAGTCCCTTACTACATTTTACTTCTTTTAATAACATTTTTTAATTTTTGGTAAAATAAACCATATTTTTCATCCGTCATCTTAGCAGCGCCACATACTCTGTGATTGACGAATATACTCGTCATGAGATCCATTCGGACGACACTGCAATTTTAAATATGATAAATCTTTTGTTGGTAAAAATTGTGTAATGAATATTTTTATTTATTAGGTGTGACATAACATTTGCTTGCTCAATATTATTGATATTGCGAGTGGACCTGTAAAAATAAAAATGTAAAAATAAATGTGTATTTTATTTAGCGACGTCAACGTAGTAACACAGGAAAACATTTCCGCATTCAGTCGAATACTCGATTCGGCAAAATTTTTACATCCGTACATTTTGAACGGGTGCTAATTCTACTTAACACCTCTTGTCACAAATAATTCCGCTAACGAAAGCGCGAGCCGCGCCGGAACAACGCCCACTCGTTCCGCGCAGAAACAGCGGGAATTTGTAATTCCTAGATTAATTTTTATATTTCACTTTTATGGAAGCTGCAATTGTAATAGCAATCGATCATGCAGCGTTGTTTATCTTTAATCTTACATGGCGGAACAAGAATATGTTGTTTCACAAACACATGTGTGTGTTTCAGATGTTTGCTCGAGGATACATATTGAAAACTAAATCAAACAGATATTTAATATTGCTGAATGTTGATGTTGGAATTTTATTTTAAATACATATTTATTTTTATGTTCATAACTCGGATAGTAGGTACTAGTAAAAACAAATATGATATGATCTTGCAGATAAAATAAAATATAATACAATATTATAAAATAAGAATTAGAGATAAATGACATTTTTAAAATCATTGAAAAGGAAAAATTGAAATAGATAAAAATATGTAGGGTAGGACGGGGCACAAAGGTCCAATTTAACTTTGAGCAATTATATTGCGAAAACCTAAGCAATTATATTACAATAAATAATACATATCAAACAGCCATCTATATGACTATGTTCAGTAAAACTCCCAGCTAATTCATCATTATAGAAATGCGTTTTTGCTGTTTTTTTTTTCAAAAATTTGTCACCTTGTTCTTCTTACCCTTTTTTAATTTTAAAGGAATTTCACGAAATAAGTGCTACGTTATTCAACCAATGCAAAATATAAATTTTATGAGTACATTTTTTATGGAAATAACACTGCTTATAACCTTGATCTGGTAATTCACGAGAAAATATAAACTGCATAGTTGGAATAACTTTTTATTTAACTTATTTCTTTTAAAATTGCTTTTATCAACTTAAATCACTTGTATTTATTACTATTTATTATTATTCATACTTTTGCTCAGATGGTCTTTTTACCCCATTCATATGTAAAGTTGTTTAGGGATTATATAAAAAAATGTTGAATTTAACTAAAAAATAACTATAAATTTTATAAAAGAATTAATTAATGTATTCTTAAAAATTAGATTAGGGTCTTGTAAACTAAACAACGGTGCTCACAGTTCGAATTTTTTTTCACAAAATGGTAGAAGTTGAGAAATCGTGGGTATCGTATCAAAAAGACAGTTTGGGCAAAAATGCGTAGGAAGGAAATAGTTGAGCATTATCGTGCTCAAACAGCTATATCTCACAAAAAGAATTAATGGACCGATTCTGCCGTACAACAGATCAATGTTATGGGAAGGCTATGTTATATAAAACTTTCCATTCAAAATTGTTCTAAATATTGTCAAAAGCGATGTGGTTGCTGTGCAGTCAGCTGTGCAGTCAGGTTGCCAGATAGAAAACCTTACCTAGAAACCGCACAAATATATAAAAAAAAAACAAAATATAAAAAATTTAAATAACAAGGTCTTTTTGATCCAGCTTCATAACATACAAGTGACGTAGCAGTTTATGTGTAAAACGCCCAAATGTCCAGCAAATACATGACATTTTGACAGTGTTTAGTATATTTCAGTAACATAATGAATGCAACTTGAAGTGTAACATGGTCTTGCCATAACATTGGTCTGTTGTGCGGTAAAATCGGTCAACAAATTTCGAAAAATTTTTTTTTACACTAAACTTCAAAAATATCTAAAAAAACAAAATTGATTTATTTTTTAATTGGAGACCCCTATAAGTTGATTCAAAGTTTCTCACATCTATTTGTGGATATTTTTAGTGTTTATTGCCTATAATGGGCCACGTACGTTGCTTTAATGTAAAACTTTCGATTTTGGTGTTTAATGAGTAAATAAATATTTATATAATCTAATAGTACGCATCTTGACATGCTTATCAAGATCAGTTTAATCCGGCAAATCACAATCATTACACATGATGTAATTGCACGTCGGAAATCGGTCATCCCGAGCTAAGTAAAAAGTGTGGAAATCGATAATTCATCCGTAACTCACGTCCCTTGAATGACGTGGCTAGACCAAGATTGCAGGTTGCTTGACAGATGTTTAATACATTCGCTCGGTTCGAGGGAGGTCCTGGGCAATTCACGCAATTCAATACATCGCACAACGAATTCCGTACGAGACATAATTATAAGGCGTCGAGGAAATATTCACGACATAAATCAAATTCTATTTGTCATAACATTATAGTGACATTATGTATATCCCGTCGAGGTGGCTGTTCTGTTTATCAGGAAGTTTGCGTATAATGGGCCGCGTGCTATGAACATATACGAATATGTGTAATAAATTACAAAGAATTTAGTGTAAGCAAAAGGTGTAAAATATTTTATGTCTATAATAAAACAAACATAAACACTTCTATAGGGTAGAATCCGTGCATAAGAATGGTGTAGACGTGAAAGTAATTTTATATGTTGATATATCTGACATAGAATATTTCTAACGATAGCAGATGGCTATGTGACTTTGACACAAAACTTATAAACATCTTATCAAATATGGGTTATACTCATATAATATACCTTCTTATGTTATATACTATATTACTATACCTTGTATCTCAGGTTTTTCTAAAAACAACATTTGTCCCGAATTTAGATCTTTTGTCCCAGATTGTTCCAGGTTTCCGAAAAATATAGGTTTTGAATTGAATCTTCACAATTACTTGATAAAATTTCAACTACCCATCAAAATACCGAAAATGATATATATTATGTTACAATTGTAACATAATGTATTTCTCTTAAGACAACGAGAATGCTCAATAATACGTTAAAATAAGAATGAATCAATACATTATGAATGAGAAAATTGGCTATTACAAATTTCCAATGACGGGTTAAAATAGTTTCTCACATTAATAATTTCAATTTCAATTTCACGAAAATTAGCAGGAATTATGAAAACGGACTTTTTGACTACCTGGCACAAGTAGTTTTGAAGAAAATTGAATAAAATTTTATACAATACTCAAAAGTGAAAAAATATATAGATACAAAATTGTAAGATTAGTAAAAAAAAGATGCTGTATTTTTTACATGTATTGTAATAAAATCGCATCGCATGAAGACATCAAAATAATATGTAAAAAATTATATTCGGAAATTATGGTTGGCTTGTAGATTTCATATGTTTGGAAACTTTTTCGTGATATGTTAACAATTTTCAAATTTTATATTTATGCGAAGCCTTTTATTATACTGCTCTACTTAATCTGAGTATAAATTAATAGATCTTATAAAAGAAGGTACGCATTACGACAATTTTACGGGTATATATAAAAAAGCCGTTTACAAGGTTTGCGAGCACATTTCATATATATCTATCAAGCATGTTTTGTATGGCGAATATTCAAAAATATTGTTTTGCAACATAATTGCAATTTAAATTATATTTTTAACAAAAATATTTTGTACAAGTCTAAAAATGATATGTGGACCGAACTTCAAGCCTGGTTAATACTACTAAAAAATATTTCATAAATATTACATATGTCAGTGAAGATGGGATATATTTATTTATTTATATGTGTGTGATTCAATGCCTGTAAACTTCACATTCTCCCTATTGTTGATGAAATATAGTGGAAAATTCTTTGTTGAAAAATAATGCGCATTGTTTAAAGATTTATCATAAGTGAGAAATTTTCCATTGCCGCATTATTGCGAAGCAGGTTTGTTTAACTCACCATTTCCGCATCTGCTGCGCTGTACTTGTTTCATACAATGAATACTATCTTCTCGCAGAACAACTTTTGCAAAGTTCGCGAGCTAAATTCTTCCTTGCTCTGCTCGCACTCCTCCATTCTGTTCAGAATTGCTCCTTTGTGCAATTTTGCTCAGCGTTAGATTGTTACAACATTCCGATATCTGAACATCGAAATAGTTTAGTCTATGTCCTCTTGCAAGAACGGATTTGGTACAGATTGTCTTGGGCATTTGTCCTAGAGCATGTTGGTGAGCAAAACCTTGATCAATATAGTTGATAGATTGGGACTTACCTCACAAACTTCTTTGATAGCGCACCTGACAACACATAACTGATAAAAATAGATGGGGTAAGTTGTAAATTTTTAAGTAAACAAATTAGTTTTTTATATATTTTTTGAAAAGCGATCAGAACTGAAGGGTTTTATGAGCTGTCATGACGATCTGAGTTAACTAACTACAATTATCTCTTCTCTATGTTATGTTATTATTTCAATGCAGGGTAAGCACTATTTTTACTTGGAAACATATTGTTATCTATATTTCCAAGTGCAAACCGTTGTCACTACTACTTGACATAAGGCTGCTATTAAACCTGGGATCTCTGGTCAAATCTCATGGCTCTAACCGCCAACCCACAGACAAGTCCAAAGTGTTTATTTTGGATGAACATTATTTCAAGAGTATTAATTCAATTATTGTATAAATCGATGAAGTGCCTTACCTGTTTTGACTGCGAAGCTATACGAATAAACAAATGGTCAACATTTTTATACTAGGATAGGCTGGGGCTTTAAGGTCCGCGGGTAAAAGGTCCACCAACGATATCTCGAAAACCAATTTAGGAATTTTTTAACATCAATATTTAAAAGTAGAAAAAATAAGAAATACAGCCATCACCTTGATTGTTATACGACGTCGCTATCGAGGGAAAAACGGCAATGTTTGAAAATCCACAACAAAAGTTTTTGATGTTGTTAGTTTTTTTTTGTGTGAGCACTGTTGTTTCTGAGACCTTAATATAATTTTCAAATATACGTTATTTCATTGTTTTATAATATGTATTATTAAATTTAAGTTAGTTTCAACAGTTTTTTATATAACTTGTATGAAAGCTTACACACGGGTGAGGTACGAAGAACCATCGAGCCTTTTCCTAGCAAAGTTGTAAAAAATAAAAAACAAATGAAAACGCAATTTTACAAGAGATAAACTAAATTAAAACTTATTTCAACTCTGCTGATGAATATTTCTGACGGAATACTAGTTCTAGGTTATATACAGTAGTTCTCAGTAAAAAATGTACCCATGAAAATTATATTTTGTATTAGTTGAGTAATGTAGCTATTATTTCGTGAAATCTCTTTAAAATAAAACATGAGACATTGGATCTCTTTGCCCCCTAGTCGTCTCATTTCACCCCGCTTATGAGCTTAAAAGGATTAGGTGACAAATTTTTGAAAACAGCAAAAAAAATCGATGTGATTGTAGATGGGTGTTTTAATGAATATAGTCAAAAAGTTATTTAATTGATATCCGTTATTTATTGTGATTTAATTGGTTTGGTTTTCTCAATATTGGTTTGATTTTCACAATAAATTCAAAGTCAAATTGGACTCTTATACCCCGTCCTACCTTATTTCTAAAAACTCGAATGCACAAATGTGATGAACCGCACAAATGTGACGAACCGTCATCGTACCATATTTAACTATATGAACATTAAACCGTCAATAAGACTAATTCAAGGATGTTTGCATTTTTCAATGATATTATCTTAATAAGCTATAGGGTTATTACACATAATTGTTATAAACATTAGATAAATGGCAATTTAATTGGATTCTCGTGAAGATTTTTCACCCACAGTTCCGCATTTCATGCCTTAATTAGGCTTGTTACTCGACTGATAATATGCTAACAAGTAGTAGGTACAATGTATTCGGTATTCGGTATGTAGATATATAAGACGACTGATGTACGTAGCATTTAGCTCAATCTATGGTACATGTTCTTCACACAATCCCACTGATGTAATCTTGCGCAATCGATGTTCAGTATAATTTAGTGCGGGCGTTTGTGTGCCTTCCGTGCTGTAGGGTATGATATACGGTACGGTTATGTTATTAGTCACACAATCGTAAGTCTTGCCCAATGACATCAAACGGTAATAATCTGTGCCACTAGCTTCTATTAAACTAAATATGTATGTATGACTTCGTCCCTGTGCATTCGAACATTGTGTCAAATCTTAGCTAGCACAGATTTATTTCCCAATTTGAAGTAGTACCAAATTGATGATGTATGGAAATCTGTTACTTATATAAGACTTATACAGAGTGTTTGAGGTCAAGCCGTAGTGGGGTGTTAGTATTGACCTAGTGTCCTGAAAAAAATCAGAAAAACTAGTCGTGCATGGCATCGTGCCTCAAGGCTGGAACTTTCCGTATCGAATTTTTTTTTTTAAGAGTCTCTAAAATTTTTTGAAAACTAAAAAAATGAGATTTTTGAAAATTTCGAATTTTTTGAAAAAAAAAAAGACTTTCTTGAAAAAATTGAAATACGGGATTTTTTTTGAAATTTTTGAACTTTATTTAAAGCAATCGTGCTGCGTGGCTGTTTTATAAAAAAAAATCAAAACATTGGTACGGAATCCATAGAAATGTAAACAACATTTATACTTACTAATACAATATCTGTAAAATATCTGATAATTTGATGTGCATATGTCTAATGATCATTTTTGACTTCAAACTAGCTTTTTTTATTAAATCTCTAAAAACTGTCTTCTCAAAAATTGAATCGTTTCTTCATTTTGTCAATACAAGTAGAATAATTTTTAAATTATTGAAATCAGAGGCTCCGTTCTTTTAAAAACTGAGATACTATTTTTGACACTTTTTGCCATCTTCGAAACGGCTGAACTGTCTTTGCCAAAAACTAATCAGCACGTCTCCTAATTAATAGGAATCGGATGTTTTTTAGTATTCAAATTTATTGATCCGCACACACACACACACACACAAACATATACATTCATTTTTTCAAAGGTATGCCAAAATGTTCAAAAACCTTTGAAACGTAAAGATATATAAACATTTTCATTTCCGATTTTTTGCGATTACTATAACTTACCCTACAGGAAGTTTGAAAAATATCTCACATTGTTGGCAAATAAAATTTTAAGAAAAACCTAGAGCTTTGGTGAAACTGAAAACATTTTTCGATTATTGTGATTAACTTTCATTGATTTTGTTCATTTAAACTTTGGAACCGTAACTGTGAATAAAATAAACATTTTCATAATACGAATATTTTGATAAATCTGAAAACACGAAATAATCAAAATTTGTGCTGTTCAAAAGCATGTGAAATAGTACTATTGTATGACAAAATATCTAACAATAAGTTAGACAATTGAGATGCGAATAATATTCTATATAAAAAAATAACAAATAAAGTGGATATACAATTTCTAGGCAATGTATGAATATAATATATTCATATATATGGATGGCATCTTCTATAGAGTTTGTGCAGTTGCTGGACTTACCAACGTGTTAACCTATTATTTCTCAAAACTCCTTCGAAATTTTGAAAGACGTTTATGTTTAAAAAAAACTAGAGATTGAATCCAATTACTGACTGGTAAGAAATAACAAGGATCAATTTTATAATGTACTAACAAAAGCAATTCGCAATCGATCACTTTCAGTTGGATTTAACTTCGGAGGAAGTGCTTCACCGAACTTTATTCCAAACTAATAAAAAATAATGGATATTATTGGAAAGATTTTTCTTAATCTGCTTCGGAGCCTGCAAGAAAACGCAAAAAAAAGATATCTTTGTCAGTGAAATCTGTTGGAATTAAAAGCGCAGTCACAACAAAGTGTGCAGAACGATATAAAATTGAACTTTAGAACTTTTTCTAAAAATTTTCGAGCATGTCGAACAAAGCGAGTCGAAAAAAATAATATTCAATTCTACCATATTTTATGCGCACTAAATTCGTACTATTATTGGAAATTCCAATGAACAAACTTAATCAACATAAGTTCATCTTTGTTTTGTGCAGCTCGTTCATGTTGGTGAACAAATTTACATAATCGTGCATATGACTTTCAACATATTCCGCAAAGTTTGCGGCGCGATATTGACTCCGACATATTTACAGGTAAAGTAAATTAAACGAACATAATGGTTTTTGTACCATCTAGGATTAAGGACCACCTATATAAATGCATCAAGTGCGCTTTGCGTTTGCGGTAAATTCAAAGTTTGTATTTACTAACATTTGATGTTTTGCCAATAATAAGATTATGTAAAAAGTTATTTTTTGAGAAGTAATAATAATTTAGCACATTTTGTGACTTATGAAACTTCGAGCGCTACTAAATGCTATAATGAATTATCCGAGTTCTCTTATTAATGTCTTTTATTTAATCCTTAGTTACAATGTTGTTTTAGAAAAAATATCCCAAATTTTATTTAGCATTTATGCGATTACACCATCACGCTTCATGCAGATAAATTATTTTCTCAAAATTTAGAAATAAATCGCCTTGAAGTTTATTTTATACTATAATATAGAGATATAAAGATAATTAGATATAAAGTTATCTAATACTTTTCTAAACATCTGTATTATGCTGGTTATTTGAGCTTTTACCCTGGCTAGGTGTAAACATTAAATATAGTTAATTAAAGAGTAAATTAAGTTCAAAAAACAATTTTACAAGAGATAAGTTAAATAAATAGTTATTCCGTATCTGATGGTGATTATTTCTGACGAAATAACAGGTCAAGTTTATATACAGTGTTATCTCTGTAAAAAATATACCCATAAAATTTATATCTTACATTGGTTGAATAATGTGAATATTTTTTCATAATTTTTTTTTAAATTAAAAATAAGACCTTGGACTTATTTGCCCTTCGTCTGTCTCATTTTACTCCGCCTATCAGATGAAAAAGGATCAGGTGACATTTTTTGGAAAAACAGCAAAGACATTTCAACAATAATGAAATAGCTGGAAGTTTTACTGAACACAGTCAAATAGTTGTTTGTGTATCTTTATATTGTAAGGGTTATGCACTCATTTGTATTAATTACAAATAATATATAAACCAACATAACGGTCAGAATACAAACAACGCAGTTGTTTGTGAATCATACACTACAGCAATGTTTTTTTTTTTAACTCATTTACTTTTTTATTTACTATTTTTTATTGTTTGCATCTTTGCCAGGATAAAGGTTTTTTTTTTTTTTTTTTTTTTAATTTTTATTGGCCTCGCTTACTCGAGCATTTAGCCACCTACATTATTCTATACAATCATATATTTTATACAATCTTCAATTTTATACTATCTTCTCCATATAATCCTATTCTTTTTCTATACTTCTTAACTTATCTTCATTCTTCTTTTACTATCTTCTCATTTCATCTTCTAACCACATATTTCTTCTTCTTCTATACTTCTCATTTCTTCTTCTAAATTCTTCTTACTTCAATTCATTTTTAATTTTAATTCTCTAATTTTTATATATTTTTATTACAATTCATAATTCTATTATTATGCCAACTTAACTAGTTAATATTTTTTCAAATTCCTGCCGGAGATTCGAACTCGGAACCTTCAGCATGTGAACCGGGAACGCTACTCTTGAGCTAATCCCGCCAATGTATGCGCTATATCCTTGGAAAAGCCTTGCACGTGTTGATAAAATTCCTTTAGTTTAATATAACATTTGAGTTCCTTCAAAGCTCGTAAAATGTTGGTATCTAAAAAGGATTGAGTTATAATGCTTACCAATATGCAATAGTCATTCTTCAGTCAATCATAGATTCAGTCGGTAGTTGGTAATAATGAAGATTATTTAAAATCATCGTTTAATAACTTAATCAATATATATTAAAGATCTTTGTCTATTTATTTATCTGAATATCTTCCACATTGGTGACACGCTTTATATTGTTAGCAGCAGAAAGAACCTACATAATGTTGCCATCATCGGTGGGACCTTCTACATATTTTGGGGTCTCATTGGATGTTTCAGCATGCCATGGTCACAGCATAACAATATATATATATATATATATATATATATATATATATAATATAATATATAATATAATATATAATATAATATATATATATATATATATATATATATATTTATATACATATAATATATAGTAAGTTACAATATAATTACAGTAAGTTCAATATTCTAATCATAGAGAATATTATTATGTAGGTCAATTAACTTTTGATGTTCAAGCATTCTGTTGAATGTACTTAAAGCCGATGTTTAATGCCCCAGGATCAGAAGTTGTTTCAAGGAAATAATATTTATTAAAACGCGCAATGATTTATTTATAAAATTCCACTCGTTCGTCGTACATTATCAATCATCGGTATGGCCCTTAGTCGTGCGTCACACCGCTCCCACTGCGCCCTGCGCCGAGTTGATCCAGTTATATTGCGTGAGTTTATTATATCAGCGTTCGTATTAATTGCATGAAAATTAAATTAATTTTATCATGCCCCACCAATTAATTATAAAATTTATTGCCACATACGCTTTATACTCATTGTCTCAAGGACTTTGATGTTTAATCTCACATTTTCAATCACATAATTATCGCACACACAAATATATACAATCATAATGTGTTTTGTATAATTTTGAATTTGATGCTTATAAATGAATTGACAGAGTTTAATAATCGCTAATACCATCAATGAAAGATACGAATTTCTTTAAAAATGTATTTTATAATGTTAAGGTAGGGCTGGGCACAACGATCCAATTTGACAGTAAGTAATTCTACTATCTTAACTAAATGAACTACATTACAACGTACTATGTTTTATTAAATTCCCAGTTAATTCTTCATTATAAAAGTGTGTTTTTCACTATATGTGTCCTTTTGTTTGCTAGGAGGCAGGCAGATCCAATGTCAATGTTAATTTTGAAAGAATTTTACCAAATAGAAGCTACAATATTAAACCAATACAAAGTATAAATTTTATGAGCACACTTTTTACAAGTGCAGCTCAGTTGTTGTTTCTTTGATATGTGTTGTTTTTCAATTTCAATTATAGATCATATTATTCAGACCATATTTATACAATAGGTTGTAAGTAAAACTTTCAACGCAAGATTGAAATTGTTTTTCATTTATTTAAAAGTTTGTAGATTTTTTTTTTTATTTCTAGAAAAGTCTCTAAAAATGTTTCTGTAATCTTTATTCTTTATAAATTCAGTAACGATGAGCTTGGAAACTTTCCTAATTAGCGCATATTAGTTTTGAAGCAGAAGAATCCTTATTGTTTGCGGTATAAAGGTTTTTTTAATAGTGACAGATAAAATAAGTGTGAATATATTCATAATATTTTTAGAGTTTATATGAAAATTGCGAATCAAAAATCATAATTGAATAATGACACGTTAAATGTCAAATAAACGAAACTTATTTGAATTGAAACTTACTGGATATCCGCCAATTTGTCGAATTAAAAAGTGTAATAATATCTTCATTCCTTTATTCAAGCCTTTCGACACTGGATATGCTAATTATATATTATATATAATTTTATATAATTTTACAAAATTGAATTATAATTGAAATTTTTAATTTAGAATACAAAGCAAAACATAACTACAATTATAAAATAATAAATAAAAATTAGAACACCCTATTTTCTGACTGAAATAATGATGATAAATTGTCAATTCATTATATTGTAACAATTCTATTATATACAGGGTATCCCAGAACTCAACTTCAAGCTAAACTGGTGTTATAAAATTGATTATAACTATCACGAAAAAAATATCTCTTGTAGTTTGATAATTATGAGCTTCTAAGTACAGTCTAGGGCTTCAGTCAAATTATGATTACTTTTCGGTTATTGTGATTAATTTTTTTTATCTTTATTTATTTAAACTATGGAACCGTAACCCTAAATAACAGATCTGGGACCACAGTCGTAAATAATGATACAATTGCCCGGACGAATTTAGAAGAATTAAGACTATTTGTTGAAATACGAATTCAAAATTTTCTAGATTGGTGCACTTTAAAATACTCTCCTTCATTAAAATGTGGTGGCAAAGTTTAATAAAATAAAATGTGCGCTTTTATTCAGAATTGTCAGATAGTTTTATAATAAAAAATCGGGTAAAGAATGAATACCTAAAAATAACATTAAAACTTTAAGGCATTTTGCTCACATTTAGGTAAAAAAGTATAGCATCTGCGGTTTGAAATGATTGTGAGTAAAATACACAAGCAAAATCCATGTTCATTTTTGGTTTTTATTAAATTATTATCTTAATTATCAAGTATTTTACTATTTTAGAATCCTGATAAACGCGCCAACTTTTGATAACACTTTGCGAACGCATTTTTGTGCTTTTTTTAAGGAGGGTTTCTCAAAGTCTATTAATTTTGAAAATGTTAAGTTTATAGTTTAAAGGTCTTAATTCCTAAAAATTTGGGACAATTGTGTCACTATTGTTGATTGTGAACCCAGAAACGTTAATAACGACTATGGATTCAAAGCTTAAACATACAAAATTAATAAAATTAACCACAATATGCTAAAAATATTTACATTTTCAACTAAGCTTTACGTTGCACTTGAAAGCTCATAATTTTTACAGTACGTAGAATAATTATTTCCTGATAGTTATGATGAATAGTATCACTCCGTTTTGGCTTGACGTTGAGTTCTGGGGCACCTTGTGTGTATATATATATATATATATATATATATATATATATATATATATTATTTATATCTGCATATGCTGTCATGAATATAATATTTATTTATTTTCGTGTGTACATAAAACGTTGCTGGTACGATATAAGGATATAGTATCTCTGTTATCCTCGTTCTTATTTCGTCTTGACTCTATATTCCATTACGCAGTACATAGTATATTGTATGGGCACGATTAAGCGCGAACATCCGAACTGTTCCGTTTGTATTATTAAGAAGCGCTACTTTTCAGCGCAGGCGCAGGCGCTCCATCGTTTTTGACCCCGGAGATGCCGGATTAAATATTTTGGTACTCCGGCAAAAATGTCCATCAATCACCACCTTCCGCGAATACCCGATGGTATGAAGTATCTATCAATCGACTACCCTCGATGCTAGATTGCGATACTTATTTAGAAATGTTCTACTCGCTTATCTAAATCGCGTAACCCTTTTCTAGTTCCGGTAAGGTGTATATCTTCTTTCGAACGGATTTTTCTTTCACACTTCACCATTTGCTCCTTAAAGCTCATACATAGATTATGAATATTTCATATACATGTGTAAACTTATACAACGATATTCGAAAATCGTTTGCGAATGCCGACGCACGAGAGTGTTTGTTCAGGCGCTTCTTTCTTACGAGGAGCTGAAAAAGCGATATGAGATATTATAGATAAAGTTATCGATATGCTAGAGATAAAACGGTGCTGATATATAGGGGCATATGCATATACAATCAGTATTATATATGTGAGTAAGTTGGTTTATGGCTATTATACATCAAGGAAAAAAACACAGATTTATTAATTAATCTTTAATTCCAAACGTTTCGGCATACAATTTGATGTCATCATCAATGGATATTCAACTTGCTCTACATCTAAAAATGTGTACACAGCGCAAAAACTAGCACTTGCATAGATATAACTAACTTGTCAATAATTATGATTTTTTTACCTTTCACATAAATAGAAAAAATATTGAGAATTTAGTTTGACAAAAATATAGAGAAAGTTAAAGTATTTCTGCAAACTTGTAATAGCTACAATGTCCGAGGCTCATATAAACACATGAAGTTTTTTTTTTTTTTTTTAGGTCAGTTATGGTTCAATACTATCACCCCGTCAAGGTCTGAGACCCCTGTACATATATATATATATATATATATATATATATATATGGCTTTACAAATTTAGTATTAAATAACTGTGTAAAATAATTCACAATCTTAGCATAATCGATCATATGTAAGCCAACGTACGTACATAAGTAGCATTTACAAATAAAAACATTTTTAATCATTAGAAAACTGAGCTCTTATTTTTAATAAATATCTAATAAGTGTTTATTTTATTTAAAATTTGGTTAATATGTGTAGTCCTAGAAAGTTTTCAGGTTGGCTGAAAAATATAAGTAAATATAATTAAGATAAATACAAAAAATAAGTAAGTTGGTAAACAAAGTAACACTGCTCTATGTAACAATATTCCTATTTACTTTGTAAACTAGTTCACTCGCCAAAAGTAAAACTTTTTTTTTAAATTTATGGACCAATTATTTTTTAATACTTATTTGTATAATAGGGAATTAAAAAACACATGCAAATTTAAATTTTCATCCTCTTTGCACAAATCTCTATTTCATAATAATCATTTTAGTAATCGAAGAATTTTTTACCTGAATGTTTTTTTTACTAAATTTAAATACAGATATTTTTAAGCATAGAAAAAGCAAAAATTTTACTTCAAAAAACAATTAATTTTGATCAAGGGTTGCTCACCTTTTTCATTATCCCATTATACAAATATTTACCAATGTAAATAGTACATAGTTCATGAATAGTTTGCATAAAAAGAAATTTTAGCAAAAAAATTTAAAGATTGAGTATTAAAATCTGAAGAAACAACAATTTTTGAGAGGTAACTAGGTACCATACATTTATGGTAATGCTGTGAATTTTTCCACAGAATTATTGAAATCACAGATTTGCTGGGCATAGTATTTGATTTTGCTAAGTAATTTAAAAATTAATGAATTAATGAAAAGCGCGATAATAATATATCAGAACCTTGAATCTTCAAACCTGTCAGTTCTATTTAAATGAAATCACTTTTAGATTAGGTTGGTACTCGCAGTGACTCAGACGCCGTTATATGTGACATGCTTTGCAGTGGGTAAACTAGTCATATATTTTGTGTTAGCTGAGTCTTTTACTTATATACCACATTCGCAAGCACTTATTGTTAGTTATTTTTATACTAAAAGTTGTTTTTGAAAACTAGTCATGGCTAAACAAGGTTTTTTGTAAAACTTATTAATTCTTTATATGAAATTCCTGTTTGGTAATGCAAACCATACACACACAGTATATAAATGTAATTATCTGCGTGTGTGTATCTATGTTTGTATTGCTATAAGATTCTTACTAACAATGTAAGCGTATTATAGCTTAAAGTCAACAAAGCACTTGCTCGCACTTATCTATGTATATATGATATATGAATGTATATATATATATGAATATACATTTATGCAGTGATTATTATCAACGAGGCCCTGTTTATTAATTAGTACTCTATTCCATAAATTATAATCCTGTACCTACCATTAATGTTTTTGATTTATGATTCAGTTTCAGAAAATTACTAGTAATAATTTTGTCACAAACACACACCCACATTATATATATATATATATATATATATATATATAATGATTACGAAATCGTTTTTATTAATTATTAATAAGTACTTTATGCCATAAATTATAATCCTGCACTATTAACAAATGCATGTTCAATATTATTTGGCAATTAAACTCAAAGTCTCATTTTGAGTAAAACGCCATTCAACGTTTATTAGATCAAAATGTAATTTGAATTATGCAAATTTATAACCATTATTACATTACTAAAATTAATTTTTTGGTAAACGACTGTTCAGTTGTTAAGTAGTCTATCATGTTTCCGCGTTTTATTTAATAATGTAATTAAAAAGCACTTTAATGTGATTGTGTTCGCATTTCACAGTTTACATAAACTCGGAATATATCTTATGCACGATATATGAAAACTGTAGATTGTTATATTTGTTTTCATGTCAAATATTTTTGGAATCATGCCTGATGATATCATAACTTAGTTTGCTTGATGAAAATAGTTTGATAATATTGTTAATAAACTTTTTATACGCGCTTGTTTACTATATGACTGTTGGAAACTTTTAATGATATACGTTCCTATTCCGCAAATATTTGTTATGTTTCTGAAATAATAGCAAATGCAGCAAACAAGCGTTATCGCATAATGCACATGGCATATCCAACATTTAAACGTTAGTTTAAAAAGGAATTTATAGGGTAGGGTGTCGCACAAATGTTCATTTTGACTTACCTGCTAGAGCAATTATATTGTGAAAACCAAACAAATTAAATCACAATAATATCATATATCAAACAAACAGCTATCTGACTATGTTCAGTAAAACTCGCAGCTAATACATCATTGTAAAAATGTGATTTTTTTGCTGTTTTTCAAAAATTTGTCACCTGGTCATATGTGCTCCTTAGGCGGGGAAAAATGGGACAAACAGGTCCAATATCTTATTTTTATATCATGAAGATTTTTACAGAGATAACCCGTCAGAAATAATCATCAGCCGAAATGGAATTACTATTTATTTAACTTATCTCTTGTAAAATTGCTTTTTTAACTTCTCATAGAGTAAGTTGTAGTAAAAAAAAAAGAAATTTTTTGCATATCTTTACGTTTTAGAGGGATAAGTCACAATGCCAAGCACCACTAGTTTATTGACAGTGTCAGTTTTATTCAAAACTCAAACTGGCTGTTTATATTCAATTTTAATTTCATTTCAAAATAATTATGAATTTCATTTACAAATATGATTATTAATTATTGCAATGATCTGTAATTGCTATTATGGATGTGTGTGTGTGTGTTTTGTGTGTCCGCATTTTTTCGTTCACGTTTTCGGGCGCACGGATCAACCCATTAGAATGGTTCAAAAAACATTCGAATCCTATTGATAGGGAGATGTGCTGATTAGTTTTTGGCAAAGGCAGGTCCAGCCGTTACGGAGATAAAGAGCAAAGAGTGCAGAAAATAGATATCGAGTTTTTGAAAGAACGAAGCATCTGATTTAATAATCTATTTGAATGATCAAAAAACATTCAATTTGTAATGATTGGGAGAAGTGGTTATTAGTTTTTGGCAAAGGCAGGTCCAGACATTTCCAAGATGCAGAGCTAAATGTACAAAAAATGGCGGTTTTTAAGAGAAATAAACATCCGATTTCAATTATTCAAAAAACTTTCTGCTTGTGTTGACGAAACAATTGCTTTTGAAAAAAATGTTATTTATTTTTTTTTATCAAACATAATTCAGATTTAAATTTTAATTCTGGCTAAAATTTTAAAGCTCTTAATTTCTGGCTAAAACTTCCACTATGTGATTCAGTTTATACACTTCTTATAAATATTGGACAATGTTACAGAATTTTTTAATAATCTATTTGAAAACTTTTAATATTCCTCGAACGTTTTTGTTACGGTACCGGAAGTGCCAGCAATTTGCCTTAAGGCACGATGCCATACACCCCTAGTTATTTTTATTTTTCTATGTTATTTCAATTATAGTTTCCTTATTATATCAGCTCTGTAACTCAGTTATTTTGACTCTTATTGCTATAATTAAATGAAATAAAAAAATGTTACACGTCTTTTGTTCATTGTTGTAGTTTTTGTACTACTGAGTTATATTAGTGTATTAAAAAAAAATCAACGTATAGATCTATTAAAAAATTCAACAAAGCGAAGTTTTTGGATAAATAAATATCTGTATAAAAACGCTTTAACTTGCTATTAAATATATTAAACCTCCAATATATGGGGAATTTATAATCATTGAAGGACCTCATGGCCGAGCATGTGTCGCAAATTCTTAAAGATTTAAAATATTTTGTTCAGAAATTCAATTATTCAAACATTTTTAATACTTGATTGTATAGTCACGAATGTTCCAAGAACAACATCATTCATTGTATCATAATGAATCATTTTCACAAAATGCAATATTTACATTTTATCAATTCGATGTGATCCTGATGTCATGCGGCCTTCAACCTTACCAACCTGTCTTGTATTCAACATGTCCAACATTACCAAATTTCTCGTTTTTGGGAATTTTAAACTACTCATCAACACTTAACAGCAGGGCAACACTAAATATTTATCGAAAAATGCTATAGATTCAGATGATCAGTAGTATCGATACAAACTCGTTGGTGTAGGTCGTCGCGCGGGTATACCTGCAGCCTGCGTTTTTAACTTTATTGCGTAATATTAACTATTTGTTACTTTGTGTATGTGATTTATATTTAATATTAGACAAAATATAAAGAAGTAAAATAGTAGATTAATGTGATATAAATGTGTAAGAGATTTAATGTAGATCTATTTGAAATATGTATGTGTGAAAAGTGTGCATATCAGGACTTGCAATTAAGCCGACCATAAAGCGTTCATTGCAGACCAAGGTAAATTAATAACATATGTTTACACAAACTCGTTCTAATTTTATTTTTTAGATGGTTAAGATGCAGATTACAACAATATTTACTTACAATCGTGTTGAATCGAGAATTTGGGATAAAGATGTGTTTTCAAACATGGTCATGACGGTGCTTTGATTTATTACTTTTAGACAGTAAATTAATTATTTCGAAACTGTATTAGTCAGTAATCATGGTACTTTTAATTTTGTTTTTTATCTACTTATTTCATTGCGTATTCCTCAAAATAGCACCAAAAGAACTTTTAAATAAAATTGTAATAATAAATAACTAGAAATTGCTAACTCCAAATTAAATAGTTTATTAATTAAATAAATTTAATTAGTATATGTCATAGGTGTTGGCAGGCAGAGACGAGCAATTTTATTGATATATTCTGTATGTCTTGCGAACAATGAATATTAGACTATGCACATTAAATTATCAGATATTTTATTGAAATTTTATTAAAAAGTAAATATTGGTTTTATTTCTATGGGTTCTGTACCAAGACTTACGTTTCATTTATATGTTCAAACAAATGCTTTCGATTTGCATGATTCTTTAAACTTAAATGGGTTTCAATATTTAAAAAACAATTTAAAAAAAAACTGAATTTTCTTAGATCGTTTTTTTTTTCAAATCTTTTCAAAATAAAAATTTCAGAAATACAGTTTATTCTTGTAAAGTTTTTGAAATATTTTAATGCATTTAAAATTTTTAAATTACGATACGGGAGAACTTCCAGCGATTTGGCATTAAACACGATGCCATACACCACTGGTTCTGATGAGCATTTCGTGCGAATTGTTTTGTTTGATTGATCTTGTTTTCGTGCGGTCTTTTTCATGCTATTTTATTGGCGTATAAAAATATATTTTTCTTCTAAATGGATTTTGCTTATGTCTCAATACTGACGTCTCAATAAAAATTTTGCGTAAATGTATGATTAGTCATTTAAAACTACTTTGAAAAAAAAACATGAATCAAAATAAATCATATTTGTCATTACAATAGATATAATTAAAGTAATGCTGGTAAAATATTTCTACACTAAAGCATATTTTAAAACTACTATTTTGAATTTTTGACTTAACGTTTGCAATTTATTCCTTCAAGTATGCAATGAATATCATTTAACATGTATCTACAAATTTTTTGTTTGTTTGGAAGCTGTTGTTTTCATCAATTTTGCGATTATAAAATCATTTATAAATGCCTTCTTATATAAAGTCGTAAAATAAAATTTAAATATGGACTTTTAATGCAATTAATAAGGAATTATAAATATCGATAGTACTAGATTTTTAAATTGCAGAAACAATAAAAATATAGGCGTTTTTGCTATTCAAGGTTCAAAACGGGTCATTTGACCCGTCTTGGTATGATTAGTGTCAAATCATCGCGTTCATTACATTATATATGATATATTTATTGTATAACGCATTTGAAAAAAATCAGCACACAATCATTATATATATTGCATATATTTGTTCTGCATGAATTGTTGGGCAAAAGTTTTAATGGCCTGTAGTGTGACTAGATTGAGTTAATCTGTGGTAAATGTTTTCATTAAAAAATAAGTTCCAATCAAGTATCTCATTAAAATGTACATAAATCTCATCATGGTGTACTTGATCATCGTTTTGATTGGTAAGTGAAACGGCATATGCAATTACTTCCTTCCATTAGTGTAATTAGTGCTGCAAGGAGGAGGATTTGACTGGAAAATTACTATCTAAGGTTTTTCTCTGATCTCCTCGCAAATTTCAATCTAGCCGCTTATATTAGGCAGAGAGCTTGTCGCTATTTTAATAATTTTAGAAATAAGATTAAAATTGGAATTCTAAATTTGTATAAACATGCTTTTTTCTTAAAATTAATAATTAAAACTTAATTAAAACAACACGGAAAATATTCTAGTCTGCGCACTTTATTTCATATTATAATGAATGAAGATTTTTGAGAATTTAAATTTTTTTGAAAATCTTTGAATTTTTTTATTTTTTTTTACATTTCGTTTTTTTTATTATTTGAGTTTTCTGAAACTTTTTTTCAAAGTAATCGTGCTGTGTGGCTGTTTCGAGAAAAAATATCGAAGCGCGTAAGCACCGCATCGCAGTCTAATGGTTAAACATAGGTTCTGAACCTATATAAATGTAAACTAAATTCACATTTATTATTAAAGTCTCTATAAAATGATAATTTTGATGTGCATATGTCTAATGATCATTTTTGACGGCCAAATGGCATTTTTTTTCTTTTTTCACTCGATCTCTGAAACCGTTAGACTTGCCTTCAAAAAATTTAATCGGTACTTCATTTTTGTGAATACAATAAAATGTTTTTTGAATTATTCAAATCAGACACTCCGTTCTCTCAGAAACAAAATCACCATTTTTGGCTCTTTTTGACGGCTAGACCTGCCTTCTATCAATATGAATCGAATGTTTATTGAATTATTCAAATCGTTCGATCCGTGTTCCCGGAAATGGCCGACGAAAAGTTGTATTCGCACACACACGCACACACACGCACACACATACACACACGCACACACATACACACACACGCACATACATTCTCTAATTGTAAGGTATGCCAAAATTCAGAAACTTTTGAAACGTAAAGAATCTGTAAAAATTTTCATTTTCGATTTTTTTTTGTGATTACTTTGACTTACACTGTTATGCAAAGAATGCATTTACAGAAAATTTAATAATCTTGAAAATTGTTTAGAAAAATTCCAAGTTGCAAAAAAT
This sequence comes from Ctenocephalides felis, assembly GCF_003426905.1. Lineage (NCBI taxonomy): Eukaryota > Metazoa > Arthropoda > Insecta > Siphonaptera > Pulicidae > Ctenocephalides > Ctenocephalides felis. The sequence continues at coordinate 61,332,456 of NW_020538040.1, read as the reverse complement.
TCAAATTCTCAAAAATTTTATCATTGTAAACGCCGAAAAGATTACAATAAAATAGTTTAATAATCTTCAGTCAGTTAGTATTACAAATATACTAATTAATCAGTTATTAATAACTCTGAGCACTCGTCTTCATAGCCACGTGGAACCAGGTAGAAATCTGCTTTTCATATAACCTGATATTATGCATCAGTGAAATTTCTTTTTATTTGAAAATATAGATAAAAAATATGTAAGTTTCGAATTGAAAATCGCTCTGTCGGGCACAGCCGCGCGAAGTGTCAAAGGGATTTCTCTCACACTGCACTCTCACCATGATCGAGTTGGAAATATGAAATAAATGTAAATATGTAATATAAGATAAAAAGTTCGAAAAGTGAAGGCAATAAAAATATGATTTTAATAAGAAGGCCGACATAAGTTTTTTTTTTTTTTATTTTTTATTTATTTATGGCATTTGACCGTGTGGTCATTTAGCCTCTTAATACATAAATAATATGTTACAAAATTACAAATACCAGAAAAATACATATTTTACAAATTATTCACAACATAATATTGCGACTTAATTCTTAAAACCTTAATAACTAATATTTTATTTTTAGAACTATATTTTAATGTTACATTTTTTTTAAGAAAAACAGAAAAATTTTATATATATTTTCATCATTAGTAGAAAAGGCTATTGTAGTGTTAATAGGAAAAATGAAGTTATATTTATTCAGTTCTTGTAGTAAGGATGTTCTTTGATTAGCATAGAGCTTGCACTTCCAAAGATGTGGTCAAGATTGTGAATTTCCAATCCGCAAGAACAGAAGGGATCTTCTGCCATGCCAATTCTAAAAAGATGAGATTTGCAGAATGTGTGGGCCGATCTAATACGATTGATAACGGTTATTTCGTCTCTGTTCAACCTAGATTTGGCAAACCATGTACTAAAAGACACTTTTGGTTTGCAAAATTTAAATAAAGTTCCTTTTCTT
>NW_020538040.1:61293826-61330476 GCF_003426905.1 Ctenocephalides felis | reverse complement strand
AATCGCCTTGAAGTTTATTTTATACTATAATATAGAGATATAAAGATAATTAGATATAAAGTTATCTAATACTTTTTCTAAACATCTGTATTATGCTGTTATTTGAGCTTTTACCCTGGCTAGGTGTTAACCATTAAATATAGTTAATTAAAGAGTAATTAAGTTCAAAAAACATTTTACAAGAATAAGTTAAATAAATAGTTATTCCGTATTGATGGTGATTATTTCTGACGAATAAACAGGTCAAGTTTATATACAGTGTTATCTCTGTAAAAATATACCCATAAAATTATATCTTACATTGGTTGAATAATGTGATATTTTTTTCATAATTTTTTTTAAAATTAAATAAGACCTTGGACTTATTGCCCTTCGTCTGTCTCATTTTCTCCGCCTATCAGATGAAAAAGGATCAGGTGACATTTTTTGGAAAAACAGCAAAGACATTTCAACAATAATGAAATAGCTGGAAGTTTTACTGAACACAGTCAATAGTTGTTTGTGTATCTTTATATTGTAAGGGTTATGCACTCATTTGTATTAATTACAAATAATATATAAACCAACATAACGGTCAGAATACAAACAACGCAGTTGTTTGTGAATCATACACTACAGCAATGTTTTTTTTTTTTAACTCATTTACTTTTTTATTTACTATTTTTATTGTTTGCATCTTGCCAGGATAAAGGTTTTTTTTTTTTTTTTTTTTTTAATTTTTATTGGCCTCGCTTACTCGAGCATTTAGCCACCTACATTATTCTATACAATCATATATTTTATACAATCTTCAATTTTATACTATCTTCTCCATATAATCCTATTCTTTTTCTATACTTCTTAACTTATCTTCATTCTTCTTTTACTATCTTCTCATTTCATCTTCTAACCACATATTTCTTCTTCTTCTATACTTCTCATTTCTTCTTCTAAATTCTTCTTACTTCAATTCATTTTAATTTTAATTCTCTAATTTTTATATATTTTTATTACAATTCATAATTCTATTATTATGCCAACTTAACTAGTTAATATTTTTTCAAATTCCTGCCGGAGATTCGAACTCGGAACCTTCAGCATGTGAACCGGGAACGCTACTCTTGAGCTAATCCCGCCAATGTATGCGCTATATCCTTGGAAAAAGCCTTGCACGTGTTGATAAAATTCCTTTAGTTTAATATAACATTTGAGTTCCTTCAAAGCTCGTAAAATGTTGGTATCTAAAAAGGATTGAGTTATAATGCTTACCAATATGCAATAGTCATTCTTCAGTCAATCATAGATTCAGTCGGTAGTTGGTAATAATGAAGATTATTTAAAATCATCGTTTAATAACTTAATCAATATATATTAAAGATCTTTGTCTATTTATTTATCTGAATATCTTCCACATTGGTGACACGCTTTATATTGTTAGCAGCAGAAAGAACCTACATAATGTTGCCATCATCGGTGGGACCTTCTACATATTTTGGGGTCTCATTGGATGTTTCAGCATGCCATGGTCACAGCATAACAATATATATAATATATATATATATATATATATATAGATAATATATATATAATATATATATAATATATATATATATATATATATATATATATATTTATATACATATAATATATAGTAAGTTACAATATAATTACAGTAAGTTCAATATTCTATCATAGAGAATATTATTATGTAGGTCAATTAACTTTTGATGTTCAAGCATTCTGTTGAATGTACTTAAAGCCGATGTTTAATGCCCCAGGATCAGAAGTTGTTTCAAGGAAATAATATTTATTAAAACGCGCAATGATTTATTTATAAAATTCCACTCGTTCGTCGTACATTATCAATCATCGGTATGGCCCTTAGTCGTGCGTCACACCGCTCCCACTGCGCCCTGCGCCGAGTTGATCCAGTTATATTGCGTGAGTTTATTATATCAGCGTTCGTATTAATTGCATGAAAATTAAATTAATTTTATCATGCCCCACCAATTAATTATAAAATTTATTGCCACATACGCTTTATACTCATTGTCTCAAGGACTTTGATGTTTAATCTCACATTTTCAATCACATAATTATCGCACACACAAATATATACAATCATAATGTGTTTTGTATAATTTTGAATTTGATGCTTATAAATGAATTGACAGAGTTTAATAATCGCTAATACCATCAATGAAAGATACGAATTTCTTTAAAAATGTATTTTATAATGTTAAGGTAGGCTGGGCACAACGATCCAATTTGACAGTAAGTAATTCTACTATCTTAACTAAATGAACTACATTACAACGTACTATGTTTTATTAAATTCCCAGTTAATTCTTCATTATAAAAGTGTGTTTTTCACTATATGTGTCCTTTTGATTGCTAGGAGGCAGGCAGATCCAATGTCAATGTTAATTTTGAAAGAATTTTACCAAATAGAAGCTACAATATTAAACCAATACAAAGTATAAATTTTATGAGCACACTTTTTACAAGTGCAGCTCAGTTGTTGTTTCTTTGATATGTGTTGTTTTTCAATTTCAATTATAGATCATATTATTCAGACCATATTTATACAATAGGTTGTAAGTAAAACTTTCAACGCAAGATTGAAATTGTTTTCATTTATTTAAAAGTTTGTAGATTTTTTTTTTATTTCTAGAAAAGTCTCTAAAAATGTTTCTGTAATCTTTATTCTTTATAAATTCAGTAACGATGAGCTTGGAAACTTTCCTAATTAGCGCATATTAGTTTTGAAGCAGAAGAATCCTTATTGTTTGCGGTATAAAGGTTTTTTTAATAGTGACAGATAAAATAAGTGTGAATATATTCATAATATTTTTAGAGTTTATATGAAAATTGCGAATCAAAAATCATAATTGAATAATGACACGTTAAATGTCAAATAAACGAAACTTATTTGAATTGAAACTTACTGGATATCCGCCAATTTGTCGAATTAAAAAGTGTAATAATATCTTCATTCCTTTATTCAAGCCTTTCGACACTGGATATGCTAATTATATATTATATATAATTTTATATAATTTTACAAAATTGAATTATAATTGAAATTTTTAATTTAGAATACAAAGCAAAACATAACTACAATTATAAAATAATAAATAAAAATTAGAACACCCTATTTTCTGACTGAAATAATGATGATAAATTGTCAATTCATTATATTGTAACAATTCTATTATATACAGGGTATCCCAGAACTCAACTTCAAGCTAAACTGGTGTTATAAAATTGATTATAACTATCACGAAAAAAATATCTCTTGTAGTTTGATAATTATGAGCTTCTAAGTACAGTCTAGGGCTTCAGTCAAATTATGATTACTTTTCGGTTATTGTGATTAATTTTTTTTATCTTTATTTATTTAAACTATGGAACCGTAACCCTAAATAACAGATCTGGGACCACAGTCGTAAATAATGATACAATTGCCCGGACGAATTTAGAAGAATTAAGACTATTTGTTGAAATACGAATTCAAAATTTCTAGATTGGTGCACTTTAAAATACTCTCCTTCATTAAAATGTGGTGGCAAAGTTTAATAAAATAAAATGTGCGCTTTTATTCAGAATTGTCAGATAGTTTTATAATAAAAAATCGGGTAAAAAGAATGAATACCTAAAAATAACATTAAAACTTTAAGGCATTTTGCTCACATTTAGGTAAAAAAGTATAGCATCTGCGGTTTGAAATGATTGTGAGTAAAATACACAAGCAAATCCATGTTCATTTTTGGTTTTTATTAAATTATTATCTTAATTATCAAGTATTTTACTATTTTAGAATCCTGATAAACGCGCCAACTTTTGATAAACACTTTGCGAACGCATTTTTGTGCTTTTTTTAAGGAGGGTTTCTCAAAGTCTATTAATTTTGAAAATGTTAAGTTTATAGTTTAAAGGTCTTAATTCCTAAAAATTTGGGACAATTGTGTCACTATTGTTGATTGTGAACCCAAAACGTTAATACGACTATGGATTCAAAGCTTAAACATACAAAATTAATAAAATTAACCACAATATGCTAAAAATATTTACATTTTCAACTAAGCTTTACGTTGCACTTGAAAGCTCATAATTTTTACAGTACGTAGAATAATTATTTCCTGATAGTTATGATGAATAGTATCACTCCGTTTTGGCTTGACGTTGAGTTCTGGGGCACCTTGTGTGTATATATATATATATATATATATATATATATATATATATATATATTATTTATATCTGCATATGCTGTCATGAATATAATATTTATTTATTTTCGTGTGTACATAAAACGTTGCTGGTACGATATAAGGATATAGTATCTCTGTTATCCTCGTTCTTATTTCGTCTTGACTCTATATTCCATTACGCAGTACATAGTATATTGTATGGGCACGATTAAGCGCGAACATCCGAACTGTTCCGTTTGTATTATTAAGAAGCGCTACTTTTCAGCGCAGGCGCAGGCGCTCCATCGTTTTTGACCCGGAGATGCCGGATTAAATATTTTGGTACTCCGGCAAAAATGTCCATCAATCACCACCTTCCGCGAATACCCGATGGTATGAAGTATCTATCAATCGACTACCCTCGATGCTAGATTGCGATACTTATTTAGAAATGTTCTACTCGCTTATCTAAATCGCGTAACCCTTTTCTAGTTCCGGTAAGGTGTATATCTTCTTTCGAACGGATTTTTCTTTCACACTTCACCATTTGCTCCTTAAAGCTCATACATAGATTATGAATATTTCATATACATGTGTAAACTTATACAACGATATTCGAAAATCGTTTGCGAATGCCGACGCACGAGAGTGTTTGTTCAGGCGCTTCTTTCTTACGAGGAGCTGAAAAAGCGATATGAGATATTATAGATAAAGTTATCGATATGCTAGAGATAAAACGGTGCTGATATATAGGGGCATATGCATATACAATCAGTATTATATATGTGAGTAAGTTGGTTTATGGCTATTATACATCAAGGAAAAAAACACAGATTTATTAATTAATCTTTAATTCCAAACGTTTCGGCATACAATTTGATGTCATCATCAATGGATATTCAACTTGCTCTACATCTAAAAATGTGTACACAGCGCAAAAACTAGCACTTGCATAGATATAACTAACTTGTCAATAATTATGATTTTTTTACCTTTCACATAAATAGAAAAAATATTGAGAATTTAGTTTGACAAAAATATAGAGAAAGTTAAAGTATTTCTGCAAACTTGTAATAGCTACAATGTCCGAGGCTCATATAAACACATGAAGTTTTTTTTTTTTTTTAGGTCAGTTATGGTTCAATACTATCACCCCGTCAAGGTCTGAGACCCCTGTACATATATATATATATATATATATATATTATATATATGGCTTTACAAATTTAGTATTAAATAACTGTGTAAAATAATTCACAATCTTAGCATAATCGATCATATGTAAGCCAACGTACGTACATAAGTAGCATTTACAAATAAAAACATTTTTAATCATTAGAAAACTGAGCTCTTATTTTTAATAAATATCTAATAAGTGTTTATTTTATTTAAAATTTGGTTAATATGTGTAGTCCTAGAAAGTTTTCAGGTTGGCTGAAAAATATAAGTAAATATAATTAAGATAAATACAAAAAATAAGTAAGTTGGTAAACAAAGTAACACTGCTCTATGTAACAATATTCCTATTTACTTTGTAAACTAGTTCACTCGCCAAAAGTAAAACTTTTTTTTTAAATTTATGGACCAATTATTTTTTAATACTTATTTGTATAATAGGGAATTAAAAAACACATGCAAATTTAAATTTTCATCCTCTTTGCACAAATCTCTATTTCATAATAATCATTTTAGTAATCGAAGAATTTTTTACCTGAATGTTTTTTTTACTAAATTTAAATACAGATATTTTTAAGCATAGAAAAAGCAAAAATTTTACTTCAAAAAACAATTAATTTTGATCAAGGGTTGCTCACCTTTTTCATTATCCCATTATACAAATATTTACCAATGTAAATAGTACATAGTTCATGAATAGTTTGCATAAAAAGAAATTTTAGCAAAAAAATTTAAAGATTGAGTATTAAAATCTGAAGAAACAACAATTTTTGAGAGGTAACTAGGTACCATACATTTATGGTAATGCTGTGAATTTTTCCACAGAATTATTGAAATCACAGATTTGCTGGGCATAGTATTTGATTTTGCTAAGTAATTTAAAAATTAATGAATTAATGAAAAGCGCGATAATAATATATCAGAACCTTGAATCTTCAAACCTGTCAGTTCTATTTAAATGAAATCACTTTTAGATTAGGTTGGTACTCGCAGTGACTCAGACGCCGTTATATGTGACATGCTTTGCAGTGGGTAAACTAGTCATATATTTTGTGTTAGCTGAGTCTTTTACTTATATACCACATTCGCAAGCACTTATTGTTAGTTATTTTTATACTAAAAGTTGTTTTTGAAAACTAGTCATGGCTAAACAAGGTTTTTTGTAAAACTTATTAATTCTTTATATGAAATTCCTGTTTGGTAATGCAAACCATACACACACAGTATATAAATGTAATTATCTGCGTGTGTGTATCTATGTTTGTATTGCTATAAGATTCTTACTAACAATGTAAGCGTATTATAGCTTAAAGTCAACAAAGCACTTGCTCGCACTTATCTATGTATATATGATATATGAATGTATATATATATATGAATATACATTTATGCAGTGATTATTATCAACGAGGCCCTGTTTATTAATTAGTACTCTATTCCATAAATTATAATCCTGTACCTACCATTAATGTTTTTGATTTATGATTCAGTTTCAGAAAATTACTAGTAATAATTTTGTCACAAACACACACCCACATTATATATATATATATATATATATATATATATATATGATTACGAAATCGTTTTTATTAATTATTAATAAGTACTTTATGCCATAAATTATAATCCTGCACTATTAACAAATGCATGTTCAATATTATTTGGCAATTAAACTCAAAGTCTCATTTTGAGTAAAACGCCATTCAACGTTTATTAGATCAAAATGTAATTTGAATTATGCAAATTTATAACCATTATTACATTACTAAAATTAATTTTTTGGTAAACGACTGTTCAGTTGTTAAGTAGTCTATCATGTTTCCGCGTTTTATTTAATAATGTAATTAAAAAGCACTTTAATGTGATTGTGTTCGCATTTCACAGTTTACATAAACTCGGAATATATCTTATGCACGATATATGAAAACTGTAGATTGTTATATTTGTTTTCATGTCAAATATTTTTGGAATCATGCCTGATGATATCATAACTTAGTTTGCTTGATGAAAATAGTTTGATAATATTGTTAATAAACTTTTTATACGCGCTTGTTTACTATATGACTGTTGGAAACTTTTAATGATATACGTTCCTATTCCGCAAATATTTGTTATGTTTCTGGAAATAATAGCAAATGCAGCAAACAAGCGTTATCGCATAATGCACATGGCATATCCAACATTTAAACGTTAGTTTAAAAAGGAATTTATAGGGTAGGGTGTCGCACAAATGTTCATTTTGACTTACCTGCTAGAGCAATTATATTGTGAAAACCAAACAAATTAAATCACAATAAATATCATATATCAAACAAACAGCTATCTGACTATGTTCAGTAAAACTCGCAGCTAATACATCATTGTAAAAATGTGATTTTTTTGCTGTTTTTCAAAAATTTGTCACCTGGTCATATGTGCTCCTTAGGCGGGGAAAAATGGGACAAACAGGTCCAATATCTTATTTTTATATCATGAAGATTTTTACAGAGATAACCCGTCAGAAATAATCATCAGCCGAAATGGAATTACTATTTATTTAACTTATCTCTTGTAAAATTGCTTTTTTAACTTCTCATAGAGTAAGTTGTAGTAAAAAAAAAAGAAATTTTTTGCATATCTTTACGTTTTAGAGGGATAAGTCACAATGCCAAGCACCACTAGTTTATTGACAGTGTCAGTTTTATTCAAAACTCAAACTGGCTGTTTATATTCAATTTTAATTTCATTTCAAAATAATTATGAATTTCATTTACAAATATGATTATTAATTATTGCAATGATCTGTAATTGCTATTATGGATGTGTGTGTGTGTGTTTTGTGTGTCCGCATTTTTTCGTTCACGTTTTCGGGCGCACGGATCAACCCATTAGAATGGTTCAAAAAACATTCGAATCCTATTGATAGGGAGATGTGCTGATTAGTTTTTGGCAAAGGCAGGTCCAGCCGTTACGGAGATAAAGAGCAAAAGAGTGCAGAAAATAGATATCGAGTTTTTGAAAGAACGAAGCATCTGATTTAATAATCTATTTGAATGATCAAAAAAACATTCAATTTGTAATGATTGGGAGAAGTGGTTATTAGTTTTTGGCAAAGGCAGGTCCAGACATTTCCAAGATGCAGAGCTAAATGTACAAAAAATGGCGGTTTTTAAGAGAAATAAACATCCGATTTCAATTATTCAAAAAACTTTCTGCTTGTGTTGACGAAACAATTGCTTTTGAAAAAAATGTTATTTATTTTTTTTTATCAAACATAATTCAGATTTAAATTTTAATTCTGGCTAAAATTTTAAAGCTCTTAATTTCTGGCTAAAACTTCCACTATGTGATTCAGTTTATACACTTCTTATAAATATTGGACAATGTTACAGAATTTTTTAATAATCTATTTGAAAACTTTTAATATTCCTCGAACGTTTTTGTTACGGTACCGGAAGTGCCAGCAATTTGCCTTAAGGCACGATGCCATACACCCCTAGTTATTTTTATTTTTCTATGTTATTTCAATTATAGTTTCCTTATTATATCAGCTCTGTAACTCAGTTATTTTGACTCTTATTGCTATAATTAAATGAAATAAAAAAAATGTTACACGTCTTTTGTTCATTGTTTGTAGTTTTTGTACTACTGAGTTATTATTAGTGTATTAAAAAAAAATCAACGTATAGATCTATTAAAAAAATTCAACAAAGCGAAGTTTTTGGATTAAATAAATATCTGTATAAAAACGCTTTAACTTGCTATTAAATATATTAAACCTCCATATATATGGGGAATTTATAAATCATTGAAGGACCTCATGGCCGAGCATGTGTCGCAAATTCTTAAAGATTTTAAAATATTTTGTTCAGAAATTCAATTATTCAAACATTTTTAATACTTGATTGTATAGTCACGAATGTTCCAAGAACAACATCATTCATTGTATCATAATGAATCATTTTCACAAAATGCAATATTTACATTTTTATCAATTCGATGTGATCCTGATGTCATGCGGCCTTCAACCTTACCACCTGTCTTGTATTCAACATGTCCAACATTACCAAATTTCTCGTTTGAGGAATTTTAAACTACTCATCAACACTTAACAGCAGGCAACACTTAAATATTTATCGAAAAATGCTATAGATTCAGATGATCAGTAGTATCGATACAAACTCGTTGGTGTAGGTCGTCGCGCGGGTATACCTGCAGCCTGCGTTTTTAACTTTATTGCGTAATATTAACTATTTCGTTACTTTGTGTATGTGATTTATATTTAATATTAGACAAATATAAAGAAGTAATAATTAGTAGATTAATGTGATATAATGTGTAAGAGATTTAATGTAGATCTATTTGAAATATGTATGTGTGAAAAGTGTGCATATCAGGACTTGCAATTAAGCCGACCATAAAGCGTTCATTGCAGACCAAGGTAAATTACTTAACATATGTTTACACAAACTCGTTCTAATTTTATTTTTTAGATGGTTAAGATGCAGATTACAACAATATTTACTTACAATCGTGTTGAATCGAGAATTTGGGATAAAGATGTGTTTTCAAACATGGTCATGACGGTGCTTTGATTTTATTACTTTTAGACAGTAAATATAATTATTTCGAAACTGTATTAGTCAGTAATCATGGTACTTTTAATTTTGTTTTTATCTACTTATTTCATTGCGTATTCCTCAAAATAGCACCAAAAGAACTTTTAAATAAAATTGTAATAATAAATAACTAGAAATTGCTAACTCCAAATTAAATTAGTTTATATAATTAAATAAATTTAATTAGTATATGTCATAGGTGTTGGCAGAGACGAGCAATTTTATTGATATATTCTGTATGTTCTTGCGAACAATGAATATTAGACATATGCACATTAAATTATCAGATATTTTATTGAAATTTTATTAAAAAGTAAAATATTTGTTTTTATTTCTATGGGTTCTGTACCAAGACTTACGTTTCATTTATATAGTTCAAACAAATGCTTTCGATTTGCATGATTCTTTAAACTTAAATGGGTTTCAATATTTAAAAAACAATTTAAAAAAAAACTGAATTTTCTTAGATCGTTTTTTTTTCAAATCTTTTCAAATAAAAATTTTCAGAAATACAGTTTATTCTTGTAAAGTTTTTGAAATATTTTAATGCATTTAAAATTTTTAAATTACGATACGGGGAGAACTTCCAGCGATTTGGCATTAAACACGATGCCATACACCACTGGTTCTGATGAGCATTTCGTGCGAATTGTTTTGTTTGATTGATCTTGTTTTCGTGCGGTCTTTTTCATGCTATTTTATTGGCGTATAAAAATATATTTTTCTTCTAAATGGATTTTGCTTATGTCTCAATACTGACGTCTCAATAAAAATTTTGCGTAAATGTATGATTAGTCATTTAAAACTACTTTGAAAAAAAAACATGAATCAAAATAAATCATATTTGTCATTACAATAGATATAATTAAAGTAATGCTGGTAAAATATTTCTACACTAAAGCATATTTTAAAACTACTATTTTGAATTTTTGACTTAACGTTTGCAATTTATTCCTTCAAGTATGCAATGAATATCATTTAACATGTATCTACAAAATTTTTTGTTTGTTTTGGAAGCTGTTGTTTTCATCAATTTTTGCGATTATAAAATCATTTATAAATGCCTTCTTATATAAAGTCGTAAAATAAAATTTAAATATGGACTTTTAATGCAATTAATAAGGAATTATAAATATCGATAGTACTAGATTTTTAAATTGCAGAAACAATAAAAATATAGGCGTTTTTGCTATTCAAGGTTCAAAACGGGTCATTTGACCCGTCTTGGTATGATTAGTGTCAAATCATCGCGTTCATTACATTATATATGATATATTTATTGTATAACGCATTTGAAAAAAATCAGCACACAATCATTATATATATTGCATATATTTGTTCTGCATGAATTGTTGGGCAAAAGTTTTAATGGCCTGTAGTGTGACTAGATTGAGTTAATCTGTGGTAAATGTTTTCATTAAAAAATAAGTTCCAATCAAGTATCTCATTAAAATGTACATAAATCTCATCATGGTGTACTTGATCATCGTTTTGATTGGTAAGTGAAACGGCATATGCAATTACTTCCTTCCATTAGTGTAATTAGTGCTGCAAGGAGGAGGATTTGACTGGAAAATTACTATCTAAGGTTTTTCTCTGATCTCCTCGCAAATTTCAATCTAGCCGCTTATATTAGGCAGAGAGCTTGTCGCTATTTTAATAATTTTAGAAATAAGATTAAAATTGGAATTCTAAATTTGTATAAACATGCTTTTTTCTTAAAATTAATAATTAAAACTTAATTAAAACAACACGGAAAATATTCTAGTCTGCGCACTTTATTTCATATTATAATGAATGAAGATTTTTGAGAATTTAAATTTTTTTGAAAATCTTTGAATTTTTTTATTTTTTTTACATTTCGTTTTTTTTATTATTTGAGTTTTTCTGAAACTTTTTTTCAAAGTAATCGTGCTGTGTGGCTGTTTCTGAGAAAAAATATCGAAGCGCGTAAGCACCGCATCGCAGTCTAATGGTTAAACATAGGTTCTGAACCTATATAAATGTAAACTAAATTCACATTTATTATTAAAGTCTCTATAAAATATCTGATAATTTGATGTGCATATGTCTAATGATCATTTTTGACGGCCAAATGGCATTTTTTTTCTTTTTTCACTCGATCTCTGAAACCGTTAGACTTGCCTTCAAAAAATTTAATCGGTACTTCATTTTGTGAATACAAATAAAATGTTTTTTGAATTATTCAAATCAGACACTCCGTTCTCTCAGAAACAAAATCACCATTTTTGGCTCTTTTTGACGGCTAGACCTGCCTTCTATCAATATGAATCGAATGTTTATTGAATTATTCAAATCGTTCGATCCGTGTTCCCGGAAATGGCCGACGAAAAGTTGTATTCGCACACACACGCACACACACGCACACACATACACACACGCACACACATACACACACACGCACATACATTCTCTAATTGTAAGGTATGCCAAAATTCAGAAACTTTTGAAACGTAAAGAATCTGTAAAAATTTTCATTTTCGATTTTTTTTTGTGATTACTTTGACTTACACTGTTATGCAAAGAATGCATTTACAGAAAATTTAATAATCTTGAAAATTGTTTAGAAAAATTCCAAGTTGCAAAAAATTCAAATTCTCAAAAATTTTTATCATTGTAAACGCCGAAAAGATTACAATAAAATAGTTTAATAATCTTCAGTCAGTTAGTATTACAAATATACTAATTAATCAGTTATTAATAACTCTGAGCACTCGTCTTCATAGCCACGTGGAACCAGGTAGAAATCTGCTTTTCATATAACCTGATATTATGCATCAGTGAAATTTCTTTTTATTTGAAAATATAGATAAAAAATATGTAAGTTTCGAATTGAAAATCGCTCTGTCGGGCACAGCCGCGCGAAGTGTCAAAGGGATTTCTCTCACACTGCACTCTCACCATGATCGAGTTGGAAATATGAAATAAATGTAAATATGTAATATAAGATAAAAAGTTCGAAAAGTGAAGGCAATAAAAATATGATTTTAATAAGAAGGCCGACATAAGTTTTTTTTTTTTTATTTTTTATTTATTTATGGCATTTGACCGTGTGGTCATTTAGCCTCTTAATACATAAATAATATGTTACAAAATTACAAATACCAGAAAAATACATATTTTACAAATTATTCACAACATAATATTGCGACTTAATTCTTAAAACCTTAATAACTAATATTTTATTTTTAGAACTATATTTTAATGTTACATTTTTTTAAGAAAAACAGAAAAATTTTATATATATTTTCATCATTAGTAGAAAAGGCTATTGTAGTGTTAATAGGAAAAATGAAGTTATATTTATTCAGTTCTTGTAGTAAGGATGTTCTTTGATTAGCATAGAGCTTGCACTTCCAAAAGATGTGGTCAAGATTGTGAATTTCCAATCCGCAAGAACAGAAGGGATCTTCTGCCATGCCAATTCTAAAAAGATGAGATTTGCAGAATGTGTGGGCCGATCTAATACGATTGATAACGGTTATTTCGTCTCTGTTCAACCTAGATTTGGCAAACCATGTACTAAAAGACACTTTTGGTTTGCAAAATTTAAATAAAGTTCCTTTTCTGCCTTCCATATCATATTCGTTTTGCCATAACCTTAATCCTTGTTTCCTTACCCAGCTTTTTAAGTCAGACGCAGGAGCCTTTCTTGAAGGAAAATTTGATAAACAGGCTTCTTTTGCAAGACCATCCACATATTCGTTTCCATGAATATTGGAATGCACTTTTATCCATACTAATTTAATCGTGTTTTTATTTTCTAAGACGCTTTCTATTTTATGGATGGTGTCAAAAATTAAATCATTGCAATTTTCTTTAGGATGGTTTAGAGCCAGAAGTGCGGATTTACTATCTGTTAGGATTAAGGTTTTTGGAATCTTTTCTTGTATAACAAAGTCTAAAGCAGCATTGATACCTGTAAGTTCTGCCGAAAAGACTGAGGCAAAATCCGGTAAATTAAATTGTAAATTTTTCTCTCTATTAGGTACATAGACAGCACACCCCACTTTATTTTCTAACTTGGAACCGTCAGTGTAGATAACAGTGAAATCTTTCCATTTCGTGTCTAACCAATTCTCAAACTCCCTGTTTATTATACTTTTATTGGAATGATGAGTCATATAATTGAAATCATTCAAGACTATATATTTCTTGGGAAATGAGTAATTCCAAGAATGACTATGATACGGTAGTTTTTTATTTGTAATTATTCGATCTTCTAGAGGTTTCAAATTATAAAATCCAGTTATTAATGGAGGTGTCGGTCTATTTTTCCAATAGTTTACCCTAAAATGTAAAACAGCTAAATGTTCCAATTGTTTCGGGATTCGTTCAGAATCCGAGTTGAATTTTTTAATTAGAAATCTATTAGTTAGTATTCGTTTCCTAATGTTTAATGGGGCTTCCCCGGCTTCCGCTAAAATGGCAATGCGAGGCGTTGACCTCATAGCTCCCAAGCACAGTCGAAAGTTGAGCTTTATCTAGTAATCCTTGCATATTGGTTGAGATTCCTCCATAAATGAAGTATCCATAATCAATATGTGATCTAATTATGGATTTGTAGATAGCTAAACATGAACTTGGGTGGGCTCCCCAGTCAGTTCCAACCAATCTTCTAATGATATTCTTACCTGTTTCACATTTTTTGATCACCTCTTCAACGTGCACCCGGAAGGTCATCTTTTTATCAAAGGTAACCCCTAAAATTTTCACACTATCGTATATTTTACAGATCCAATTCCCCATATTGATTTCTTGAGGGTAAAGGAATTTTCTATGCCTGGTGAACAGGATACCCTTTGTTTTGACCAAGGAAAGGTTCAGGTGGTTGGACCTCATCCATTCTGAGACACCTGTGATCGACGACTTCATTTTGTGAATGCATTCCTCAAGTGTGTTGCAAGAAATGTACAAAAATAAATCATCAGCATATTGTAGTTTCTTAACATCGTCTTGGGTAACTTCAGTAAAGTCCGACATATAAATATTAAATAATAACGGACTCAATATAGAACCTTGTGGTAAGCCTGTAAGAGCTACTCTGGGACCTGTTAATTTATTTTTATTTTTTACATATAGCAACCTATTGGTTAGTAGAAGAATTATCACTTTCATAATATTAGAGGGAATGTTCAATTTCTTAAGTTTGTTCAGTAAAATGCCATGATCAACATTATCGTAAGCCTTATGTATATCCGTCGCTAACAATAGGAGGTATCCGTTATTCGAATTAGATATATGAATGTCATTAGATAAGGTACTTAACAGATCACTTGTGCCTTGACCTCGTCTAAATCCAAATTGGTTTTGATTGAAGAGAGACTTGTTTTCTATATACCACTCCAATCTATTCTTGATGATGGCTTCAAATGTCTTATTCAAACAAGATAATAATGAAATTGGTCGATAGGATTCTATCTTCAAAGGGTCTTTATTCGGTTTCAAGATGGGAATAATTATAATTTTTTTCCAATCCTCTGGAATCCAGCATGTAGAAAGAATTGAATTAAATACCTCTACGATTAGACATTTTAATGCTATGGGGCTCTTCTTTAACATAATGTATGAGATATTATCCATTCCTGGCACGCTGTCTTTTTTATTTTTTAATATATTATCAAATTCATATAGTCTGATAGGAGAAATTAAGTCATCGGGATCTCTTCCGAGATTATTTGCAAAATTCAGATTGATTTCATTGGAGACCAAGTCTGGAACAAACATTTTTAGCATGTCTTCGAAGAATGAGCTAGCGACTGGAGGCTTAGATGAGTTTCTATTATTTTTGTTGTTAAAAATTTTCACTATATTCCAAAGCTTTGATGTATTAACATTACTATTGAGTGAGTTTGTAAAATCCATCAACTTCTTTCTCTTTTTGGATTTGAGAATTTTTTTTGTAATAGCGTTTATTTTTTGATACTCTATAAAATTGTTGTAAGTAAACTCGTCTACCATCTTTTTGTACGCTATTTTTCTTTGCCTGATCTGGTTTTCACATTCTTCGTCCCACCAGATAGCGGGTTTAAATTGCTTAATTGCCACCGTTTTACGTTCCTTGAAGTGTTTACCAGCTGCTTCGTTTATGATCTCGATAATGGCATCATATTTTGACTTATGATCCTCATGGAGTACCACTTTTTTCAACTTATCTTCTATTTCCCATGCGTAATTCTTCCAATTGGCCTCTTTGGTATTCCATTTTCTGGAGGGATATATATAATCTTTTACATCAAAGTTAGTTTTTAATGTAATGTTAATCGGCAAATGGTCAGATCCTAAGCTGCCCGCATAAATGTCCCACTGGATTTTGTCATATAGATTATTGGAACAAAAAGTAAGATCTATTGGCGTACCTTTCCTACTTGCCGTGCTGATAGTGGTTGGTCTTCCATCATTCATTATGGTGAGGTTTAGGTCTTCAATTATGTTGTATAGAATCTCGCCTCCTCTGTCAATGGAGGCACTACCCCAAGCTAAATTTTTGCAGTTAAAATCCCCTATTATAAGTATTGGCATGGAAATAGTTTCAATTAAATCCTTAATGTTCTTGAAATATTCCTTAGAGTTCGGCGCACAATAGATTGAAATAATACATACCGGGTTTTCTAATTTTAAAATCACTGCACACATTTGGATAAGATGGCACTGAAATGGGTGGTTAATTTTCTCGCATAATATGTTGTCTTTGACTAGAATGGCAGTACCGCCATAACCGTCAACTCTGTCTTCTCGGAAAATCCGATAACCTTTGACAAAATATTTGTGACCTTCTTTAAGCCAGGTTTCGGACAGACCTGCCACATGAATTTTATGAGACCACATATAATGTTCTATACTACTCTTGTTTGCTAACATTGATCTACAGTTATATTGTAAAATGTTTATTTGTTTCATAATGAAAGGAGTACTGATTGATTTATTTTTTTGAACTCACAGGTAAATCCTTATTAGATTTTTCCTTTTTTAAACTTGCAGGATCTATTTTGTGTTTAATTTTTACCATTTTGAGAAAAACATCACTTAACAAATTTTTTAATACGGGATCATTTGGATTATAGACGTCCTTTAGCAGCCTAATGAAATGATATAGGCCTCCTGATGTGTTAGGATCTTCACTTTTCCTATTAGATTTTACTTCATTTTCAGAATCAGAATCTGATTTGTTTTTCACTCTTTTTCTAGGGTTCATAAAGTTTCCCTTGTCAGCCATATTTTTTTATAAACAGGTTTTATGCTATGTCCGATTGCAGCCCCATTCTTTTCTCTCTTGGTTGAGGGTGGAACATGAATCCTTTTAGGTTTATTAAATGTCTGGAAGTTTGCAACATATCCTTGGTCTTCCTCCTCTTCCAGGTCCGATAGAACCATAAATTTATTGTTTATTAAAGCCCCACTCTGGTTAGAGTTCTTGATTTTCATAGGAGGGAAATCTTTATCTTTATTCAAGCTGCTAAGGTTAACTCTAACTGTTCTCGAGTATTTATCGTTATCAAAGATTTTTTTTGCTTCGTAGAAAGATAAATTCTGTGTTGCCATTAATTCATTAATATTTTTATATCTTTTATAGATCCTGCAATCTTTATTATAAGCCTCGTGGTTATCTTTGCACAGGCAGCATAGATAGTTGGTATCTTCTAAACATACGTCTTTAATATGAGGACCTGCACATTTGGGACACCTTAGGTCGTTCCGGCATTTTTCCCGAACGTGGCCAATACGCCAACATTTGTGGCATTGGGTGATCTTCTTAATATATGGGCTGACTGGGCATTTTACAGAATGTATACCTACCTTATCCGGCAGAATTGAACCTCTGAAAGATAATTTCACGCATTGCGAGTTGATTCTGCGTTTGTTGATGTTTTTTGGTATAAAACACTTTACGTCTATTACTGGAATGACTGATTCTATCTCTTCTAATATTTCTTCTGCCGTGAGATTAATATCTACATCAAAGATTATACCTTCCCTAATTAATAGGTATTTAGGAATGTAAGCTTTCAAATTATTAGCAGTAAAAAAATTATCGTCAAGGAGGCTATTTGCTGTTTTACCATTCCTAAGAACTAGTTTGACTTTATTGTTACCAATCACGATAATCTCCAGCAAATCTTCTTTCAGAATCGATCGTGATCTGTGTAGTAATTTTCCGAGAGCCATAGGGTGTAAACGTCCAATGTTTTTACTTAAAGATTCTACGTAAATGTAAAAAGGTCCAGTATCACACATATCAAAACGATTCGGTAAATGTATTTCATCAACGTTATTTCGATTAGAATTCTCATCACTAGGTATTTGCTCAATCATTTCAATATTTTGTGCTTCATTGCTTTTGTCACACACATTATCCATATTAATCGACTCTTCAATTCGAATTGACTCTTCAATCACCGTTTCAGCACTATTAATTTGCATTGGATTATGTTCCCTTCTTATTATGATCTCCTCATTATTAGAATTACGTAAATCTGTATTATTTTCATTTCCGACATAGTACACATTCATTGCATTTGCAACAGTCACGCCAATTTCCGAACATGTAGGAGGATTTTTATCGGGCGGACGGCCCTTTAATTGTCCAGTATCGGACTCCATAAAGACATTGATTTAATTAGCACAAGAAAAATGCGGTTAATTTATTTAATTACCACTTATATTAATATAAAATACACAATGGTTATACGACACTGCGTGCCCCCGGCAAGGGGACACGTGTTTAACGGTATCTATTTGTACACAATGCGGTCACTAACACAGGTCACTGGACAGGTAGAAAAAATATTAGTACTTTTTGATATTTATGGAAAGGTTATTATTTATTCACCGATGTTAACAGCTCAACGTCTGAACGAATACTGGACGACATAAGTTAAAAACATAAATAACACGCTTTTTATTGAAAGAAACAAAAGTTATAAAGTCTCTGTCAATATGGATTTCAGTTGAAATAATTATATATGCAAATTTAAATTAAATTTTTTAATATTTGCATTATAATCTTTAGTAGAATATGACAAAAAATAGCTAATTTAATAAAAGAAGACCTAGTTAATATACTAAATAAAATAACGGCTAAATAAATGACAATAACAGAGGCACTAGGGTAACTTTTGCTTTAAATACTTCTACTTTGAATAAAATTGTATAAGTGCTATAGAAGCTAAATAAAATAAAAAAATAAATAGCAATATAAAATACAAAATGATATGAAGTTATACTTAAATGAGCATATTCTTTTCATTCTTTTAGAATAATTAACAGCCACAAAGATCTTGGCTAATTAATGAGACATTTACAGTTAGTAACAATATTTCTGGCCCGGTTTGATTAAATCCGAATTTTAACATCAATTGTACCTAAAATTTACTAATGATAATGATGAATCGTTTAATTTTATCATATGAATTTATTATTTGTTTATGAATAACAGATAATAGTGACTTTATTTTTGTTATTCTAGAAAGTTATTCTAGCTATTGCATATTTTGCAGAAATGCGTAGTTATAACAATTATATATATAATATTTATTGGAAGAAAATACTAAAACAATTTTTTATTCTTATTTGGAGATAAATGAATAAACTCTCTAGGGTTTTAATTAAATTATCTGATAGATAAATGAGATATTGTCACATATGGGTTTTGATTATTACCCTACTTTTCGTAGGGTAATTTATAGTAATCGCAAAAGAGTCAAAAATTAAAACTTTAGTTTTTCTTTACGTTTCAAGCCTTCTGAACATATGTGGATATACCTTACAAAAAATTGACGTATGGGAGTGTGTGTATGTGTCAACGATTTCGAGAGTACAATTCAACCGATTTGAATGATTGAAGAAACGCTCGATTTCTATTGTTGGAAAAGTGTGCTGATTAGTTTTGGCAAAGACAGGTCCAGTCGTTTCGAAGATGCGGGGCAAAAATTGTAAAAAAATACAGTTATGTTTTTGAGAGAACGGATTATTGGATTAGAATGATTCATAAAGTGTTTCATTCGTATTGACGGGTTGAAGAATTGATTTCAGTTTTGGAAAGGCAGGTTGGTTTCGGATATTTGCCCATTAAATGATCATATTTTAATAATTAGTAAAAATTTGGTATCTACGTCTTCAGGTTCCGTACCAAGAGTTATTAGATTTCGAATTACAATACCCTTCTTTGCCCAATTTTTAAGCTCTAATATTTTGTCTATAAAATACGAATGGTGAAATTTACAGTATTTTTAATAATCTTTTTGAAATCCTAATTAATCATTGATCGATTTTTGTTGATTATAGAATATTCTTAGTTTTTGAATGTTTAATTGCGGTAAGAGAAGTTCCAGCAATGTGCCTTAAGTCATAATGCCGTGCACCACAAGTTTTTGTATTAGGAGTTGATCTATGGCTTTCGTTAAATATTTATTTTATTTTTCAAAGCTATTATGAGATCCGTTCGTACTAAAAATAAAAGCACATCGATCTTTTATAATCAATTATAGCTTTTCGTTCATAGCTATATTAGCGCTGCAGTACGAGTGCCGACTTCATTAATATTCTGGAATTTTCAGAATTAATCAATTGACATGGCTTATTGTACTCTATGCAGTTTCTGTTGGTTCTGCGAGATCTGCATTAATCAAAACCGATTATAGAAGAATTCTGTAACGAAAAAATCCTGATCAGATTTGTCTTGATAAGAAATTCTGCAATTGCTAGTGAAAATGGCTAAGATATTATATTATATATTTGTGGTTAAGACTGACTATATTAGACCAACGTATTCAGTAAAATAATTCTAGCTTTAGAAAAAAAATATATTTACAATAATCAACAAACCATTTAAATTACAGGCTTGTGATTTTATGAATTAACGATGATTGCTGTAATGTATTTCTTTTGTTTATTGGCTGGAAGTACTTGGTGAAATTTATTTTGCTCTTATTAAAATTGTGTAAACACTACTAAATATGGTTATAATATATTATACTATGATTTAACAATATTTAAAAATTTATAAATGATACAAATAATGTATAGTTGTTTATGATATATTAGCCTTTTCCACTCGGTGCTCTAGCTTATCACTCGGCTATCTTTTCTGAGACCCTAGGCAATTTGTATACAAATGAGTCAGTTCGCATTGAAGCGTCGAATAGATTAGATCAAGAATGAGCAATCCGTGGCCCGCGAGCTTCACACGGTTTTTTAAATATTTTAAACGAAGAATTTTATTTATTCCATAAATAAATTACTTATAAAGCATTCTTTTCTTGATGCATTAATTTATGAATTATGTACATTTTTTAATTTATTATTTTCATATTATAATATTTATTAGCACCAGAATAAATCTATGCTGTGATAAGACAGTGTTTCCTTTCAAAAAATTGCAAAAAAACTGTCACGAAGATAATTATAACGACACAGGAATGAACCCACTATGACTTTCAGAAATTGCTTTAAACTTCAACATACTGCAGAAAATAAATTTAGATATTATTATAAATGTATGTTCCTCAAAGTCCACAAGTTCATATAAAACCAAGTGCGTAACCTACCCAATAGTATCAAGTTTACAGCAGGTACGTTTTAATTAGAATGCGGTGCCGAGTGGAAAGGGTTAAGCTGTGTTTTTGATAAAATGAATAGCAAATTCAAAAATAAGTTAAGAAAAAAATAGGCATTAAGTTTGAATCAGGCAATGAATTTTAATATATTTCAAATTTGTTTCGAATGTGTTCTTTACTACTTAATGCCGTTAAAAAGATTATAGTTTCCTCCGCAGACGCGCATATGTGACATTAAAATGCAAATACTTCTAGACATACTCGTACATGTGGCAAATGTGATAATAAATGAAAAAGTTGCACCTATTTCGCTCCAAAATTTGCATTTTTGTTCAATGTTTCGCATTCCGTTTGAACAGAAATAGCAATTTTATTCCGAATATCAAGTCTATATTCGATGTCGACACAGTAGTTTGATCCATTTACATAACGGCACATGCAGAAGCACACGGAAATTTTTGATTCATAGAATTTTAATCTCGCTGTCGGACCCGTCAGTCTCATCATTTCAATATGTAAAGCAACATATGCATTATATATTTGCATGCACACATTCCACTTGAAATACGAAGCTTTCTGGTATCAACAATACAAAATAAAGTATATTCCGTTATTGAATTCAGAAAATATATAACATCTGATCTTTAGCGCCACACCGTTTACAAAAATTTAAAAGCTGATCCACTCGAGTTCGAAACATTCTAAAGACAATATGTGTACAACTTATTATACTTTATAATTTTTTATCTCAAGGGAATTTTTCTTACAGAACCCATTTCCAGACAATAAAAATTGCACAGTAAATTTTTATCTTTTATTGTAATATTTATTTCTTATATTCTTCACTTTGTAGCTTTCACCAATTAAGGATTAATTACGCAAGTGAATCACTTTACAAATGCACAAATAATTAAAAAATTAAATTTAAATTTTAACAAGTGTAAAGTTTTATCAGACAATCTTGTAAAACAAAAGCTGCATTAATAGTACAAAAGAAAATATTAATTTAATTGACTTACTGTAACATGTATTTTTATTGAATTAAAGATAACATCATAAATAATTATAATTGGTTTAATCCTCGTGTCGTTGAATACGTATATTTTATTTAATTATATTTTTATTCTGTAGATGAGGATTATTTTATAGTCTAAATTAATTGGCACTTAGTATTATGAATAAAATAATGATGTTTATTGTTTGTTTTATAAGCAAAAAGCCTCAAATTAGTCTTTCTTAATGAATTATAATTTTTTCTCTTATTTTTTAGTAATCATTAGTTTTGAAACAGAGATTATGCTTTACACATTCTGTTCCAAATATAAATATTAGATTTAAATGAAAAATAAAAATTCAAAATATTTATTATTTAGTGAAAACAAAAAAACAGTATTATTTGTTAATTTATTTTCCTGGTTTAGAATGTTTAGCATTGATACCAATATTTATTTATTTTGTTCTTTATTTGATAGTCCGTAATTATTTTAGGAGTGGTGAATATTGATACGCATTATTAGAATTTTTTCATTATGAAACTATGAAATATTTTACCCTTTTCGTATCCTGACTAAATACCCAACCTTTGATGAAACATGCCGACACACATTAGTGCATTTTTTTAAATGCGGGCTCCTCAAAATTTTAAAACATTAAAATTCATCGTTCAACATACAGTCTTAATACTTGTAAACTTTAGGCAATTGTGCCATTGTTGACTTACTGTTCAGATAACGCTCTTTCAACATTATTTACTAAACTAAAATCTAAATTCGATCCAAAAATTTTAAATAATCTAGTATACAAATTAAATTGTCTGAATTGCCAAGGGGTTTACATTGGCGAAAGTAGCCAAATTCTGCACAAAAGAATCCCTCAACATAAAAATAATTAAAAAAATAAGAATCAGTATAAAACAATGCGTTCAGAACATATAAATAACCTTCAGCATAACATTGACTAAATCAGAGTATTTTACATTTTAGTGAAGATTGTCTAATATCGTTAAGAAATAAAGCAATCAACAAGAGACTTGACAGCTATTCACTCTGCAATGATAACAAGATATTCCTCGACAATTTTTCAAACAATATTATTATTGAATAAACGTGTCTCTTTTTTATTACTTTCCGAAACCATATGTTTTCGCCAGTTTGCATATTTTTAAAAAAATCTTTATAAATACATTCATTCAGCGTTTAGACTTCAACAACTATATGTACACAAATTTAGTTTTTTAACTCTAATTAGTTTTAAATGTTTGAACTACTGATAGCTTGGTGTTACAATTGTGTTAATTAGTGTAGTATAGTGTTTAATTTTTTTTATCTTTAAGACCAATATGTTGTATCAATTTTCTTTTCTAAATTAATTATAAAAAAACTTTAGTTTTCCACTGAATGACGGTCTCGATGAAGACTGAAACGTGTGTAATAATAAAGCTGTTTTCCTAATTGCTTTAGTTTTTTTTCTTGGTGGTACTGCTTGACGCAGCACACTCGTTTATATATACATATATATATATATATATATATATATATATATATATGGCGGAATGAACACCATATGAAGTTGAAGGACGTCAATTGATGACAATGGCGGAATGAACACCATATGACAGATGTCAGTTGAATAACGTCAATTGATGATAAAACTAAATTATATTGGGCTACGTTGATTCGGATCTGGCATCAAGCAAGCTATAACGATCTGATTGTTTTTATACGATCGAATATTATTGTCGCGCTTTTTAAAAACGATCGAAAATATTGTATCGAGTTTTTTGCCAACGAGCGTTTTCTCGTGAACGAAATTTAGATTTGATTTAATGTAATATCAACATCTTTATCAATTGAGACATTAATAAACAGTCATTATCGAGTTTAAATAAAATTATTGCGATTTCATTCAAGAATTAATTAATTAATAATATATGGCCCACCAGCGCCATAACTGGTGACTCCGAACGTGTAAGTGAAATCATTAAGCAAGAGACATTCTCAACGTCTTAGTACCCATAATTGGTGACGTCAGACGGAGAAAGAAAAACACTTGTCAAATACAAGTAAATTAATAAAGGTAAATTATACCAATTTTTATCAACATGTCGACTCGATCTACGTCCATCAATGACGAAACAGTGCTCAACAGATCTCTGATCGATCTGGATCACGAGGCGATCTTTAACACGAGCAGTCCTCGTGTTTCTGAACATGAACATGACAGTTATGCTGATCAATACAATATAGCAGCATTTAATAATCACCGTCTCACTCCATTCAATGGAGATTCTCCAGACCTATGGTTTTTAGTTATTGAACATGAGTTTCAGTCTGCTAGGATCAGGAGTGACGATACTAAGTACACAGCAGTACTAAAAGCCCTAGACTTCGAGACACTGCGCCTCATCCAGGATGTCCTCCGTAATCCACCAATGACAGGCAAATACGAATATATCAAAAACACTATATTAAGCAGAATGTCTGAATCTAGAGGTAAGCAAATTGACAAGCTATTAAAAAACTTAACTCTAGGAGAGAAGAAACCATCACAGCTCCTACGAGAAATGATGAATTTGGCTAAGGGAGAGGTCAGTGAAGACATCATAATTAAATTGTGGTCAGAACGCCTGCCACACCATATTCGGCCACAATTGATAGTTTCTCGCCATCTTGGTCCGGAAGCCCTGGCGGAAGTTGCCGATATTTTAGTCGATCACTGTAGCCCCACATCACATGTGATGTCCACAACACACAAGTCTTCAGTAGAACAGAGACTGGACCGCCACGAAACTCTTCTTATGTCATTAGTCAAGGAAATTAAGGAACTAAGGGCAATGGTAAACACTGAAAGACAGAGAAATGATCAGCAAGAATCACAACTCAACCAGTCAAGATCAAGAAGTGAACAACTCAATCAGTCAAGTTCTAGAAGTGGTTCTCGACATAGGTCCAGGACACCTTCACGTGGATCGGTTTGCTACTATCATTATAGATATGGGGAGAAGGCCACAAAGTGTGAAGAGCCCTGCCTGCTTAAATCTCTAAACCAGTCAAAAAACTTACTTCACCGTCATTAAGTGGAGCTTGCCATGACGGTGAAGTAAATTCTGTCTGCTCTGAGCTCCGTCTTCATATATCAGACAGAAAGACGGCAATCCAATTTCTTATAGATTCAGGATCAGTTATATCCATTTTACCAGCTCAGAAGTTTGCCGATGGTCATCCTAAGGAAGAGTTAGTTCTATTTGCAGCAAACTCTAGCAGAATATCCACGTATGGAAAGAGAACTCTGGAGCTGGATTTATCTTTACGCAGAAGCTTTAGCTGGCAGTTTGTTGTTGCCGATGTAGCCACAGCCATAATAGGAGCTGATTTCCTAAGCAACTACAATTTATTAATAGACTTGAAGGGTAGAAGATTGATTGATTCGACTACAGGCCTTACCTCTGATGGAAAGGTACTCAAGGCACAGCAAGTTAACATCTCCACTGTCAACCCGGCAGAGCCCTTCAAGGATTTACTGGCACAATACATCGCAATAACAAAGCCACAGGTAACCACCAATAATAAATCATCTCTTTTTGCCCACAGGATAACCACAACAGGTCCACCATTAGCTTCCAGATTCAGGAAGATCTTCGGAGAAAAGGCTGTTGCAGCCAGGTCCGAGATACAAGATCTCCTGAATAGGGGCATTTTGAGGCCTTCCAACAGTCCATGGGCAAGCCCTATTCACATGGTTCCCAAAAAGAATGGCACATTCAGAATGTGTGGAGACTACAGGAGGCTGAACGCAAACACGCTGCCCGACAGGTATCCTCCACCATTAATACAAGATGTATTCAATAATCTTCATCAAAAAGAAGTATTTTCTACAATAGATTTAGAAAAAGCTTACCACCAAGTACCCATGCATGAAGAGGATATACAAAAGACTGCAATTATCACACCATGGGGACTCTTCGAGTATCTACGTATGCCATTTGGACTCAAAAACGCTGCCCAGACATTCCAGAGGTTTATCAATCACATATTCCAAGATTTTAATTTTGTTTTCATTTATATAGACGACATCCTGGTAATGTCGACTGATATGAATGAGCACCGTCGTCATCTTCAATTGGTTTTTGAGAGGCTACAGGAATATTCTCTTACAATAAACTTAGAGAAATGTGCCTTTGGAAAAGATGAAGTTAACTTCCTCGGTTACAAACTGAGTGCTGCAGGATATTCTCCTTCACCAGACCGAGTAGAGAAAATTATTAATTATCCAAAACCTTCGACAGTTATAGAACTCAGAAGATTTTTGGGAATGGTAAACTATTATCGTAAATCAATACCCAAGGCAGCAAATATACAAGCACCACTTTATGAGTATGTGAAGTCCTCAGTTAAAAACGACAAGACTCAAATTGAATGGAATGACAATTCATTATCAGCATTCAGCAAGCTGAAGGAAGCTCTAGCAAATGCAACTCTTCTTCATTTTCCTTCAAGTATAGCAAATATTAATTTAATTACAGATGCATCCACAACAGCCATTGGAGCAACTCTGGAGCAGGAAGAAAATGGTGCATGGCACCCTATAGGTTTCTTTTCCAGAAAGCTCACAGCTACTGAACAGCGATATTCAACTTACGATCGCGAACTACTAGCCATCTTTGCGGCTTTAAAGTATTTTGAATATCTATTAGAAGGAAGGCACTTTATAATCAAGACAGACCACAAGCCAATCACACACGCATTTCAACAAAAACTGGAGAAAGCATCAGATCGTCAGCGACGGCAGCTAGAATACATATCACAGTTTTCCACTGATATTATATATGTGAAGGGTGATCAGAACGTTGTTGCTGATGCGTTGTCCAGGATCAATGCCATTCAAATGCCATCAAAGCTAACCGAAGAGGAAATTTCGCAAGAACAGAGTAAGGACGTTGAAATGCAAACTATATTGAATGGCAACACCTCTATTAATCTTCAAAAATTGACATTAGGGGGGTATCCAGTTTATTGCAACAGGCAAGATAATTGTGTGAAGCCCTACCTTCCACAAAGTCTTCGCAGAATTGCTTTTGACATTGTACATGGAAATGCACACCCAAGCATAAGGATTACTTCAAGGGAGTTGCGAAGAAGGTATGTGTGGCCTGGGATTGGTAAAGACGTCACCATGTGGGCACGTCAATGCATTCCTTGCCAAAAATCCAAAATTCATAAACATAATCACCTCACTCCTATCCATATTCCTATTCCTGAAAACAGATTTTCGCATATTCACATTGACATAATCAAATTACCGAATATTAATGGATATCCTTATTGCCTAACAATCATCGACAGATTTACAAGGTGGCCAGAAGCTGTTCCTCTAAAGGACATTTCTGCAGACACGATTGTCCAAGCCCTATTTTCAAACTGGATATCAAGATTTGGTACACCATGTGTGATAACATCCGACCAAGGATGCCAGTTTGAATCAGCTATATTCAAATCACTAATGGATGCAATAGGTGCTAAGAAAATACGGACAACGGCATATCACCCTCAGTCCAATGGTCTGGTTGAACGCTGGCATAGAACTCTGAAAGCAGCTTTAATGTGCTCTCCTGAGCCTTGGATCGAAGTATTACCTGTAGTCTTACTAGGTTTACGTTCTTCATACAAAGAAGACCTTAAAGCATCTCCTGCTGAGATGGTTTATGGAACCACATTAAGACTACCAGGCGAATTTTTCACAACTAAAGAACTGTCATCCGATCCACAAGCATTTCTGGACTACCACAGAAGAATAATGCGGGATATTAAACCTACAGCCACAGCTCATCATAATAAAGCCAATATGTTTGTGCTTAAGGACATAAATACATGCACTCATATATTTGTAAGATCTGATCATATCAGAAAACCACTTGAGCCTCCATATAGTGGACCATATGAAATTATAGAAAGAATTTCAGACAAAGTGTTCAAAATTTCTATGGATGGTACTGATAAGAACATATCGGTTGACAGACTAAAACCAGCATACACAGTTAAAATAGATAACAGTCAACCAAGCTCATCTCAAGAATTTAAATCACATAACTTGGAGTTATCGATTGACCCTCCAAAAAAGATGAAGCCTAAAAAAGTCTCCTTCAAATTTTAATAATCAAATTCATTTATTTTTACCGGATACCTCTTTTTCTTTTGAAGGGGAGTTATATGGCGGAATGAACACCATATGAAGTTGAAGGACGTCAATTGATGACAATGGCGGAATGAACACCATATGACAGATGTCAGTTGAATAACGTCAATTGATGATAAAACTAAATTATATTGGGCTACGTTGATTCGGATCTGGCATCAAGCAAGCTATAACGATCTGATTGTTTTTATACGATCGAATATTATTGTCGCGCTTTTTAAAAACGATCGAAAATATTGTATCGAGTTTTTTGCCAACGAGCGTTTTCTCGTGAGCGAAATTTAGATTTGATTTAATGTAATATCAACATCTTTATCAATTGAGACATTAATAAACAGTCATTATCGAGTTTAAATAAAATTATTGCGATTTCATTCAAGAATTAATTAATTAATAATATATGGCCCACCAGCGCCATATATATATATATGTATGTGTGTGTCCGTGTGTATAGTATTAGTTTGGGTGCAAAGGATATATAGGGTATTCGAAAGAATCTGCTGAATCTATAATAGTTAATGCTTGTTTCATGTCATATATTCAAAAGTTTTGCTTTTAAGATTCAATTCGATGTGATAATATCTGTCGCTTTTCTCGGATAATATTGTGAAATGATTTATATGGTATTCGTGCACAAGTTGTTCGAGTCGCATAAAGTTGGGTCTCATATGGCAACAATCTACACTTTCGATACATAGACACAAACTTCATTCTGGAGAAACGTAATACAATCTTAATCCTGTCAATATCTTTTTTAAACTTTTAATCTGCAGCTAGGGCAATGCTGTCAGTGGAAGATTGATTTTATGTATCGCCATATTTGGAATTTTATAGTTATTCGGCGATAACGGGCTCATATAATCCTTAGTTGTATTACACGTCATGTTTTTGTTTTGACCTGCAGGACAAAAGTACGCCAGGCCACGTTGTGTTGAATATAAATCACGACGGTCGTGCAGCGGCATAGATCTGATCCGGAGTTTTTGGTCGCCGTACATACAACTTCGTACGAAAGATAGCAAAATAAGATACGCTTTTTAAAATATTCTTCGCACGTTTTGAATTATTATTATTATTATGGAAGCATTTTATCTCTCGGTAGGTGCGACAGAATCCAGAAACCGGGCTTCTGACTATTAGCTCAGCCATTGTTTGCTGAGCTCGGCTGCTGCACATATTCAGATGGTTTTGTAAGAAAGCTATTTAGCTTAGCTTTTATACTAATGAAGATTATGAGAATACATATGTGATATGTATTATATATTAAATTTTCTTGCCATGATGGTAGTGGCAATACTCCACCGAAATGGTTCGACCAACTTATATCAAATTTTGTAATCACATTCAGCACGACTGAGAATGGGACAGCAACTATTTTTCATACGCCCGAGTGGAATGGGTTGGCCACCCTTAAGATCCATTTTTATTTTTTTGGACTAATTTTTTGTGTTTATTTTTATAATTTAAGACATATGAAGTCCTAATTTTTTACCCTCCTACCACAAACCCCTAATTCATAGAAATCAGTTTAGACAATGACTGTTTTTGACTTAATTTTAGTTCAGATTTTTTTGAGTTCATGAAAAAGCTTAAATTTTACTTAAAAAACATTTAATTTATTAATAAGTAAATTTTCTTTATTTTAGTTTAGTTTTTTTAATGCGGATTTAGGCGGGCTAGCTCTCCTCCGGCGGATCTGAAGTAGAACTCGTTTATATATATATATATATATATATATATATATATATATATATATATAATCACATTAACTAACATTTGATACAATTTTGTCATTGTAATTTTTATAATTTTATTGTTCTTCTTTACAGGTAAGAATTTTAAACAATACTTCATGTCTCTTACGATCTTGAGTCAAGCGAATAAGGTGAGATTTTAAAATTGTTGAATATCTTTTTAAAAAATATCTACGCTCTAACATTTTTCAATATACATTACTAAAATATTTTCATAATTTTTGTTTCGTCATCTATAAATAAATACTAAAATAATAAATTGACCCAATATATCAATATTAGTTTATAGTTATATTGTTCTTTTTTATGATAAAATTTAGTAAACTTGATGCTTCGTTTGCACTTAATAATGATTTTTATGGCGTATTATCAGAAATTAGTTTCCAATAAAGATCAAACGGGTCGTTTCTTCGTAAATCCTTTTTAAGAAAATGAAACCTTGCATAAGGAGATGCAATGGTCTAAAGCTAAAGTCTAAACGCATATTCTAAAATGTTACTAGACTACATAAATTGTATACTTTTATAAATTTATTATAATTTGAAATTTGGAAAGTAGCTATTAATCATTAGTCGATGAATTACTCATGTCGAAAAGTTTGTGCAATTTGTCTCAAGGTAAAGTGCCATTTCCAATTTTTTTTAATTTGACGTATTGGCTAGTAAATTCTTACAAAAATTATTTAATATATTAATGTATATTCATATTCTGCCTCAAAAAATATTTCAACGTCAGTAACTGATTTTTATGCATGGATATAAAATTTATTCTTGCTCTGCGATATATGATTATAAAAATAGATGAGAAGCAGGCAAGGACAAATATGTGACAAAAAAAGATCGACAAAAATAATTTAACAAATTATTTAAATCAGTTGCTTACAAGCTTTTAATATTGAGCCGCAAATAGCTTTTGTTAACCGAAATTAACTCCCACATGTATTTAGTAATGCACCTATTTATGAATTTTATGAATTTTAAAAGAAATAATTATAATATAAATAGGGCAGAACGATGCCTAAAGGTTCGCGGGTAAAAAGGCTTACCATCATCATCAAAAAACAAGTAAACTATAGAATTTTTCAATGATACTAAGGCAAAAGATGTGTAATAGACGGCAATGCTTAAAAATGCATAACAGAAGTATTTTTGTTGTTGTTAGTTTTTTTTAGTTCTGAGCACTGTTTTTTGTTTATGAGACATTAAGTTAAATTCATAATAATTAAATTCAATAATAATTTAATAAGTATACGTTATTCAATTGTTTCATAAAATGTTTTGTTAGTTTCAAATCAGATTTATCAGATTCGTTCATATAACCTCAATAAATGCTTACATGTGGGTGAGGGAAAAGGACCAACTGAATTTTTACCCTGGAAAAGGTGAAAACAATAAAAACCAGTGAATAAAATAGATTTTCTTTTAGTTAAAAATTTACAACTTTACAATGAAATAAATAAATAGTTATTCCAATTCAATCAATTAATATAAATTTTTATATTAATTTAAAATGCAAGCTACAGCTTTAATTGAATTGTACATTAATAATAGTATAATTTCATGTCGGTTAGTATCAAAGTAAAATACAATTGTTCATTACCTATAATTCTGTAAACTGAAATATGTTTCTAATCACTGTCTTTATAGAAGTTTATAATCGAAAGATTCTACTTGCAAAAAGACGTGCAACGTTTTTTATTATTATAGTTTTCGTATCAATGAGCAAATGAAACTACGATTGCCAGTAGATAGTAGAAGAAGCTTAAACTATAGATAGCTAAAGTTTTCAAAAACTATGGCAATCAAAAGTATCTGTGAATAACAAACTGCAAACGAAATGAGCTTTTTCAGTTGTATAAATAGTATTAAGCACAATTTAACACCCTTTTTATCTGCTCATTTTGTTTTATATATATATATATATATATATATACATATATATATATCTCGTTGGTTTTGAAGTGGGGTAGTTTAGGTTGGTCCGAATCGCCAGCGCCAAACTATTGAGGTAGAAGTCGTCCAGTTTCTCGAGGGTTGCTCGTGGTAAATTCCTAACCGTTGGTGTTGTGGGTCGAGCAGTATTTGCAGATTTTACAGTATACTGGTTTAATATATCCCTTCAGAGACTGTGAGCCCTTTATAAAGGTATTAGCTGAAAGGTGAATGTCTCGAGCACTTTTGATAAATGAAAGACCACACTTGGGTAATTGGACACTTTATTCAACAAAATAACTAGAAGAGCATTCCAACCGCGACTAATCTTAATTAGACATTCTCTATGTGTATTCTAGTTTAATATAAAAGTGTAATGGATTTCTTGGATGTATATATTTTATTTGGAACACGACTCTTTTGGAATAGCATATAGCAATTAATCCTCGTGAACCATGAACTTTGGTTATTTATTTAAGCGACACTTATCAATGAACGTTATTACAGAACACGCCACCCCTATAGAATCTGTCAGTCATTTTCTAATTTTGTATAGTATTTAAATATTCAATTTCAACAATTTAACTTCTGTTGATACAACAAATATATAAAATATAAGTTGTCAAATTTATTATAAGTATTTCTTAATAAGAACCATTTTACAATGAATAGTATTCAAAATCATGCGCTTAAATTTGACACCCCTTGCAACTGGTGTTAATTTATTTATTCAATTTATGCAAATAAAATTGCTTATGCAGACAGAAAGTGCACAAATCAATTATAGATTTGCTTGGAATTGTCTAATGTAAGCATGTGGAATTATCTAACCAACTAATGCTTTATGTTTCCTAATATTTTGTCATCAATTATGCTTTTCGAAAACTTGTGATGCTTTGGAATGGTGTCAAGCATGATGTTCAAATTTATTGGTTCAAATCCGTTTATTTTTACTGTACTCATAAGTGTTGTTAAAATATGTCGTTTCTAATTATTTTACACCCTTCGGCAGTATTTGCC
This sequence comes from Ctenocephalides felis, assembly GCF_003426905.1. NCBI lineage: Eukaryota > Metazoa > Arthropoda > Insecta > Siphonaptera > Pulicidae > Ctenocephalides > Ctenocephalides felis. The sequence goes on along the minus strand of NW_020538040.1, from coordinate 61,297,055 downwards.
AAGTCCGTATTAAAAATATGCTTAGTATCTCTCGTATTTTTATAAGATATCCAGTTCTTTCCATGCGGGACAGGCAAAAGCCCAAACACTTTTTGCGTGTAAGCAAAAAACATTGTATGATTTATTTTTAGAAATTTAGTTACACAGAAATCCGGATTTTGCTCCTTTCACGAGAACATCATGCTTTTACAATCTACGCCCTGTCTCAAGTATGAAATAGCTTCAGATACTTTCCAAATATATTTATTGTGACTGACTATAATATTACTAATTTGTTAATAAATTGGTCAGTTAATAGGACGTAGTGCACCTTATCCTTATACACCATTATGTGATAAAATGTGTGCGATATAAATAAATAGTTATTTGCTCCAACATGTTTCGCAATAGTTTTTATTTTGCAAGGATCATATTAATTTTTAGATATTGAAAGAATGGTAATTTTAAACATTATGGAATATATAAATATCAATTTATGCAAATTCAAAATTAATCTTAGTTTAATTATTGATCTTAGTTTTGTCTGAATTAGGTATTATGTTGGATAATACAGCTTTCAATTGTTATGATGACATGATATATGGATGTAATTTTCCATGCAAAGCTATTATCACTACTTCCGTAAGCTTATTTTGATATAATATATAAATTTTCAAAATGTTTATTAAACAGCAAAAACCTTTTTCTAACTGCATCAGAATATTGGCAAGATGCAAGCCGTTCTGCAAATGGTTAATTATTGTGGAATAGTTGTCAGAACTTTTTTCAATTTTACCGGTTAGTTTACTTAATGGGGTAGAAAATTGGTTATAATTTTGAATTCTGATTGATATTTACCAATCTGTTATTTATTTAATATTAGTAAGTGGTTTAGTTTGTCTTTTAAAAGTCAAATTTGTTTGTTAAATTATTCTGCGTCAGATTCAGTTAGAGTTTCAAACAATTGTTTGAAGATCGTTCCGATAATACTAAATAAAACGCGTTTACTTGTAAATGCAGTTATTTCTTAAGAATGATATAAAATTGTTTCATTTTGATTAGTAACTATTTTTAAAATATTATCCCGTAATTTCAAAAATGGCTTGCACGCTTGCTCATATTCTGATGCAGTTAGAAAAAGGTTTTTGCTGTTTACATTACATCTTGTGATATAAATATAATAAAAATAGTTATATTTTTTTAATTTAACTTTTAACCTAGTAAATCATGAAAAATGATTATATCAAAATAATCACTACATACTTGCACATCGCCTATTTTTTCGTGGTTTATTCCGGTGCTTTCCGTTAAAGTAAAATTGAAGTTTTGGAGACCATATGCAACCGTAACAGTCAAAGCCAACAATATCAATGAGCAGTTTAATATCTGTGACAAAAAAAGCAAATGAAACTTATTGGTAACAAATGTATCTAAAATGTCATAAAAATTTGCCCATGAGAGATTATTGCAATCTTTGATGAAATATTCAATGGTAATTTATTTTTTTGTATATGATGAATACATTTCTAACGTTAGTAATAATTGCAGCATTGTATGCATTCCAATAGTTTATTTCATTATTAATAAAGTAAACTGTAAATTTTTTTTTCTTAGATGTATTAGACAAACTCGATCTTAAAAATCTTTTAAATAAATGAGTTATTTAGTTAGTTAGTTAAGTGAGAGATGAGCTACAATTAAAGTCAACAGTACTAAAACAAAATCATGGGGAAAGTGTAAAAAGTTTTGATTATAAAATAGAAAAGGTGATTGGGTTAATGTTGAGCAACTTTGATGAAATCTAATAGCGAGCTACCATTAATGGACCAAATTAAGAATATCTGTTAGGGATCAAACACTGGAGCTAAGATAGGTTTATAATTTACCTGGCTCAGACGGCTTTACTAGAAATAAGGCCTTATTGTCTTGGATCAGCAGGCCCCAATCTAACAGACATAGTCGTCTTTGTAGCAGTATACACCACTACCAAACATTCCGTGATCATCTTTGGCAAATTCGGTTTCTGCAATAACCGAAAAAAGCTGATATGCGCCAGTTGTATGAATGGCCCAGGATGAATATTCATAAAGTCAGTACTGCAGTTCAATGTTATAGGTATCAACTTTGTCGACATTAAGATGAATGATAGTGGATTTTGTAAGTGATATGTCGATTATCAAATATAAAAATGTTTATCCAATTGTTTCACTACTGGCGAAGTATCAAGATTGAATGAGATCACAGTTGAACACTTGTATGCACAGCACAAAACTAATGTCGCAGGCGATATATTTGGGTTAGATTAATTTTTAAATTAAAAAGAACTACTTGATTTTTACAACAATGTTCTTGCTATCACTGGCAACAACATACTGCAATAACAGTGGACGATTTCAATGGCAATGCGACGCGTCAAGTTGCTGAGTCAACAAAAGCCGTGGAATGTTGACGAACTAACACCATCGCCGTCGATATCATGCTAAGAACAATAAATGCAAGCTTAGCAAAAAGTGTAAAACTCATACATATTCGGTATTTCGTATGAGGGAATAAGGAAAGCAAACGAGTTCCAAAATACTCAAGAAAAATAAAAATGTTTTTAGGATACAATTTATCGCCCGTAGGTAAGCGGTTAAGAGCGATGGGACTTGTTTCAGAGGTCCCGGGTTCGATACCCACTTCGAGCAGCCTGTTGTCAGGCAACAGTGACAACGATTTTCACTTGGAAATATAGATAGCAATAAGTTTCCAAGTGAAAATAGCCCTCACCCGACATTGTTGCACCATTGTTCCATACTTGCCCTATTACAGAGATTGTATTATAATAAAATTTTATCATACAGTGATGATGTGATAACTGTTCGGGTTGCCATCTGTAATAAAACAAACGTAGTTTGTAAGACATTAATCACAACAGCTCATAAACCCATAAGTTCCAATCGCTGTTCAAATAATAAAAAAAAAGGATACTACAGGAGTTCATAAGTGCAAAATTGCTACTTCATTGAATATGTTGAAGGACAATGAGATATGGAAATGGTTTCATCAATAAGAAATATTTAAATGTATTATTTAAAAGGCACGGTTTGAAACACTGAACGATAGATTTCAGTTATTGCTGCCATTTGCGAGATCTAAGTGAGCTAGGTCTAACAAATTTTCGTGTAGCATAATGAATGTGTTTATATATAAATGTTCAATTTTTAGGGAGCTGAGTTTCAGAAGGTTATTAAAATATTTTATAAATGAT
>NW_020538040.1:61267555-61293726 GCF_003426905.1 Ctenocephalides felis | reverse complement strand
TAACATATAATTATATTTTTCAGCATAATACCGTAATTACATTTTCATGTATATATGTCTATTTTTTCTTATTATTTACGCACACACTCATACACACACACACACATATATATATATATATATATATATATATATATACTTTTATATATATATACTTATTAATGACGTAGTTTTATAGACAATTTATAATTTTTGTTATATATGACAACCCATCGGTTGGCGGCCTATCTCTTTTTGATGACTATTATTGGAATAACTATTTGCAAATTTGTTTTTATGATTTAAAATATTTAAAAAACACAGCAGATGAATACTTGACGCAGCCTGAATTATAATAAAAATACACAATAGTGCCAATAAAATATTTTTTACTCGAATGTGTTAATACAAAATTCGTGTTGGCAAATTGGATCATATCTTTCATATCAGTATGGTTTTAGTGCTATTATTAATTTGTGGATTTGAATTGTATAATATTTATATATAAAGTTAAGATTTCACATAATGAAAATAAATTAATAATTTATTTTAATAACATATTCAGAACATTTTGAAAATACGCGTTCTGTATTTGCAATTTGAATAATGATAATGACTATGCTACGGGAATTTCTATTGTGCCCGAAAAGTATGAAAATAATTATATTCCTGTGCTATATAGCATAGACTTATATAAATAGACTTATAAATCCGGCACCAAATCCGCATATAATTTATGAAAAATAAAATCATTGAAACTATTATATATAATTATTATCTATATCAATCCATATATTCATCCTATGGATAATAATAGTATTGTAAGAATTATTGCAAATTATAGTATAGAAGTGCCAATAAAATAAAACGCATTGTTGTGACGTATATAAGCATCCAAAATTGAAGCGAGAACCCTCACATTTTTTCAAAAAAACTGAATTATAATTTTTGTTCCTGCACGAACACAAGAACAAAAATTTGCTTCGTCTAAAGCGTATACTATCGTTAAGTAGTTTTTTTCTTTTATATTAACTTTAGTAACATAAAATTGTTACTGTCAAATTGCTTTTTGATCATTTTAAAATATCACTAAATTATTTTATATTGCACAGATTGCAATACATAGAGATACAATTATACAATATTATGTGAATCATTTTATTTTCACCTAAATCGTTTAAGTAGTTTCTATTAATATTACATATTCATCGTCATATTATAGTTTTAGTAACATTAACATAATAATAGTATATTTGTATTATTATGTAAAAGTATATTTGTATTATTATAATATGTATTATTAGAATTGTATTTTTAAGTCCTTCTGGAGCTACTCTGTGGGCTATATGTTAAATAAATAAATTAAATAAATAAATAATGAGCAGTACTGCCTTAGGGCAAGTTTGTGAGCTGAGTTAAACTCCAACTAGATTCAGGGAAAAATATTGTAAGATTTTCCATTGTGCCGTTCACAACGCAGTGCCCAAAATGGACTGTTTTCATTTGGAAATATACTTTTAACCTATATTTTTAAAAGAAAGTAGACGATCGTGACTACTGCACGATATCAGGTTGTCCAGAGTGAGAGCTTTAACTCGCGACCCTCCATACATGACAACGCGCTCAATCGTTACGCAATGAAACACCATATTTTAACATATTTTATGTTATATATCTCTTTTTATTTTGTAGAATGTGTATATGTAAAATATTATTTAAAAATCTATATTATCGAATAATAAATTTCCAAATTGTATTCGTACTTCTAGTTTATATAATTTAAGTCAAGCTCCATAATATTTTTTTATTATTGTCAATATTCTTTATGTGCTTCGATAACGCCTTGAACTCCAGACATTTTTTTTATAACTAATCACTTCTTTTGTGAAATATCACCAAATAAATTACAAAAACTATCCATTATGTGCATGTAGCACATATGTTGATGTGAACTTGGCTTAATTATAATGCCAGTCATGCTATTCAGCTAGTGTTACTCAAACAACGCTTCTCTGATGGTCACCCTCAATTGGCGTCCCAGTAACATTTGCTGGCTTCATTATATATATATATATATATATATATATATATATATATATATATATATACATTAATTATATTCAAGCAATGAATAACCACGCCAGAAGCTTTAGGTTTATTTCAATCAGGCAATGGACTATAGAGTCAGAAACTTCATGTTTATTTCAAATCCTGGTAGCCGTATAGAATTTCCATAACATTTATTAGTTGACAAAGATTTCCTTTCTTAAGAATAGATTTATAATTATTAAATACTGCGAACTTTATATGCCAAGTTCTACGTTATATAATTTAAAGATAGTAATAATAAATTGAGTCACTTTCGATAGATTTTTTATGCTTTTTATATATAATATTGTCGAATAAGCATAAAAGGTAAATAGATGTGCATCTCATTTAATGGAAATATCGATCCAATTTGATAAGTGATGGAAGATGTGATGCATCAGCCGTGGTAGAATATTTTGATTCGAATGAGTCCTCCAGTGGCGTGGAAGTTAAACCCACAAATACTATAATCAATCAACCTAGAATTATGAGTGCATTGCGGTTAACAAAATTGTTCTTTATTTTTATTTGTTTTATTATGATTGGATTTAAACACTTGCATTATTTTTATTTTATATCCTATCTTATTCAATGTTCCAAATTATATTGGTTTTTACATACTTATTCAATTCAATTCTAATTGAATACCTTTTCTATACAATTATATTGTGAAAACCAATCCAATTATATCATAACAAATACCACACGAAGAATAAACAACTATCTGACTATTTTCAGTAAAACGCCCAGCAAATTAATCTTTGTAGAAATGTGTTGTACTTCTTGTTTTTTAAATATTTGTCACCTGGTCCTTTTTAGCTCATAGGTGCAAGCGGGGCAAACAAGTCCTATGTCTTGTTTTCAATTGTAAAGAAAGTTTACAAAATAGTAGCTAAAGCTATAATAGATAAAGCTGTCAATGCAAAATATGATTTCTTTGAACACAGTTTTTACAATTTATACAACCTTTATCTGGTATAAGTTTGCATTTTTATCTTCCCGTAGGGTAAGTTATAGTAATCGCAAAAAATGATCTTCATTTTGGCATACTTTAGAAAAAAATGATGTATGAGTGTGTGTGTGGATACAAATTTTCGCCGACGATTTCGCGAACACGGATCAACCAATTTGAATAATTCCTACTAATCCTACTGATAAGATCTAGCCGTTTCGGAGACACGGGGCAAAAAGTGCCAGAAATAGTATTTTAGTTTTTGAGATAACGGATCATCCGATTTAAATAATTCAAAAAACATTTGACTTGTATTGACGAAATGAGCAACTGGTCAAATTTGTAAGGGCTGGTCCTGCATCTCCAGAGATGAAAAAAGTAAAAAATAATACCACTTGTCGATCAAAAATAAACATTAGATATATGCACATCGTATTATCAGATATTTTATAATGATTGTAATAAGTACAGATTTTGTGTGCATTTGGCGCTTACGCGCATTGATATTTCGACTCCAAATCAGCTATGCTGCGCCATCGCTTAAAAAAAATGTTCAAAATTAAAAAAAAACAATATACAAATAAAATCAAAATATAAAAAAAAATTAAATAAGTGATTTTGTTTCAAAAATATTAAATTTTCTCAAAGATCTAATTTTTTCGAAGTTTTGCCATGCACCTAAGTCTTCATAATGATAGTAATTCGCATTTCATATAATATTTAAAAAAAATTTAAACAATTCATTGATCTGTATCTATATAACTATTCATTCACAGTTTGTTTGAACTCAGTGTTTGATTATCACCTGAATTAAAAAAGCAGCCTCTATTGAATCCACTATTGTATTGAAAATATTTTGAATGTTCATGTTCGTGTATTTATTATTTGATAAAGCTGTCAATAACATCGTTAGTATCTGTTAGACTGACGTTAACCAACCATCAGCATCGGACGCGACCTCATCGTGGATGTATATTCCAAGTTTCCCTGTTATAGTTCATATTACATTCGTTTGTAGTCGTGACGAGTTAGTGAGTTGATGAAAAAGAGCTTTCAATCCCGTGCGGCTAGTATTATTCAGTCCTATCAAACAATGGATGATCTCTGTAATTGTTTCGACAAATAACCAGTCTACACTGTTCATATAATACACAACTCTGGGCTATTGTAGATGGTTTAAGTTTTACTAAGGTCAGCTTTAGGTCTTTGAAGGATATCTGGAAGACGCCCCGAGCGTATTGGGTTTATAAAGTTGATATCTGAACCGTTTTAGTATTTAGTTCGCACAGTCTATTAGGGAAAGCGGATTAGAAATTCAAAAGTTTTACTATATTTAAGACTCGACTCACGCGATCGGTCTGATTAACAAATTCCAATTAACTTTCTATAGATCTATTAAGAAAAATATTATTAATTTCTCATAGAGTGAGTTATAGTAATTGTTCAAAAGTCGAAAATGATTTTTTTGCATATGTTCACGTTTTAGAGGTTTCTGAACATTTTGGCATACCTCAGAAAAAATTGATGTGCGTTTTTGTGAATGTATGTATGCATACAATTTTTCGTCGACGTTTTTGGAAGCACCGCTCAACCGACTGCAATGATTCAAAAAGTATTCGATTCCTGATTAGTTTTTGGCGAAATCAGGTTCAGCCGCTTTGGAAATAGGTAGCTAAAAGTGTAAAAAATGACAGTTTTTAAAAGAGAACAAAGCATCCGACTCGGATGATCCAAAAATCTTTTTGCATTAAAAAAAAACGATTAGTTTTTGTGAAATAAAAAAATATATTTCTAAATTTCAAAAAAAAAACTTAAATAAAAAAAATTTGTTTTTCAATATCGAAAAATCTGATTTTAATTTTAATTCTAGCTACAATTCTTATGCTCACTTATATACTTGAGACAAAAATGCTAACTTTGATATTCAGTTTTTATAATTCCTAGAAATATGAGATAAGATCCTTCATTCTAACTCCGCTTGTTCAAGTTTTGTTTATGTATTTTTCTTCTGATGATATGTAAAAGTCGTCTTCATTTTATATACTCTTTGTCTATAAAATACGAATGATAGAAGTTACAGTATTTATTCGAATATTTCATTACGATGACGAAAGTACCAGCAATTTGCTCTGAGGCCTGATGGCATGCACCACAAGTTAATTTATTTATCAATCTATTTCAGCGCTAAAGCAAAAATTATTACATTTTATTATTTGCCCTCAAATTATTATATTTTTATTAACTTTTACTCAGATTTCAAATCAAACTTTTAGATTTTTTTAGCTCCTTACAAAAATATTCAGTTTGCGCTCATGTAAAGTTGGCAGAACAAAGTATTTTGCATTAAAACTTTTGCCTGCATACGATAGTTTCCTGTAAGTTCAATGTTTTCTTCCTCTTTGGAAATAAATGTTTAATGGTCTGAAAACATCGCTGAAAATTTTCCTAATATCTTTTTCATTAAGTATAATTTGATATGCGAAACTATCTTGATATTTCATCGTGCTTTTTACTCATTAGCCGATTGTTTATTTTAAATTTACAAAGTGGAAACTAATTTATATTTTGAACTTTATGAACGCTTAGTCAATAGAATACCATTCGCTTAAAACATTTACGTAATATTAATAAACGTAATTGCTATGGAAATGGTTGTATTCGAATGATAAATATATTTAATGTTCACTTTATATTCATTATTTATCTGTGCGCTTTTGACCAAGAATATATTGTCTTTTATTCAATTAGGTTTCGAAAAGCAATTAGCGTAAAGTATGATATTTGAAGAAGTAGCACAAATGAATATAAATTGAATACGCAATAATTTTATGTAATATGATTATTACTAAATTTTGTAGTCTAAAATTCAAACTTAATTTATGAAGAGCAATTTAAATCACATAATCAAGTTTGTTAAAACAGTTACGAAAAAATAATTTTAAATATTTATCTTAATTTATAAAAAAAAATTAATTTATTTCATTTCTACAATGATGACATTATCTCAACGAATACATTATTAATTTAGGTTCTTTCTTAATTTATTGAAAAAAATCTATTACGCCAATGTGTCATAACGTATATTCATCATTATAAATGTACTCAATGTGCATTTTGTCTACATTTTTGATAACGTTTTTGTTTTTGACAAGATGGATCGATTATAATCAAACCTACGGTGTACGTTTTGCGCAGACTCAATTCCGACATATTCTGAATGTTAATTATATATATATATATATATATATATATATATATATAAATATAATTATATATATATATATATATATATATATATATATATTACGCTAATTGCATATATATACATAGAAGTACACATGGGTGTATGTGTATATAAAAAATGATATAATTATTATAAATGTTTTAGAAGATATATTCAGAGTATTTTTATCATTGAACAAAGTATCTTAAGCCAATAATATAATATTTAATTTACCAATAAAAAGTATTATTTAGATTCTTTATTATCTGAAATCTTGAGACTCTTGATTATAATATATAAGTATGTCTCACATAAATCAAATGTCCATAAAAAAGTTCAAACGCAAAGGTGCTTTTTATAATAATGACATTCATAATAACTGACAAATAATCTTAACAAACGCATAAATTTATCATGCTAAAGTTATTTGAACTTGATGCTTGCTCACTAAATTGTTTATGTTACCAAAATTAAATTGTCGAAATATATAGAAAAATAAAGATGCTTTAATATCTTTTTATTTTTCACTTGACAAATTCTAAGAATTACTAAAAATGTGGGCGTAATTCTTTTTAAAATATGACATCGCAATTTTTCATTTGACTATAAAAATCAAATAATATAGATAATTATTGAAAACTACTAAATTATTGAAAAAACCTTACTGATTTGATAGTGATTTTATGATAGTAACACATTTAATTTACACATGCTAATGCGATGCCAGGTCAAACAGCTAGTTGCTATATATATAATCTAGAATTTGATATTGACATATTTACATATCATTAGACTCTGTTAATATATGTTTATATATAGGGTAGTCGGAGTCTGCATTCTGAGTGTAAAAACAAACTCGTACAGACTTTCACTTTGCCTTGAAAGCGTCTTATAGTAAGAGTTCTCCAAAAATTAGTTGATAGTTGTACCAACTACAAAAACACTAATTTTCTACAATTAATGACATTTGCAGTGTAACATGCTATCTCTAATAGTGTACATAAAAATATCAAATATTTTAAAATTTTATTTCAACGCTACAGAGTCCGTCAATTTGACGGAATTCGAACATTGAAATAAAATGCTAAAAAAGTTATACTACTAATTTTAATTAATTTGTATCGTCAATTCATATTTTTTTTTAGTAATAGATATTGTATATACAGGCTTACGATACGCGCTTACTATATCTTGTCTTTAAAACGGCTACATTGGAAAAAAAATCAAAATTTTAAAATATAAAAAAATTCAAATTTTTTAATAAAGTTCAACATTCTCAAGAATTTCAGAATTCTTAAAAATCAATTTTTTTTTCAAAAATTGTAAATCTTTTAAAAATTTTAAATTACGGTACTGGAATTTTTTTTGAAGAAAATGCGCATTGTGTCAATTTGACGGGTTTCGTAGAGATATGTTATGTATATACAAAATGACCGTAAACCTAGGGTTAAAATCCATGCGGATTTAGTCCTACCTAGCCTTCATTCTAAACCCGACTGTAACCAAAAATTCATGTTTATTATTGATGTTATGACCGATTGTTAGACACCTAATGTGTATATATATATATATATATATATATATATATATATATAACAAATGTATTCTGAGTGGATAATAGATATTATTTTGGAAATATGAACAAACAACACTCGTTTTTGCACTAATTTATTAAATAATAATTTTCACAAACGTTTCGAGACTAGGTTTGTCTCATCATCAGTGTGTTATAATTTAAAATTTGAAATATGGAAATCTAAATTAGCATTTTGTGTTATCCATTACAAGTCGCTCGATAGACTGTTCTCTGCCACACCAACGGTCGTCGGTGTCCGCATTCTCTCCCACTTGAAAACCACTTATATATATATATATATATATATATATATATATATATATATATATCTTGAAGATTTTTTGTTCGACGTTGAAACAAATTGAAATGAATAAAACAGCCAAAGCGTCGAATGTAAATAATTTATTTTATTTTTTATACGTTTCGAGACTAGATGTGTCTCATCATTCAGCTAAAAGAAATTTACAATGTAAAGAAAAAGTTTTATTAATTGAAAAAACAACAAATTATACAAACCAGATCAGGAAAAAACACACTTTACTAAAACATTTTACAACACCACAATCACATGACACTACTGTAGGAAAACAAAAATAATTTAAGAAAAGACCGAAAAAGGTAAATGTAAAATTGTATAAAATACATAATTATTTGTTTTCAAAAGATAGCATAGCAACACGAATGGACTAAGATTGCGTCGAGAGACGTGTAGACGGCTATGCGACCAACACGCGTGCATGTGGGAAGGGGATATCAGGGGCGTAGTATGGAGTCAGATTTACGGAAATTAATTATATTTTGATAACTTTCTGAGAGTAAGCTAGAAGAACTGCGTTTGTTAACACAATTTGAATTTAAAAAGATAAAACATGATTCGGAAAATCTTCTAAGGTCTGCATTTTTTTCTTTATATAAAATTATAGGATGGTCAGTATTAAACGAATGTTTGAAATTAATAATGTGCTTAGAAAACGTTGTTTTAAATTGTCTAGGGTTTTTTGAATTATAAATATGTTGATTCATTCTCTTGCTAATGTATTGGGAACTTTCACCGATGTAACAACTGTCACAATCTAAACAATTAATTTTATAAACGGCATCGGTGATTCGGTAAGACCCTATTCCTTCTCTTTCCTATTTGATATTTCGTGACTCATCTATTTGACCTTGATAGAGAATTCAGTACAGTATAATGAACGACTTGTAACGGATAACGCATAATGCTAATATAGGTTTCCATATTTTAGATTTTAAATTATAACACACTGATGATGAGACAAACCTAGTCTCGAAACGTTTGTGAAATTATTATTTAATAAATTAGTGCAAAAAGAGCGTTTGTTCATATTTCTATATATATATATATATATATATATATATATATATATATATATATATATATATATATATATATATACACCTAAGTCTGTTTTTACACGGTCTTTTTGTACACGGTTTTGATATAACACGGTTTGAAAATTGAATATTTTTAATTTTTTTACACGAATTTATTCCATTTAGCACGATTTGAAATTTTATGTACCTAAATTTTTTTTGTCAAATTAAATTTTTGCGAAGTATGTTCATATCACAAAAAAGTATTTATGAAAGAAAAAAGTCTGAAACCATCGATAGTATCGATAATTTGCGAACACTAGCTTAAAGATTTAAGTGAATTCCCCTTTAGCCCGTACAAACAATTTTTACTGGTCAAAGCAAATGTGAATAGCACTAATTTAATTCTTGTTCTTAAAAATTCTTGTTTTTCACCAATTTTAATAGGGTTTACAGATTAGGAACAAATCACCCATTTTTGTATAAGATCAATGTCTTTTTTTACACGTTTTTTTTTTACACTGCTTCTTCTGGAACCAATCTCCGTGTAAAAACAGACTTAGGTGTATATATATATATATATATATATATATATATATATATACATATTTCTGTATGTAACTTAATATACAACTACATAGATGCGCTTGCTTTCATGCTTATAATATAATTATCCTATTACACTATCAAGAAATATTGAGCTCGGTTTGTCTGCTTTGATAGAGAGAACATTATCGTAAGCAGACGGCACACGTCAGTTAACAAGACATTGTGCGAACGAGCTGATCGACGTTGCTCCAGATGCGTTTAGGTGAATATTGACTGAAAGGCGGCCCGTTGCGATAGTAGTAATATTATATCTCGCGATACGTCTACTGAGTCTGACGTACCTATCAGCGCGAACGGTAGGTCGGTAGCTGAGAGAGGAAGCCTCGGCATCTACATATGACTGGAAAATGAACAATACAACATGCGTGCGGAGGAGATAATGAAACCCGCACCAGGGAGAGAAAACAACCGACAGAATACGAAGAAAATGCTTGAACTCACATGCATTTGTGCCGCAAGCCACGAAGTAACGGTTTTGAAATTTTGATGCCGGTTTTATTGGCAATTTTCATTTTTGGTTATTTAAACAATCTTATTAACTTTTGGTAGGGTAAGTTATACTACAGTAATCGCAAAAAATAAAAAAATGGATTTTTTTATATATCTTCATGTTCCAAAGCCTTCTGAACATTTTGGCATACCTTGGAAATAATTGATGTATGTGTGGATACAATTTTTCGTCGAGAGCACGGATCACCCAATTTGCATGATTCAAAAAATTGATTAGTTTTTGGCAAACACAGGTACAACCGATTCAAAGATACGGGGCAATTAGTGCCAAAATGGCAATTCAGTTTTTGAGAGAACGAAGTGTCCAACTTGAATGACACAAAAAAACATTTTATTCATATTGACGAAATGAAGAACTGATTAGATTTTTGAAAAGGCTGGTCCAGCAGTTTCAGAGATCCGATAAAAAAGTAAAGAAAAATGCCATTTGACGGTCAAAAAAGATCACTAGACATGTGTACATTAAACAAACAAAAAAACAAAAACAAATGTGTTACTATCAATAAATATTAAGTATATCTCTATCATATGCCAAGTTATGCGACTCCACTGGAATTTTTTTATTCTCGTCTTTTTGATCAAGTATTGTAATCATTTACATTTATATGATTTATAATCTTTTACATGATTATAATTTTGTTTTTTTTATTATTATTATTATTGGTCTCGCTTACTCGAACATTTATCTACCTACATTATTCTATACAATCATATATCCTATACAATCTTAAAATTCATACTATTTTCTTCATATAATCCTATTCTTTCTATAATTCTTAACTTATCTTCATTCTTCATTCTTCTTCTTTACTATCTTTCCATTTCATCTTCTAAACTTCTTCTCCTATAATTTTTTGCTTCTCTAATTTTTATACATTCTGATTATTTTTACATACATATTTTTATTACAATTCATAATTCTATTATAATTTCAAATTAACTACTCAATATTTTTCAAATTCTTGCCGGAGATTCGAACTCAGAACCTCCAGCGTGTGAATCGGGAAACATGATGATGTTAAACTTCTAGCACATTTTTACTATTTCAATCTTTTAAACTTCTCATAAAATTTGAACTCCCTGTTATGATATTTTGAAAATAAATTTTGCAATTTATTTGAAGGAATAACTTAGGCTATTTATGCTTGAAATAACTACAGTAAATAAATTCAATTTAAGTATTTTATTGTACTATTAACACTACTGTAGAAACAAAAATAACTAGTTGGGTGTATGGCATCGTGCCTTAAGGCAAATTGCTGGAACTTCCCGTACCGTAACGAAATGTTCGAGGAATACTCAATGTTTTGAAATGGATTATTATTAATATTGTAATATTGTCTAATTTAATATAAGAATTATATAAACTGAATTGCAAAGTTGAAATTATTTGTTCAAAGTATATTAGAACTTTAGTCAGAAATAAAAATAAAATCTGAATTATTTTCGATGTACAAAAAAATTTTTTTTTGAAAAAAAAATTAAAAAAAAAAGTTGAAACAAAAATTTTTTTTTCAAAAATAATTATTTTGACAAGTAGAAAGTTCTTTGAATCATTTAAATCGGACGCTTAGTTCTCTCAAAAACTGCCATTTTTTGCACATTTTGCTCCGTATCTTTGAAATGGCTGGGCCTGCCATTGCCAAAATCTGATAAACACTTCTCCCAATCATTACTAATTGAATGTTTTTTAGAACATTCTAATCGGATGCCCCGTTCTCTCAAAAACTCGATTTCTATTTTCTGCACTCTTTGCTCTTTATCTCTCTTAGCTCCTTTATCTGCTGGACCTGCCTTTGTCAAAAACTAATCAGCTCATCTCCCTATCAATAGGAATCGAATGTTCTAAAAGCATTCAAATCGGTTGATCCGTGCGCCCGAAAACGTGACTGGAAATTTGTATCTATACATACATACACACACATCCATTTTTTCTGAGGTATGCCAAAATGTTCAGAAACCTTCAAAGCGTCGAGAAATGTAAAAATTTTCAATTTCGATTTTTGGCCCATTACAATAACTTACCCTACGGGAAGTTAAAAATACAATTTGGTAAAGAAAGGCGAACGCATATGTTGCGTTCGGCGCCTTGCTATTAACACTGTGAATGTGTTTAGAGATATTTTGAACTGGAACACTAGTATAATGGATTGTAGTTCTTGTTTACTTTTTTAAGTAAACTCTGAAAAAATAATAATAGAAGAAATAAAAACAATTTTTGAATTCATTCGAAATCTAGAAACATTGCACATCTTTCTCATTTATGATATAATAAAAAAAGACCAGGCTATTTCTGCAAGACGCACAATGCAGTGCAACAGCAGTTGTAATATGCAATACTTGGTTTCATAGTGATAGTTGATCAATTTTAAAATAAGTGCTGCTGCAAAATTAATAGTCAGGTTGCGATATTCGGTGCAGAGTTAAGAATGTATCAGTATCGCCTGTCAAGTGTCCTGTCCTAAACCGTCCAGCTGGTAACAGTGCTGCCTCTAGTCTGCCCTGTATGGGATCGCAGAGCGCAAGCAAGGATTTACGAAGTATCTACCTGTCTATAATCTAGCAAATAATCCTGGAAGGCGTTATAATAATCCGAGTGATACTAGCGGCTATATTATGCATTCGGGCGCCGCAAGGAGAAACATCGCAGGCGGAACGATGGCTGCATTGTTTACTCAGATTAATTGTCCTGCTAATCCCTGCGCCCGGTTGTTGCTGAATAACGTTATAGCTCGCGTGCTGATTAAATATGCTACACTCACCTATTCTAACATAATTACGCGTAATACACATGCTTTTAAGTCACGCCTGCAAACACAATTTCATGATGACACACCAACTTATTTACATCTGCTACTCTTATTTAATTAACATTGAAATTAGAGTCAATGATTTAAATTTATTCACGGTATAAACCTCAACAAACAGTTATGAAATACATACGTGTATAATATTTTTAGATATTTAGCAAGTAATATAAACTTTTCGAAACACTTTTTCTACATTTTTTTCTACACACAGACGTTATAAAATGTTCTATTACGACCAGAACACGTCGATTAAAAAAAAATGATAACGTTACAGCAAAAAGTCTTGATTTTATAATTCATTAACTACATTTCAAAAATATATTTATAAAGTATTTTTTACTAAATCCGATGTTACTCGTCTTGCAGTGAATAATGCCCCGGATATAATCCCTAACTGATCAATCTATTATAAAACTGTGATACCCTTACATTAGTGATGGATTTTTACTTGAACACATGAATGACATGAAAATAACCCACATGGGTACCTACTGTAGGGTAGAGCGGGGCTCAAAGTGCAGCGGGTAAAAAGGTCTACCATCTATATCTCAAAAACAAGTAAAATTAAGAATTTTTTAACAACAATATTAACAAAAGTAAACAGCAAAAGATGTATAACCAGCCATTACCTTGATTTTTACGACGTTGCTATCGTGAGATAAGGGGCGATGTTCGAAATTCCATAAGAAAAGTATTTTTTTTTTCGTTGATAGATTTTTTTCGGTTGAGAAAAATGTTTATGCATTGTTTGAATAATTTAGCTATTATTTCGTTAAACTCCTTTAAAATTAAAAATGAGACATTGGACCTGTTTGCCTCCTTCCGTCCCATTTTACCCTGCCTATGTAGTAAAAAGACCAAGTAATTTTTTTTAAAAAAAACAGCAAAAAGAACCGCGTTCTACATTGATGATTGGGTGGGAGTTTTACTATACATGGTCAAATAGTTGTTTGCTGATACGTGCTATTTGTTGTGATATAATTAGTTTAGTTTTCACTATATAAATGCTCAGAGTGAAATCTGACCTTTGTGTCCCTTAACTTAGCATGAATTACCAAATAATTTCTAACACTATAGCTTCTTACTAAACAAATTAGAACTTATTTAAAATTGATGTGCTAAAACACTGCTAAAACACTGCTAAAACACTGCATATTGAATTAAATATGTAATTATTGTGTTTAACCTGTTTTTTTTTCAAGTATTTCGGTAATTTTGGCTTCTAATTTGGTAAGTGCGAAAATGAACAAATAGTATCTTCCCAATTTTCGGAGTCTGCATGAACTTTTTGCGAAAAATTATCGCAAAGCATACGCATATTTCAAGTTGATTATATATATGATATAATTTGTAATTTTATATAAATAAAAATTAGCATACGAAGTTGAAATCAGAATATACAAAAAATATATAACTTTGTTTTATGTAGGCAATCCCTTGAAATCATGCAAAATGGCCCAATTTATTGTACTCAATGAGATAAGGAAAAATTTCGGATTCAACGTTCGTGCCGGTATAATTTATACATAATGGTATTAAACGATTTCTCAGCGGAATCACAATATACTCATTTGCATTTCAATTCTCCAAATAAGAGCACCGCGCGCGACGCTGTAGGGCGACGTCTAGAAAATATTGTCCGATCGAAAATATCTGCAATTTATTTAAGGGTTATCTCGACTGTGCCGAACTTGTCCTAATACAATTTGTAATTCGAAGCGATAGAAATTTAATGAAGTCATCCATTCATATAACTCGAACAATCCAGGACGGAAGAATAATGATATCGCTGCATAAAGCAAAGTAGTGGTGCATGGCATCGTGCCTTAAGGCAAATTGCTAGAACTTCTCTTACCAAAAATTAACTAATTTAAAAAAACATAGTTTGAAATTGGCATTGCTAAAAACTAATCAGCACATGTCTCCACATCAATATAAATCGAATGTTTTTTGAATCATTCAAATCTGTTGATAGATTGATAAAATTGTCTACAAAAATTTATATCCGAACACATACACACACACACACACACACATATATATATATATATATATATATATATATATATCCAATTTTTCTAAGGTATGACAAAATGTTAAGAAAGCTTTGGTACGTGAAGATATATAAAACATTTCATTTTCGATTTATTTGCTATAATTATAACATACTCTACGGTAAGTATACTAACAAATTATATAGTTTATTATGTAGCTATTTATAATTAGTTGATTACTTTAAAGTTCTGAGAACGCTGAACTCGCGTTTGGGTTTGTGACGATTTTAAAAAGTTTTCTACATTTTATTAAATCGCGGTAAAATTATACAGCTTAGAATTTTCTCAAATTGCTAATTGAATTATTCCATGCCAACCTTAATTCAAAACATGTATATCTTGTTACAGTAATAAATACTTTGTATACCTCTACTTTCACTGACTTTCTTGAGAATTTGATCCTTAGTATTGAATAAAACATTTCAATTACAATTTAGCTACACATACAGGGGGGAGTACAATTACAACGTTTTGTTCAAATAATATATATATATATATATATATATATATATATATATATATATATATTATCAGCCTATATATGTACATGTATATAAATATATCAATAGAAAATAAATCGAAAATCATGTATACCGTTTCGATATCTATCATTGTTCTTTACATATACATTAACCCTTAGAAGTCGTTCTTACGTTGTTTCATAAATATTTAAAAATCCATTGAATATCTCTATTTTTACTTACGATTCGTAAACTTACTTTTGAGGCGACTATGCAAGGAAAAACAGAATAGCATGAACCCCTATAAATCTTGATCATATTAAGTAGTGTTTGTTCATAAATTATAAATAATTTTAAATTAAATTTTATAATCATATTATTAGCATGAATAATACATCCGGACTCATCTTAACAATAAAAATTATTTATACAAAAACTTACAATTTGGTATCCTTGTATAATAGATGAAAACACTATTGCTTCATGTGCATTATGTGGACAGTAGCACATTATATATTTTTTAACATAACAAGTGGCAAGTTCCACAAATAATTATGAATATCGTTTAGTAAGTTGTTGAAAATATGTATTGACAGTTCGCAGTCTAGGATAGAAATTTTTATCCGAATCATTTTTGACTAACCCTTTCCATTCAGGTGCTGCCGTAAAGTAAAAAATATTTGTAGAAAATTTGTTTTTTTTTTTTGAATTTTGAATTACAAAAAAATGTCTTTTCCAAAACCTAATTATTTCTCTTCACACTCTCAACACATCGTTTTCTCAAAAACTGCCATCTTTACTGAAGATTCTTTAGCACTTTCTGCTCCGTATCTCCAAAACCGGTGAATCCGTTTATGTCAAAAACTAATCACAGTCTCGCAATCCATAGAGACCTTTTTTTTAAATAATTGAATTTCGGTAGATCCGTGCGTCCGAAATCGTGGACAAAAAATTGTATCCATACAAAACACTTACTCACAATCACACCTACATCTAATGTTCTAAAACTTCTGACACGTAAAGATAGCAAAAATTTGCATTTTTGATTTTTGAGCGATTATTGTAACTTACCCTACGGGAAGTTAAAAATTGGGGTATTTTGTCACTAAAACTCTCAGTTTCAAATAAAAAATTTGGAATTTCAAAATACAAAATATGTATTTACCAAAACCTAATTTCTTCTCTTACACTGTCAATACTACGTCTCTTGCTTTGTTTTCTCAAAAACTGCTATTTTTAGCATTATCTACTCCGTATTTCCGAAACCGTTGGACCTGTTATTGCCAAAACTAATCACCACGTCTCCTCATCCATAGAAATCTTTTTTTTTTAATAATTCAAATTAGTAGATCCGTGTGCCCGAAATCATAGACGAAAAGTTATATCCATATAAAACACGCACTCACACACACATACACCTTTTTTAAGGTTTGCCAGTATGTTCTAAAACCTCTAAAAGGTAAAGACATGTAAGAATTTTAGACGATTATTACAACTTACCTTACAGGAAGCTAAAAATTGGGGTATTTTGTCACTAAGCAACACATCAAATGATTTAAATTGTGACTTTGTTTATTAAATTCAAAACATGTATATATTACTTAAACATTTTCTTCATTTTGAACTCATAATAACAGAAGAGCAAAAATACCAAGAAATGTTAAACCCATCGTTACACTTGTGTATACATTTGCTTAATATCCGAAGTGACAAGTCAAACAAAGCGATGACGATCTTCATTTGTGATTATTGTATGGAATTCTAACGTCATTAAACATCATTTAAAGATAAACAAAGTGAAAATGAAGCACTCGATTCCGTGGAGCGCTCGCCCATCTTGAGCCGACTCGACGACACGAGGAGACGGCACAACGGTACAACAAACATCCGAGCGAGGGCTCGAAAAAACTCAAGCATGGACGCAAGCAAGTTAAGAGTTCGACTTGATGAAAAGTGTAGCAGCGCCGACACGTCCCGCGACTCGCGAAAAGCTTTTAATTAAATAACGAATAAAGCATAATGAAAGAAAACATGAGCACCTACATTGTCGTTTAATTTTGTTTTAGTTTTTATTTGACTTACGTAAAATTTTACTTGTTTGAACGGCAAAGGAGATTGTATAGAATCCAATTATTTTATCAAAGTTAGTGCGAATTAATTACAAGTTATAAAATTAGTTTGTGATTGTATTAACGACATATATTTTATATTCCGTTTCACCTCGAAAGTTGTCTGATGTGATAGTACTGTATTTACATTTAAAAGCTATTTTAATTAGGTTCTTGTACGATTTCGTTCTCCTGTGCTATTATACTACTTACTACTATTTCATCCGTATCTTTTTACAGCTTTTCATGCCAATTTCGTCCCTTCTCCTTAGTCCTAAGCTTGTCTAATAAAATTATTCATGACATTCAGAATTGCAATATGAAAACATATAACTCGATTTAGTTAATTGAAAAAAGGGATAAATATTGTTTACTTGATAATTTTGAACTCCCTGTAGGGTAAGCTATAGTAATCGCATAAAAATCAGAAATGAAAATTTGTATACATCTTTACGTTTCAAAAGTTTCTGAACATACCTTATGTTAGAAAAAATGAATGGATGTGTCTGTGTTCGGATACAAACTTTCGTCGACGCTTTTGGAAACACGAATCAACCGATTTGTATAATCGGGAATTAATAAAATCGCCGATTAATAATATATTTAATAATCTTTAATGCAGTGATAAATTTTATAAATTTATTTGAACAATATTTCACATTGCCAAAAACAACCCATCAAGCAAAACTCAACTCTCATTTTATTAATTCGAAAACCGTTCCAATTCATAATAATGGGAAAACGTGCTGATTAGTTTTTGGCAAAGGCAGGTCCTCCCGTTACTAAGATACAGGAAAATATGACAAAAATGGGTTTTCAGTTGTTTTTGAGAGAACGGAACGTTCCATTTGAATGATTCACATAACATTTTATTCGTGTTGACGAAATGAAAAAGTAACTAAATTTTTGTTTTTAGTTTTTAAGGTTTTAAAGATCCAATGAGAAAAAAAAAATGTCATTTGGCGGTCAAAAATGATCATTAGACATATGCGCATCAAATTATGAGATATTTCAGAGATTTTAATAAAAAGTATAAATTTTGATTACATTTCTATGGGTTTCGTACTAATGTTTATTCATTGTACTGTAACACGGCGTTTATAAACTTTTATAAATTGTAAGACAGCCTCGCAGCGTGATTGCCTTAAAAAAAATTCAAAATTTTCAGAACATTTTAAAATAAAAAAATAAAATTTTAAATTTTTAATTTTCAAAAATCTAATATATCCAAAAAATTTTGAAAAATTTAAAGCTTTTAAAAATTTAAAATGACGGTGCCGATAGTTCCAGCAATTTGCCATAAGGCACTATGCCATGCACCATTAGTTATTCTCTAACATAAGCAATCGTTTGTAAAAAAGCAGATAAAACATCTAAATATTTTTGCAGAAGAAAGATGTTATTTGCAAGTTTGTTCATTTATAAAAATCAAGCTTATAACAGGTGATTTCCAATCAGAAGTACCAGGATTGCTACCAGCCTCGGGAAATCTAATGTCAAGCAGTAGTGAAATCAGTTATCACTAGAAAATATAGATAGCAGCATGTTTCCAAGTAAAAATAGCCCCTACCGGGCATTGCAGCAACAATAAAATAATTTGTCAATATCACAGAAATTGCAACATTAAATTCATCACATAGAGATAAAACAACCATGTGGATTGCAATTTTCAAAACCATAAATATCGAACACACGTATCTAGAGTATTTTAAATATGTTAAATTATCTAATTATCAAAATGCCTTATATAATAAAAATAAACTTCAGTTTCAACAAATAATTGTTTTTACAAACCAGTTCAATTCGCAACTTCCTAATTGTTTAATAGTCAAATAGTGGACCACAAGATTCTCCTGTAGCAAACAAGGAATTAATTACGAAACATTTATCCAAATTAGTAAACGTGAAATGTGTTAATAGAACTAACTCTAGTGTTAAATCAAGTGTTCAGCAATGTGTAAATCTCGTTTCAGGCTAAATGCAATACTACGCAACTTGCAATGGATCCAACACACAATTGCAGGGATGTCTGGTAAACTGTTAATAATAAGAACCACAATGAAATACCTTGCAGGCTCTTCAGCACAGAAAATGGAAATGAAGAGTAACTATTTGATTAATTCAAAAGCATCATCATTATAAATATAAAAGTATTGTAGATAAAACTTTACTATTTTTTGATCTTTTGCCACTGTTCGGTATAAAAGATATAAATCCATGCAATAATTATTATTGTTAATGAAAACGCTCGAACCTAAAATGTACATTTTTACATCAGAAAGTCAATGCATGCCAAATGAATCCTACAAAATCAAATGTATTCAATTAATATTATGTACTGTAACATGTCAGATTCTTACTGTACTTCTACTGACAAGTTTCTAGGCACAAAAAATAAAGTCTATTTGTTCATCTTTCTTCCTGTTCAACGAACTCGTAATTCTTGGCTAGCCACTACGTTATCGAATCGATACAGGGTAATGAAAAAATCTGGGTATCGACATCATAAAAGTAACTAAAAATGTAATTTTTAGTCATTGTTACAAGTATAAAAATAGCGAAACACTAGATAACATTATTAAATTATTTGATGAAGAAATAAAAAGAATAAAAAAGATCAGGTAAACTAATAATAGTAGAATTTATTAATTATTTATTAATTTTTTCATTAACATCTCAACAAAAAATTATCGCTTGATCATGTTCTTAATTTTATATATTATTATATTATATTTTAGTGTTATTTAATTTTTTTTTTAATTTTATTAAAAATTTAATGTATGTGTATGTGTTAATTTTATGTAAAAATAATCAATCAAACAATCAAGGTATTCTTCTTTCACTACTATATTTACAACTGTCCAAATAAGGACATTTAGCAAATTTGCGGAATTTACAATTGTCAGCCATAAAGGGTCATTGTATACTATAGTGGCATGTTGAAAAACAACTCAATATAAAAAATAAAAAGTAAAATATAAGGTAATAAAATTCTGAATGTATTGCGGGAAACCGAAACATTTTGTGATATTTATTACGTTTGTTAAAACGTAATTCCTCTCAACTCTTACATGACAGTTACAAAGTCATCATTAATTTCATGAAAATTAATTCTATACAGTTTTAGAATCTTTCGTTCGTTATATTTCTTTTCTGTTTCTCTTTCCCCTTTCGTTTCTTAAAACTCGCTCCCACTCCTTCATTACACGTGCGTGACTACACTGCGTTGTAACCTTGATCAGTGTTCACAACGCACCGCTATCAATAACATTAAATATAGGAAGGCAATATGCGCTCCTTCTATTTCTCGTTTGTTAATATAATAGTATTTTATTATTTGACACAAATTTAGTGTTCTATCAATTTTACATTATAATTAATTTTTTCTGTTGTTTTTCCTGGTTTGGTATGTATAATTTCCTCCTTATTATATATTTATATTTATCATCAACTTTGTATTTATGTTATATGTTTTTTAGATTACTGAATGATAACACACATCAAGTGTCAAAACGTTAAATGAAATAAATAATTTTCTCATCTAATATTTTTTTAATTCGACGATTGGGCTGCAAAAATATTACAAATATGTATCAACGTCGACAAAACTATCATCATCATATATATATATATATATATATATATATATACATATATATATACATATATATATATACATTTAGTATCAATGCACCTCCGATTTGCGGTAGATGCCAGCTTTCCCAGTTAAATCTACAATATTCCAAAATAAAAGCTCAAAAAACATCAGACATCGAAAAGCAGAAATTCGTCAAGGTTTTTGCAATTTTGAACTAGCATCGGAAACCATGACAAAAATAATTTTCTATTTCTTGTTGAAATCATTTTTATAGATCCGTGCTTAAATGCACTCCAAACATACGTATAGCAATTGTAAAAATATTTTCCGAAGCGTAGAAGCGGCAGCATGTTCTACGGCAAGTCGCTTAGACGACGCGATACATCGTCGTCTGGACAGGCTTGGAGATGACAGAATGTTGCACTCGCCTTGTTGTTCTGTCATGAAAAGCTAATGCCGTCAAGCCAAGTGTAAAACCACAAAAGACGTCTACATCAGATCTTCACATGCATTATATGCTACGACAAATATTCGCACGATCATCATTCAGTTGGGAACAATTGTAAATGACACGCTTGAATTAACGACATATATGTTCCCAATTATTTGCATTACGAAATTAAATTCAATTTAATTTAATTTAATCAAACAAAACTATGGTATATATGGTTTATATCAAATATTAATTATAAATAATTCCATTCGTTTAAAGTATTTAAATAATAAATAGGAAAGCTAGGGGCATTTTGGAAAAAATATTAAATATATCTTCAAATTCGCTGATTATATTTCTACGAAAGCTAGATAAATGCTTAAAGTATTCCTTTACCAAAACAACTAAAAATGATTCCAAAAATATTACGAAAAAAGGCGGTGTAACAACTTACGCCGTGTTTAGGGCTAGTGGTAACATATACCAGGGCAAGTAGTAACGACAGAAAACAAAAACTGGTGGGATGCATGGCATCGTGCCTTAACTTCCCATACTAAAATTTCTTTTTATTAAAGATTAACATTTTTGAAAAAAAAATAACTCTGAAAAATTAGATTTTTGAGAAACTATAAATTTTTGTCAAAAATTTCCTTTTTTTGAAAAAAAGACTTTTTGAAGAAAAGTGTATTTTGAAATATTTTGGAAATTCTGGGATTTTTTTCAAAGCAATCGTATTGCTTTAACTGTATAGAGACGAAATATCGAAGCGGTTAATCGCCGCGCCGCGGTCTAACGCATAAGCATTGGTAAGGAACCCATAGGAATGTAAACAAAATTTATACTTATTGTTAAAATCTCTATAAAATATCTGATCATTTGATGTGCATATGTCTAATGATCATTTTTGACCGCCAAATGGCATTTTTTTTACTTTTTTTACTAGATCTTCGAAACCGCTAGACCTGCCTTCATGAAAATTTAATCAGTTCTTTATCTTGTTAATAAAAGAAAAATGTTTTTTGAATTATTCAAATCGGACGCTCCGTTCTCTTAAAAACTGAGTTACCGTTTTCGTACTTTTTGCCCCATATCTTCGGAACGGCTAGACCTGCCTTCGCCAAAACCTACTCAGCGCGTCTCCTTATCAATACAATTCGAATGTTTTTTCAATTATTCAAATCGCTTCATCTGTGTTCCCGAAATCGTCGACGAAAATTTGTAACCGAACACACATACACACACACACACATACATCCATTTTTTCTAAGATATGCCAAAATATTCAGAAACCTCCGAAACGTAAAGATATATAAAAATTTTCATTTTCAATTTTTTTGCGATTACTACAACTTGCCCTATGGGAAGTTAATAATACCTCTGATAATATTTTTAAGAGAAATTACTTGTTTCTAAGTAATTCTTTTCATAAATCAACTCAAACTATAATTAATAAAAATAAAATATGTAATGTCTCATATAATATAAATTTTTTCATAAACCAGCGTAAACTACAATTATTAACGTAATTCAAATAAATGATATAGTCTCTCCTGTAACCCAATTTACTTTTACCCACATCTTACAAACTATAAACTTCGCCCTGTCTTCTTCTTTTGATTTTTTTTATAATTTTGTGTATGTTACAACTAGCTCCAGGGTTTTGTTTCAACTAACATCAAGTGTGATTTTTTCCTATTGATCAAAATTTACCAGTCACTATATTACAGATTGATGAATTTGAAAAGATATAAGATATATAAAATTTAAATTTAGTCGATAATAATAACGCAACCGCAATTTTGTTGAAGATAAATTTTATATTACTTGGCAAAAGGACGCACCTGCACTATTCTGTTTACTACATCGGCCTGCGGGATAGTGTTCTATGACAATATTGTAAGCAGGATGTTTTACATGACCAATCGACACAAAAAACAATTTAATATCGTTTAAGATAATAGTGAAAAATGACTGTTTTACCCCTTTTAAAAAAAAGCCTTATATATGTATAATATATATATATATACATATATATATATATATATATATATATATATTAGGGCAGGTCGATTTAAAGGTCGATTAGGCACATAAGATTTTCGTGTACTAGGTATCAAAATAAGATACTTTGCTGAATAGTCCAGAAACGGAATTTTTCTAAATTCAACCCTTATATTTGAATCAATACACGGGAAATCAGTATTTATTCTAGAGATGTGGTTCTTCGGCAAAGTATCTTATTTTGACCTCTACTATCCGAAATTCGTATATGTCTATTAGACTTTTTTTACCCATACAAATTGACACACCATATATATAATGGATAGTACTACCCTAGAGCAGGTTGGTGCGTTGAGTTAAACTCCAACTCGATTCAAAGAAGAATAGTGTGGGAAGTTTTCCATCGCCCTTTCATAGCGCAGTGCCTGAACATTAGCTATTTTCAATTGAAAACATATTTTTGATCTATATTTTGTAAAAATAGACATTGCTAATACACTATTTTAGGTTACCCAGAGCGGGGTCCTGGACAACCTGACATGGTGCTTTAATTATGAATCTGAATTATCTGCTTGACAAATGACAAATTTGACGTTACAATAAATACAGATTTAAATTGACTTTATCATAGTTAATCCATATAATAATTCCTTAAATTTTTATCATCAAAATGTAATCAGTTCTTATGATCAGTTATTATGACAGAAATAACAAATTGTGATAAGTAGAAAAAAAAAATTGAATTTTTGTAACTGTATTATTATTATCATCTCATTTTAGTCAAATTTCATACACTACTAGTCATAGACTTTGATTTATCATAGAAATATTAGTTAGCAAATATGTAAAGTGTATAAGACAATTATAAATTCATGTACACGAAATTTAATCAGTAATAAATATTGATTATTATGATTTCTTGCAATAATAAATATTTGTAATAAAACGATTTGAAGAGTAAGTTCACAATTGTACATTTTACATTTTCAGACGCTCTATATGCGATCACTACTAAGCAAGAGATCTAATATATTTGAGAGTATTAAAGAACGGTGCGAACAATCTGACTGTGAAGCACCATCATAGTTTCATCGTACTTTTTTGATAAAATGTTCCGGAGCAAACGGATCGTGTTTGATATAGCTGAAGCTGATTCTGTCAAGCGTTCGACTTTCTTGAAATGTTGTGAATGTAGATCGAGGGGCATTTAAAGTTCTATATTCGCATCGCCGCGTCGAACCGCACAGGAGGATAATAGGGCGCTGACAGCGACGTCCTCAACTCCGCAACTGACAACTGATAGTGTCACGACGATCGCTACCGACGCTACCGCACGGCGGGATAAAACAGATGAAAAAGCACATTTCGAATTTCGAATTTCGAAGCATTCTTATGCTGACGTTAGTACATTTGCGGTAAGTTTCAATTTCGGTTCTGAGACTATGTACACGAAGATTAAGTTATTCAAGGCAGAACAGAGTAATTATTTTTGAGAGAACATATCGGTTGCGTCCACGGATTAAAATAATTAACAAAATTAAAAACTTAGTTTGTTGAATTATTTATTTACTTCACTCAGCTTCTTGAGACAACTTCAAGAAGACTGAAGAAGAAGCTGCCCGAAGATAATATGGAGGAACCTTAGAACTACCACAACCTTATATGAACAGAATAGTAGAATCACTTATTGAAGCGATTCTCTAAATATGATTGTAATATTGATCCGATGAATTTATATGTGTGTTTGAAAGTCTGTGTGTATGTGTGTGAGTGAATGACATAAGCCAAATAGCTCATAGAACAGTCATGTATTCTGATTGCTATTGAAAATAAAATTAAAAAAAAAAATATTTACAAATAATCAGACTTCAGGTTTATAGAAGTCACATTAGTTTCTAACTTTAAATCACTGTGTTAGCACAAACTAGTCTCGCGTTCACCAAAGCCAGAGCCCGACATCAGACAGCTTTGATGTCAAATTGAGGTTATAGATTTCAAATATGACATCAAGTGAAAATCGCCTTTCGGGGGTAAGGCTGCATATGAAATCATAAAACGTTAAATACTTCGAGTATTGATTATTAGTCACAACTGGATTGGACAACCACTCTTTTCAAAAAAAAAGCATATACTTCAAACAATTACTGAATTTCGTAGTATGGCAGATTGTGATTTAAAGCATATTAAAATATTTAAAACTAGAGGAAAAAAGATGTATAACCAGTTATCACCTTGATTCTTGCGACTTTGCTATCGGGAGAAAAACGGTAATGTTTCAAAATCCATAACAAATGTATTTGCTTCGTCGTTAGTGTTTCTTTGGTTGTGAGCGCTGTTGTTTAGTTTACAAGACCTTAATGTAATCTTAAGTAAACGATTTAATTGGTTAAAGATGCATTGTTAATTTTAAGTTAGGTTCAACAATTTTTTTTGT
>NW_020538040.1:61244707-61267455 GCF_003426905.1 Ctenocephalides felis | reverse complement strand
GCATGGGTTCATCGTCAGAAGTCGCCATTTTGAAATTACTACGACTGAACGAGGCCATGAAGAAAAGAAATTGTTAGATTTGCACTTTTCATTTACCTTATAGGTAATATGCTATATTACCATAATGATTCCACGTTCATATTTACTCACTGCGTCAAGATATAAACACATATCTAATTAAAAAAATCACAACAAAAATAAAACACAAGACTTTTACACCTCCTCACCAAAATATGACAACACCAGTTAAGTGAGTAACGTAAGGCAGCACTTATGACAACTTGTTGAAAACTGAATTGAGCAACATATCTAGTAGAGAAATTGAAAAATATAATAAACAAAGCCATAATATGCAAAAAATCAATAAAATTAAAACAATGCAATAATTAATAACAAATCCTAATTTATTTTTTCTTCTGTTGAAGTACTTGCAAAACAACATAACCAACAAATACATATGAACGTTTGAATTTTTAGGCGGTAATTTCAAACAAGAACGGAAAATTATTTTACATCCACTGAGATTGCTTTCTAAAATTATAGTTTTTGATATCAACTTACTTAACAGTTTAGTAAAAAAAATTCATTGCTTTACTTTATGAATATCAAATATACTTCAAAACTGCTTGAAACAAATTCAAATAGTAGCAGATGTATTCTTAAATATAATCTTATTTCATGTATCAATACAATTATTTTTATAAAACATTTATAATGTTTATAGCATTGGTCTTTTCAAATCATATCTCAACATCTCTAAATATTTACACATATATAACTGAAATAAAAACTAAACAATTCTGTTTGTTCATAATTTATTAGAATACAATAATAAAGTTCATTGACGCAATAAAATATATAGATTACTTATATACAAATTGCATGTCTCTTAAGTATCTAATAATATCAATGGTTATGGGAACTAAAAAAAAATATTCTTAATTATTTTAAAATGCTAATTATTAATACATCATATAACATCACATATCATTGCAAATAGTGCACAATAAATTCTACACTCTATTCTAAATATTAGAATAATTTTTATTGCATAAATTGTCTCTGTGGAATGTTTTTAAATTCTACATGTGCTTTCACACTTCCTATTAAAATCTTACATTTTGGAGGTAGATATGCCAAATTATAATATATTATTATAAGGCTTTATTACACAATATTTTGTTGCATTCACAAAATTATATTTTATGTGAATAATTGAAGTGCTAGGCCATCAATTAATATATCATTCATAATTAATTTTAAGTTTTATGCATATCAAATTATTTAAAACCACACATTATAAAATACTGCATCTATTAATTCAAATGCTTTGATATCTAATGTATTTTGTATGGGGCAGGAATTAAACTGCATAACATGCATTTGTATTAAGGAAAAACTGGCATAATTAATTTTCCATCACAGATTCCAAAATCTCCTTTTGTTACAAAATTAAATACATGTCCTATAATAGATTTTCTTAAATAATAATTTTTTTAAAATAATTTCACAAAAATATTCTGTTACTTTTGATCGTATTCACAGCTATTTAAAAGGGCAGTCAAAGTATAAAAACATTTTAAATTTAATTCATTCCAAAATATGTAATAATTTCTTAATAGCAAATTTCATTTTATTTCATATGCACTATAAAAAGCAGGTACTATTTCTAAAAATAGGAAAAGAAATCTGTACTAATAATATTTCTTTGTAAGTACGACAGATAATTACTTAAAATCACACTAAGTAATGTCTGGAAAATAAAATCACTTGTGTAACCTTAAATAAATATGGATATCTTAATTAGCATGTATTATCTTAGGAAGATCCTCAGATCCAGAACATGAACCTCCTGATTCGCCATCAGAAAGTGGGATTTCTCTGCTCATTTTACTAACTTTTGCGTGTCCTTCCAAAGTGGAATCCTGACTCGATGGGAATTCTGAAGTCTCTTCCTCTTCTTCATCAGATTGTTTCTGATTTCTATTCTGCTGTGGAGAACAATGTGGTATCGCTGAGTTTTGTTTATGTCTTCTTGAACGAACACCAGGACCAATGGGCCTTCGAGCAATGCTATAAAAAAGCATAATAAAATAATATCATATAAATATGCAGTTTTTGAACTCTGTATATACTAACCTTCGTCTTCGTAACGGAAAATCACGCCTTTAAAAGTCTCTCCCTCATCGGACCAACTTTCAGTTCCATGATCATTTCCATTTTTAACGCTTCCTCTGTACAGACATTTCTCAGTAAGTAACTCATTAACTTTTCTACCCAATGTTTCTAAATGATCATCATCACTGCTGCAAAAGTAGTAGGTTGATGATGTGTTGATGCTTCTAAATCATGAACTCCAGTTATGGATTCAGAAGTTGGGTCATTACTATTTACTCGATCTAGAGTAGTTGATGCACGGTGACTTGTGTAAGAATCATATTCATGATTATGTAGCATGGTATTAGTTGAATGCTCAGTGCACCGCAAAGGACAAGAATGAATACCTATGTTGCCATTATGATAATCACCTAAAAAATAAATCATATTCAATTTTTGTAATACATATACAATTATGAATAAGTAAATGAATTGAAAGGTTATTCATGATATCCAAGTGCTTAATTGTCTTAATTAAGACAATTCCGTACTTAAGTACAGCAACTTATTATATTTAGCAATATATTCACCTCTGTCAACAAATAGTTTATTGTCTTGTGATGGCGAAGGAGTTACATCAGTTTCACTAATATCCATGGCTTCTGTTTGTGTCTCGCAATCTACTAAACGCGTATTGACCACTGCATCTGAAATATTGTTTTCAAGATTAATTACTACACGATTTACCCGATTTTAAATTTAATCGTTATTACTATAATCTGCTAGTCCATTACTATAATAATTCAAAATATTTTCAATCCAAACTATACCTAAGTGATCCGGTGGCTTCGGCCGCCTCGTGGAATGTCTCGATCCGTGTCCTGGTTTAGCTCGAGGTTGTCTGGTTGTCGGTAGCGCTGGTGCACCAACTATAGATCTTGGACGATTAGAACCATCAAGTTCTGCATAGAGACATGAACGTATCGGGCTCTGCAATTCAAACATAAGCCAATTAATTTAACAATTGTGGATTAACTCAAAATCATAAACATAATAATAATGTATTTGTATACAACATGTAAATCATCATATCCAAACAATTTTTAAACTTAGTAGGTAGGTAAGTTTTTTTTTTCTTTCGCACTGCAATTAGAACTTAAACAATCTATAACATATTGCAATGATATTTCTTAATTGCGTGGCTTTTTGGAAGGCAACGAATTTTCCGTCTCTATTTGATTGATGCAGCAAGGCCAAGAAAGAGCTATTTTCATATGATCATTTTTGAAAATCAGTTAATTGGAATCTTAAATGTTAGTAACAACTAATTTATAATATTTATGAAAAAAGAATTCTATAATTACCCAAAAGACCTTCAGAAATAATATATTGCATAATTACCACATAAATCATTCCGATAAGGGTAAATTTGCAAGAAAACCAAAGTACCAAATTCCGAGAAAAACAATCCGGCGTTTTGTCAATGTGTGGGCTTAGGTATAATGGAATCTGTTTCCGCGAAGCGAGATCAATAGGGTGAAACCCACGCGTTCAAAAAGTTGGGCGAAAGCCACTAGTAGCAAGGGTGGCCGAGAAGGGTGAAAAATAATGTAGTATGAGCAACCCCGTAGAACCGAATGGATCGCGTGACTAGACTTGACGGCGACCTATACTAATCTTCCTGCAGTTACGTGCTTATTTTCACTATTGCTATTGGGAAATCATCAGAAATGTATTTGATTACGTAGAACAGTGTATAATTTAATAATAATTTAATAAAGAAATATAATTTAATAATTTATAATAAAGAAAAACTTTCAATATATCTGTTTTTTGAATATTGTGATAACAACAAATTTTATCCGGCATAGTCCCTTACGCAATTTATGCAATATACAAAAAATAATTCAGCTATAAAAGGTTTATAATATCAATATTTTTACTCACCGTAGGTTCGTCAGGGCTTGTGGTTATAACTGGGCTCACAGGAGACACAGGTGAAGATTGAGTAGCGGCCGATCTTCGTCGGGATAGGCGGTCTTGAGCTTTGCGCAAAGGATTCACGATCCTTTTATTTGAATGCTTTCCGGACGTCTGTTTCTCGCGCCTACAATTTATTAAGAAACATTGACATTTATAGTACTTGTATTATTTTTTATAAAAATGATAATTTTTATTCTTATAAGTTAAATTTTTTGAATACATACTCGGCTACCATGCGCTCCCTCTGTTCCAGTTGCAATAGCACAGCCGTCAATTCCATGTATAGATCATTGGTTCTTCGCAGCTTCCTCTGGTACATCTCTCTTACGTCTCGAGCATGACGCAGTTCTTGCATTCGCATTTCTATTAGTTGCTCCTGATTTGCCAGTTGCTGTTGTGTCGGTACAGCTCGTAATAATTGCCTAAAATACAATAAATTTGACTCATTAAATACATTATTCAGTGTTTGAATTAAAATGAATTGAAATGGCATTTAATGCTACCTTGATGATTCTGCCATTTTGTCTCGAACTTCACTCCTCCACGTTCTCTGAGCTTTAATATAGGCTTCTTCCGATGCTGTTGTAACAATTCTACGCTTGCAATCTCCAAATGCCCTAACACCAATTTAAACGAAGGTCTATTATGTGGTTTAGAACTCCAACATTGGGCAATCAAGAGTTTAAAGCCTTCTGGACAAGCCGACGGTATAGGAAGTCGCAAAGAATCATTGCCAACGCCGTAGATTATCTGAGTGCTATCAGCATCTTTAAGGTGGTTCCCGTGTTAGTAGTTCCCACAGAACTACACCATATGACCAAACATCCACTTTTTCATTGCAAGGTTCATTTCGTATCATTTCGGGTGCCATCCAAGCAACCGTACCTGCAAAACTCATTTGAGTGCTACGATCACACCATTCCCGCGATGTACCAAAATCACTTATTTTAACTGCTCCTTCCCGACCTATGTATAACAAAAATCAATCAAATGAAGGTCGCAATAAATATATAAGTACTAAATGGTAAATTATGATATACCTATGAGTACATTAGGCGACTTTAAATCTCGGTGTATGATTTTATGCGCATGCAAATATTGCATGCCTAAGGCGATCTGTTTTGCCCATGCCATCAGCCTAGACGGTGGTACTTCTTCTCCAGCATTCAAATGATTATAAAGGGTTCCGTACGGACAAAACTCCATAACTATGCAATAACAAGGCTCCTGTGTGCAGACACCCCTAAAGAAAAGAAAAAATCATCAATATGATGTAACAATCATAACATCATAAAAAAGTAAATATAAGTCAATTTTCAAGAAAATGATTAACGTAATTTAATGGTGTAAAATAATATTTATTTGCAATATTAATTGTCTGAAATTATAAGATAGCGACCGAAATGCTACCATTGTTTCTCTTGTAATTATTTAACGAGATAATAAGTTGAAATATGATATCGCAGACATCGAATGTTCGTAAATTGAAAACAATATCAGTTCGCGCAAACAATAATGCGTTCATCCTGCATCATGTTTATATTGTAGTCATTTATTAAATGCGATAAC
This sequence comes from Ctenocephalides felis, assembly GCF_003426905.1. Taxonomy (NCBI): domain Eukaryota; kingdom Metazoa; phylum Arthropoda; class Insecta; order Siphonaptera; family Pulicidae; genus Ctenocephalides; species Ctenocephalides felis. The sequence continues at coordinate 61,261,806 of NW_020538040.1, read as the reverse complement.
AAGACTGACGTATGTGAGCTTACGTCAGTAGTTTACAAAGCACAGAAAAAAAGAATTGAAATCCTGTTACTTCATATCAAAAACATGCATGCTACGATTTCTGCATAAAATAAAATCACTTACTTGAATTTGATTACATTCTCGTGGTCCAACTTCCGTAAATGCCTGATATCAGTTTCGTTTTTCCTGAGAACTTTTTTGACAGCAACAATTTCGCCATTTAATTTTCCAGAAAATACGGCGCCTTGAGCGCCCGAACCTAACCATTCTAGGTCACTTATCGTCTCGAATGGTATCTCCCAGTCATCTGAAGAGCAGATTATTAAAAATATGATAAAAAATAAACAATAACTAGAGTTCGATAATAAACAGAAATGAAATCGAAAGAATTGTTCTCTTACCTGGTTTGCATTTTATTTCGCTGGGAGCCGCTTTCCCGATGAGTGAAAATACAGGTTTCATGCATCCAAATAGTCCATCCATCCACCCAACTGGTTTGTTAGCGGCTGTGTAGTAGTAGCAGCTCCCGATTGTTGTCCTCCATGGCCCCATTGCTGCTGTTGGGGGCTGGCATCGATGCAGCCTTCCAAAGCTTTATTACCTCCAGGAACTTCGACAACGACTCCAGGTGCTGGCTTGAGATTCATCATGTCACCCATTTGAGTACTGAGTCCGAGTTGGCCGAGTTCTTCTTGGATGCATAACATACTAGAATCGAATGATAAGTATGAATAAATGATTATGATAGCAGATATTAATAATAATATAATAATAAAAATAAATTAATATAAATTATATATTGCATTTCTATTCTTTGTAGCCTTAACCAGTCAATTAATTTAATATTCTATGAATATATAAAAATGTGGTAAATGAATATAAGTGATAATAAATATTTGTAAATATTAAATGATCTATTAAATTCTTTCTTAAATAATGTAATGTCTAAATATGTGATATAACTGATTAAAATTTTAATTTTGTTGCTTCTTAAACGCTCAGTACACATAGGAAACATGAAATTTTATTCGATCCTAGAAATATCATTGTACAATTGTTCAATTTATGCATTGAAACCACTATCCTTTGGTCTTTTTTCGACAGTAATTTATCAAATTCCACGTTCCTTAACAAGTTAATATTACTATTCATGTAAAATATCAAGTTTTTATTGAAAATTCCATAGACCATATGCTACCAAAAATAATTTCCAACAGCAAAATACGGTTCTGATGTCAGGTATGCGGCGTGTCCATTGCGTAACCTTTACAACAAACCTGGGGTTTATGAATATATGGTATTGAATATTCGCTTTGACTCCATAACTGGCTCCGAACGTCTACAACCAAAAATTATGCGAAGATAATGATTTCGCCTCGAAATGAATACATATGCTGAAATACACACCTTGAAAAATCACTAAAGAATGCGATTCGTGTACCAGTTACCGATACGATAGTGACAAGTTCTTACTTGTAATATTAAAGAAATGAAAACTAACGCACAAGCGTACATATATCACTTTTAGTCCAAAAAATACACATACAATATTATTATCAAAATTAACCGAAATAAATATTTATAAACGTCCATTTATTATTTTCGTTAGAAAATCCAATTTGCTTTTTGAGGTCTCTTGCCAGCCTGAATCCATTGGTACCATATTTGGAAAAAGTATACACAGGCCAAAATTTGTCCTTCAGTCGTCGATTTCTTAAAAACGGCAGCACCGATTTAAAAAATTTAAAAGCCATTTGATGAAACACGATAAAGACTAGCATTGATTAGTTTTACGAGATGATCGGCACAGTCATTTCTTTACAATTAGCAAAAAAGATGAGTGCAAAAGTTTTCGTCCAAAAATCCTGATAATTCAAAAAGAATTGGATAATTCAAAAAGAATCAGTTGTGAATCGTGCTGATCAATGACAGGGAAGTTTCACCTAGTTTACAGTAGGCGTGCTCATATACAATAATATTTAAAAAAGCAGTATAATATTTAAAAAAAGTAAATAATTTAATATTTTTTAAATTATATACTCCATTATCGTATACGAGTTGAAACTATGTAATGATAATTTCCTAATATTTGCTTGATAACCGTATGTTATAATTTAATGTAGGTTTATGTTATTTTCTAATCAATGTATAATACTAATGAAGTAATGTTTAGTTTATAATGATGGGAATTATTATCAATATGCCGTTAAATCCAATCCTATACGCAATGTGTAAATTGGTCCGTCGATAGCCTTGTGCTTACCATACTTTCATTTCGATATTTGCAACATACAAGTTAATGTGTACTGCATGCTGTGTATAGAGTACTAGCGTTATTTATTGCCTCAGTGCTTCTAAAACTATGATTAGCGCAATTGAATCAAACGGTTTGAAAATATAAAATAATTCAACACTACGCCCTGACTAAATTGAATTGTTATAAAAATATTGACGATCACACAATATTTCAAAAATACATAACATATCTGTCTAGAAACTAGAGCGATTTCCAAAGTGGTCCATGTGGACTCCCAGGGGTCTATGGCAACTTTCAAGGGGTTCACGTCAGCGAAAAAAAAAAATTCGGAGTCTATAAAATAGAAATGAAGGTCCACGGTAGTGAATCACAATGGTGAATATATATTTCCTTATAATAAGATCATATACAATATTTATAAATCGACCCAGAAAATAACAATATTGAATATTTCTATAGATTTATTTAAAAAAACGATATCGGTTCATGACACAAAGAGCCACGACCCAAAAAAGTTTAGGAACCTATGGTCAAGATATTTTAGATTTTAGAGATTTTATCAGTGCATAAAACATAACATGAATTTAATAAAAAAAATAATATTCGTTCAATGAAACTAAAGTTAATTATCAAAAAATTGTGCACAATTTTAACCATAGTATCAAATTCTACACAATTTTTTTCATAATTAACTTTAGCAACTAATTTCACAACAATTGTGGCTTGTTCAAACAAAAAAGTTGATAATTCTCAAATATATAAAAAAAGTTTATAGTCATGGGGATCGTTCTAGTATTACGTAAGCAGATTTATTACAATTATTTACCCCCCCCCTATCCCCCTTGTCAGCAAAAGTAAGCAAAGCTCTTACTCCTTACCCCCATGCTTACGTAAACATTTTGCAATTATGTAAAAAAATAAAAATACTACCTATGACGTAATTATCATCCAGACTCCCCTGCCCCCCATGCCAACCCAAAATAAGCAAATCAAACAACCCCCCCGCCCCCCTATAGTGCTTACGTAATACTTGAACGGCCCCTTGTCAGTCAGTAAATCTGATTATAAAGATTTGTTTGTAATAATTTATTTAACAAAAATGAGTATGTTTAGTTTTTTTATTTAAAAAATGGTTACTTTAATGATAATGTGTTTTTAATTACAATATTTGTTACAACTGCTAAATATTTAACGTCTAGTAACAATTATGAACAATAACATAAACTTAAATAAAAAAGAGTAATATAAAATTAATAAAGGAAATAAATAAAATAATGATAAGGGGCCGTTCAAGTATTACGTAAGCACTATAGGGGGGCGGGAGGGGATTGTTGATTTGCTTATTTTGGGTTGACATGGGGGCCAGGGGAGTCTGGATGATGATTACGTCATAGGTAGTATTTTTATTTTTTACATTAATTGCAAAATGTTTACGTAAGCATGGGGGTAGAGGGTAAGAGCTTTGCTTACTTTTGCTGACAAGGAGAATGAGGGGGGGGGGTAAATAATTGTAATAAATCTGCTTACGTAATACTTGAACGATCCCTAATTAATGATAATGTGTTTTCAAATCAAAATATACTATCGACAACCATTGGGTTCCTTCTAACGGAAGCTAATTCTAACATCAAAATAGATGAAAAGGCAACCATCGGGTTGCCTTTTAAACAAAACAGAGAAGAAGTATCAATCAACATCTTGTCAATCAATACATCAAACAAATCCTTGAAACTTTGATATTCATTTTGTTTTAATAAATGATTAGATCAGGTATATTTTATAACGATCATATCAGAAAAATATTAATAAATTTTAATACCGTATCGCAAACGAATTATTAGCTATAAAATTATAAATTACTATAATATTCATTTTATGAGCATATTTGTGAGAGAGCGACCTATTTCACTCTAGCACAACAGCATTAACCAACGAAATCTAGTTGGATGTTTTTTGTTATTATCAAAACCGAAAACATGTTTCTGAATTGTTTATTTGTTCAAAGAATTCATCCCGCTGCACTGTCGCATTTGTAATATTTGAACAATCGATGTATTATTATTGTTATTAGAAATCAAGTTTGATTATTTGTCCCAGAGGCATCGAAATGACCCAAGTTCATGTACCTCGTCGATGTGTGCAAGAGATGCCGATTGCCGGGTGCATTGACATCGAGAAAACAACTCGCTCTCATTCTCGTTAGGGACCAAAAGCACAGAACTTTGTACCTGCAATCGTAGTAATAGTAATAACACACATATCCGATGTAAAAATAATCGGACACACAATTGTACTAGGAAATCGTAACATGCCGCAAACTTACAAGTAGTGCAGAAAACAGAAAAGATAACAGAAGACAGATGGTTTAAACTTTTAATTCTCGTTGATAGCGGATATCTAAATGGAAAATCAATATTTTATTATATATAGTGTTAATTATACATATATCCGATATAAAAATGATCGGATACAATAGAAAATCAAAACAAGATGCCGCAACATAGTGCAAACACCAAATAGATAACAGAAGACATATGTTTGCAGGTATCTAAATAAAAATTAAATCTTAAATAAATAAATAAAATAATTGCTTGAATCATAATTCATAAGTAATACTAAGGGTATGTACTTTGTATAGATTTAAATCTTATTAACAAGTTCTATTTAGGCTTTGCAGAATTTTTTTTTAATCTACAATTATTATACTTTTTTTTATTATATTTTTAACAGCAATCAGAACCTTACGTCCTATGAGCTGTTGGGCTGAAACTTCTTTCTTCGTATTTTTAGATGGAAACCCAATGGTTAATCCATCCATATTTGATGATTTTTTTGTTATTAGAATTAATCTAATAGGGCTGACTTTTTATTGGTGCAGCAATGCCGGACAACATTCAGTAATTTTTAGGGTAAAAAATAGATTTAATCAATAAGAATATTCTGCTATTTATATAAAATTTTCAACTGTTTTATACGACGAATACCAATACAAATAGTAATAACAATATATAAATAAACTAGTGGGGTGGGTGGCATCGTGCCTTAAGGCAAATTGCTGGAACTTCCCGTACCGTAAAGAAATGTTCGAGGAATACTGAATGTTTTCAAATAGATTATTATAAATATTGTAACATTGTCTAATATTTATAAGAATTATATAAACTGAATTGCAAAATTGAAATTATTTGTTTAAAGCATATTAGAACTATAGTCAGAATTAAAAATAAAATCTGAATTATTTTCGATATGCAAAAAAAAAATTTATTGAAAAAAAAAATTGAACAAAAAAAGTTGGAACAAAAAATTTTTTTTCCAAAATCAGTTATTTTGTTAAGACAAGAAGAAAGTTCTTTGAATCATTCAAATCGGACGCTTAGTTCTCTCAAAAACTGCCATTTTTACACATTTAGCTTCGTATCTTTGAAATGGCCGGGCCTGCCTTTGCCAAAAACTAATAAACACTTCTCCCAATCATTACTAATCGAATGCTTTTTAGATCATTCAAATCGGATACTCCGTTCTCTCAAAAAGTCGATTTCTATTTTCCGCACTCTTTGCTCCGTATCCCCGAAACGGCTGGACCTGCCTTTGCCAAAAACTAATCAGCTCATCTCCCTATCAATAGGAATCGAATGTTTCTTGAACCATTCAAATCAGTTGATCCGTGCGCCCGAAAACGTGAGTGGAAATTTGTATCCATACATACATACACACATACACACATCCATTTTTCTGAAGTATGCCAAAATGTTCAGAAACCTTCAAAACGTCGAGAAATGTAAAAATTTTCAATTTCGATTTTCGGCCCATTACAATAACTTACCCTACGGAAAGTTAATAAATATAATGATAACTAGATGAAGTCTGCGGCTAGTATTCGTTTTAGTCTGACAAATTAGCTTTCCAAGTATTAATTCGTTTGGGCGGTCGTTGATTTTGTTTTTGTATTTAGTAAGTTTAAATTTTTCATCCGACTTCAACATCGATTCAACAATCCTTTATCTATTACCACAGGTGTGTTGTGTCGGCACACAGACGTAGTCCGCGCGTCATTTGTGCGCGATCGAGCAGCTCTCCGGCACCTTGCCCTACAGGTACGCCCGTCCGTCCGTCTTGCCGAATCTATTTATTATCCACATCGGCCACCTTGCCACCTTGCCAACTTTATACCGTTATGAATTGTTTTTCGAATTTTTCATAAATGTGGGCTCAGCTCAGCAAGCAGACGTGCAAAAAACCGAGAGATAACATACAGATAAAGACAATATATCTGTTTCAACTGATAAACATACTTCGCCAAAGATAATAAATAGATTCGATAGTAATGTAATTTGCATGGAAAAAATAAATGAATAAATAGGTGTAAGTGGCATTTTGCCTCGATGATATTTGCTTAAACTTCCCCAACATGTGTAAAACAAATCAATATATTGATTTATGAGTTTTTATTAAGTATTCAGAGTTGCGGTAGAGATATTATAATGTGAGAAAATATTGCAGATTCTTTAATTTTGTACAAATTTTATAAACATGTTATTTTCGACTAATGGTAAAAATAAATACATTGTTGAAAACCGAACACTCTCATAATTCATCCCAAACTTTATTAATTTATATAAATACATTTCTTGAGGCCTATAATATATTAGTTTATTCAATAAGACTAGGAATTATCCATACAAAGTATAGAATAATTAAGAAAAAAATCAACGATTAATTAATTAATTAATTATTAACGGCCCGGCTGATCTTTACCAAAAACTAATCAGCACGATTCTTAAATAATATTTCTAGAACAATTTCTGAATTTTTAAAATCGATTCAGACTTTTTTACGAAAACGTGGACTCAGGGTTTTGCACTTTTCAAGTTACAATGTAAGTTTATTATAGAAAAATTAAGAATTTACTTTTGTGATAGGATTGCTGTGATCTTTTATACCAGAATAATTGTCTGTTACAGTAGGTATTTTCCAAATTTGGTCTCATTAGAATCTGAATGGCTCGAAACGTCGTGAAAACATAAAATTAGCAAATCGGATTTTTTTATGAAAACAAACTTCTTTTTCGAGAAGGTAAAATAAGGAAATCGTTTCTAAGAAAACATCGAAGGTAAAAAAATCTGCTCGCATACAAACAGACACATACTTTTTTCCAATTTTGGTGTCAAACGATTCAGAATGACTTGATACGTTTAAAAAACATAGAGTTAGCAAATTGGATTTTCTGACCAAAACAATCGGGAAAAATTGTAGGGCTGAATAATAAATAATCAGTCAACATATTCCAAATGCAACATAAATTATTATACGAATGTAGAACAATTAGGCATATGGACGTACCTTCTTTTAATAGTCGTTTTGTCCTTATTCGCTTCCTGATCAGGTGGTTCTTTATTTCCTGCACTCGGGCGTGTAAAGGCGCTACAAAACACCATATTCGTAAACACTGATTTGATTTATTAAGAGGCCACCCCGTTAAAACGTGTGTTTTGTTATTCTAAAAACTAACTATTTTTTATTTCGATTGGTGGTTTTGAACAACGCGTGACTTGAATCGCACTGTGGTCACATCATTGTTAGAAATGCGAGAACGGCGAGAACGATGTTAACAGCTCTAGATGATGCTTTTGTATTGGTATTGGTTTGGTATTTGTATACGAAATGAAACATGGATGGGAAAGCGCATGCGTTCGATTCGTATTGTTTGCTTTCAGAACAACAAGCAGTGGCGGATAAGGCGGATAAGGATAAGTTAAACATTGGCGAAAAAATCCAAGCGAAAGATCTATAATTGTCATATAAAATACAACCTTAATTTATTGCATTTTGAATTACATTTATCAATCATACCAACAACTTTGCCAGAGAACTACTACAAGTAGGCAAACATAGTTCAAAACAGGCTAAAACGGAGACATCTCAGGGAAATTGATGTATTGTGTGGGCAGATGATTAATATTAAAAAAAACTAGTGAGGTGTATGGCATCGTGCCTTAAGGCAAATTGCTGGAACTTCTCGTACCGTAACGAAATGTTCAAGGAATACTGAATGTTTTCAAATAGATTATTATTAATATTGTAACATTTTCTAATATTTATAAGAATTATATAAACTAAATTGCAAAGTTGAAATTATTTGTTTGAAGTATATTAGAACTATAGTAAGAATTAAAAATAGAATCTGAATTATTTTCGATATACAAAAAAAAAATTTTTTTGAAAAAAAAAGTTGAAACAAAAAATTTTTTTTTTCCAAAATCAATTATTTTGTTAAGACAAGCAGAAAGTTCTTTAAAAAAATATGTGTAGAAATCAAATAAAAATTGTACTTGTTAAATAGAATTTGAATAAAAATTAAGAAATTTAGGATTAACAGAATTCGAATAGTTGCATTGAATTAGGAGTAAGAAGAGAAATATTGGAACTTAAAAGAACAATGAAAAAAAGTGGAATAAAGCTGAAAGTTAACACACTATAGGCGGGCCCGTAAAAATACTCGTCAGACAAACTGATATGTGTAGCGGGCAAATCGCTTGCTCGACACGAGTGCTCTTTCCGTCGCCTCGCATGAACACAACTGGCTGTCACATTGAACATATTTTTTTATAACTCTTTTTTTTTTAAAAAAAAAACCGTCTGGTTGTTTTGAACTATAAAAAATTATTTGATTTATGCATAATTAAACATAAAACTAACAAAAACTAGTGGCATATGGCATAGTGCCTTAAGGCAAATTGCTGAAACTTCCTGTACCATATCGAAATGTTCGAGGAATATTGAGTATTGAATGAAATATTTTTTTCCTAAAGCAATTTTTATGTCAACACAATCAGAATGTTTTTTGAATCATTCAATTCGGATGCTTATTTCTCTCAAAAACTGCCATTTTGTGTACATTTAGCTCCGTATCTTTGTAATGGCTGAACCTGCCTTTGCCAAAAACTAATCACCACTTCTCCCAATCATTACTAATTTATGTTTTTTACATCATTCAAATCGGATGCTCCGTTCTCTCAAAAACTCGATTTCTATTTTCTGCACTTTTTGCTATGTATCTCCGTAACGGCTGGACCTGCGATTGCCAAAAACTAATGAGCACATCTCCCTATCAATAGGAATCGAATGTTTTTTGAACCATTCAAATCGGTTGATCCGTGCGCCCGAAAACGTGAACGAAAAAATGCGGCCACCAAAAACACACGCACACACAGACACATCCATTTCTTCTGAGGTATGCCAAAATGTTCAGAAACCTAAAAACCGTAGAAAAATAGAATAATTTTCATTCTTGATTTTCCGACCATTACTATATATAGGTTAGTTATAACTACCCTACGGAAAGTTAAAAATTAACGTACAGTAAATATATAAACCACTTTTTACATACGTGAAATTTATGGAAAAAATCACCCCTTATGAAGAGGTGCTGGGACCCGAATAGCAAAAATAGCTGACCACTTCAATTAAACTATTTGGTTTCAAAACAACGCAACTTTGACCGAAAAATGATTCAATAATTGGAGGATTGTCAAATTCTGACCACTCCACTTCTTCATGGTCATTATTTCCAGAATCTCTGGAAATAATCGGCAAAACTCTACGTCTTCTAGGATGAAAAAAAATTTCATCCACATACACTACCAAAATCGGCAATATCAAAATCACTTCTAATTTGTGATAAATTATTGGCGCAAACTTTACTATCGCTATCCGATGCTATTATTTCATTATTGCAAATAACAATGTAAAAAAGAGTTGAACTATACAAATCTGACTAATAACTAAAATATTTGATAAAATATATATTGAACACCTTTTTATTGTTGTGAATTCTGCATATTTATCTACAAAACAAATTGCGAGTAGCTTGAATGAAAAGAAACTTGAAGATAAAACATATTGTTTCTTATCCTTATTCTTATTCTAAAAGTCTTTCAATACGTTAATCAATTGAATCTAGAGAAAAGTATCAGCTATTCTTTCAATATCATATGCAAACCGATCAGATAAAAGTATTTGGACTCGCTTTTAAAGTTAATCTATTCAAAGCGTAATAATACCTTGCCCGCCGATAAGCAACAGTCCTCGCGGAGCGTAATTTTACGGGGCCCGCCTATAGTGTGTTAAATAGAATTAGGAATTTCAAAAGAGCAAGAATTGAAGGAAATGAGGAGAAGAAAAATTAAGAAGAATATATAATAGGATACATAAATAGATTGAAAATGATATAAAAAAAAATTAGAATGTAAATAAATAAAAATGTTGTAGGTGACTAAATGCTCAGAGTGAGGTCAAATAAAAATTAAAAAAAAAAAGTTCTTTAAATCATTTAAATCGGATGCTTAGTTCTCTCAAAAACTGTCATTTTTTGCACATTTAGCTCCATATCTTCGAACTGGCTGTGCCTGCCTTTGCCAAAAACTAATAAACACTTCTCCCAATCATTACTAATTGAATGTTTTTTAGATCATTCAAATCGGATACTCCGTTCTCTCAAAAACTCGATTTCTATTTTCTGCATTCTTTGCTCTTTATCTCCGTAACTGCTGGACCTGCCTTTGCCAAAAACTAATCAGCTCTTTTCCCTATCATTAGGAATCGAATGTTTTTTGAACCATTCAAATCGGTTGATCCGTGCGCCCGAAAACGTGACTGCAAATTTGTATCCATACATACATACACACACACATCGATTTTTTCTAAGGTATGCTAAAATGTTCAGAAACCTTCAAAACGTCGAGAAATGTAAAAATTTTCAATTTCGATTTTCGGCCCATTACAATAACTTACCCTACGGGAAGTTAATAAAAAATATTGTTCTATTTTATAAAAATGTATAAGTATGCATTCGATTTGTGGTCCCATTATGGTTGAGCTTGTAAAGACTATTTGCTTACTATTGAAAGACTTGGAAATAATCTTAGCGCTTTTTGTGATTGTTATAGTATTTCTCCATTCTCTAGATTTAATAATTGTGAAATAAACTGAAAGGATGTTTAGCCTTATTGTTATGATTTTCTAATAAAAAAATGATGTAGACTGGACATCATAGCCATAACCTTACAAAATTGTTGCCAAATGTTGATAATAAAATATTAAATTTTCCCTTACTTTATTTTTGTTATTATTTCAAAATCAATTGATAAAGGTATAAAGGTAACATGTATTTTTACTTTAAATATTTAATAATAAACATTAGTTCAGTCATATTATCATATTACATGAATAGAGGCAAGAGGGTCCACGACAAACCCCAAGGAAAAGTTTGGAAACTGGAGAAATGAAGTAGCACTGATTACTTCCATAAAATGTTATTAACATTATGTTCTTATATTTACTAAATATCTTTACGAACAATGTAAATATGGTTATAAAAAAGAATATATTGTTGTTATTGATGAATAATACTCTGACGACAAATATACAAGACATATTTAATATAAAACAATAAAATATATAAAATGAAAAATATAATATATAAAATAAATAGTATCTTCATTTATTGTATAAATTATACAAAGTTAAACCATTTAATATATTTTTAAATATTAAACACTATAGAATGATATAAGATTTGTAAGTATGAAATTGTGATATAAATATAGTATGTAGTAATATTATTGTCAAATTGTGTATAATACAATAAATGACATGTCATTGAAATAATTATAAGTGTCCAAATAGATTAAAATAAGAAAAATGAATCTATTATATTAAAATTCTCAAGCATATATGATATGTTATGTACCTAGCTTTAAAAATGGAAAATATTTGGCGAAAGAGATATAATACCCTATAGAGGGTAGTTTGTAATTGACAATAAGCTACTTTTGCATTTAATATTAAATTTAATATATTAAATAAATCAATTATATCATATTTTTGAAGCTGGTATACGAAGAGCAGTTTTCATTTACAATATTGCAAATTTATTATGTGAAAATTTAAAATATTGGCCGAAAGAACTCGAGGTACAGAGTAAGTTATAATAGTTTCTTATTTTATAATAGTATATAAAATACATAGGGTCATAAAATATTAATATTTAGTTTCTTATTATGAGTTTCATATCTCTTCACGTTTGATACATAAAATTAATATGCTGTTTAATAGAGAGTCTAAAATAAGTCAAAATTATATTTTTATTGGAAATCAATTAAATTATTACTAAACATTAAAATAAATGCCGTATGATGTTTATTTGGAATGTTTCAACTAAAAATAAATTATTTAAAATTGTGTTAAAAGTAAATTGTATAACACTTTCTTTATATTAAATATTAGCAATAGCAATAATGGCAATAATATGCTAATGACAATTATTATTTTTGTGATTACTGTTTATGAATAAATGAATAAAAAATTACGATTAGTGGTTAGAGATTAAAATTGTGCATATGTTTTATATTTGATAGATTTTCAGTAAAATAATAAATTCATTCAAATACAGTATTCAAACAATTTTTCATAAATGTATTAGATAATAGAAGAAGGTAAATATAATAATATACAACTCATAAATAAAATTAACTAAAATGTCATTTTTTTAAAAATGTATGATACGGATATGAATGTAAATATATTACTTTTTCCATTTGATATTTCTTGCAAAGAAGACTTTCAGAATATCTTTAAAAATCAAAAAAATCTAAAAAAATTACTCAAGCTGATGATTACAATCATTAATTTGAAAATTTATATAAGCCGAGGATTTTTACAACCGGATTAAGTTGTATTTATATCCAAGTATATAAATAAACAAATTTTAAAGGAGCTTTTAAGTTTTAAGAACAAGAAAGCTTAATGTAGCGCGGTGAACAAAAGAGTGTTCGTAATTCTGATTAATTAATTAATTGGCAATATTTTCTGTTAAATAAGTTTATATTTGTTTATCTATGTTTTAGACATCTCGGAAAACTTTTTAGGATTTTATAGATTATGAATGATATAAGACATTCCATAATTTAGGAAAAGTATTTTTTATAAAATGAAAATATTTAGAATATCTTACAATCTGACATTGCGTGATGTCGATTTTCAATTGAAAATATAGATCAAAATATGTTTCCAATTGAAAATTAGTCCATCTCGGGCACTGCGGTATGAAATGGAAATGGGAAAAACTCTCACACAATACACTTATTCCCTAATCGAGTTTGAGTTTAAATCAACCTTAGGGTAGTACTACCCATTATTATTATTATTATCTTACAATTAATAATCGAACATTTCTTAACTACTAATTAGTTCATTTTTTAACTCGACAATATCGGAATAATTAAATGTTAAAGAAGTAAGTAATCTTGTCATTTGTATATCAATAGAAAACAAATTAAAGAAATCATTGTGGATGTGCACCTGTTCGTGAAGTTATCCCTATCGTGTTTTGTGGCTAGACCTGAAGACAAGATTACGGCACCATTGGCAGCTGTTTGATATAACATCGTCGTCTGCTGATTGGGTTCCGCGCTTTCTTCCGTGTTAAACGGTGGCCCTTGAAGACCCCGTTCTAGACTTCCCACAGGTGTAAGCATATCACTTAATTAACAATGTATCACTTACAAATTCACCATTTTCAATCAATAACACTTCGACACTCACAAAAAACACCTGTATTTCGTAATGAAAAAAACGTCGCAACGCGGCCGAGCTGTTTAAGTGCCAAGTGCCCGCACGGAACTAACTTCACAACGATGTCAATTCAAAATGGCTGCATCGGTGTGTGAGTGCGTGACGTCGAAAGGTGCAATGGTTCTGCCTTTAGCGGGTGGGAGAAAGAGAGATGCCGTGATGCAAAAGAAGGTTTAACGACGATCGATTCAATTTGAATCGCGAGAGGGAAAGAGACGGCACCACGCTCGGGCGCCCCGCTGGCGGATCGATAGCGCGATCAGGGCTTCACGACGAAAAAATCATTTTTTAATAAATAACAAAATCATTGATTGCGTTTTATAATTGCACGATTGGAAATGATTAATTATGAACGAATATTTCGTTTACGTAGAAAGAGCAACAAAATGACTATCGCTATATTCCTATCTATTGCAAATTACATGTGCATATCCTATACAAATATAAAAACTATATAAATATTTTATTACTTTTATATATAAACAACTTGGTATATATTTCTCCTCAATTAAATGTTATTGAAAAGTAATTGCGTATACAATAAGTAAAACAAGATTTAGAAAAGAGAGAACCGTCTCTTGACTTTCACTGTCCTTACTGCTCAACTTCCTAAATTCGTACCGAGGGATGCTTCCAAGAATTTCCTACTGCATTGTACAGATTTCCGCATCATATGTATGTGTATATTATAGATACACAGATATGATATAGAAATGTATTCTTCGAATTTGAACATTATTTCTATCGCCGATATGATATAATTCTTCTACAGCGTGCTCCAGTGAAACTTGTTCAGATATGTCTTAAATATTGAAACGCTCAATTAAGAAAACCGGTTCTTTAATAGTCGTGTTGCACACAACAACCGTAGCCCGCCATTTCAAACCGTCTAATAGACTAATAGAATTACGTTATTATATTTAATATTAATAGATAAAAAACTTTCAACCAAAATAATGTTTATTTATACATCATAAATTTGTCAGTAATATATGAATTTCAAATTATGATCATGTAACTTGACTAGTTGAATAATTAAACAGCGGCGACACAAAAATATTCAATATTCATTACATAGTTCATAATATTCTCAGAATTATTACATACTATATAAATTTAATAGAATAAAATAACATCCATATCAAAGCTCGATTTAGATAGACCGATAGACCATTGATAAGACTTTTTATTGTAGAAGTTTGTTTTAAACATCATAGCTAATTTTTATTTTATTTTCGAAATTTGCTTCGTCATAACTA
Source organism: Ctenocephalides felis (assembly GCF_003426905.1). Classification (NCBI taxonomy): domain Eukaryota; kingdom Metazoa; phylum Arthropoda; class Insecta; order Siphonaptera; family Pulicidae; genus Ctenocephalides; species Ctenocephalides felis. Next base: position 61,246,659 of record NW_020538040.1, on the reverse strand, counting down.
CATAAAGTTTATTAATGTATGTAGATATGAAAAATAAAGCAAATTTTCAAAATAAAATAATAAAAATTAACCATGATGTGTAAAGCAAATTTCTACAATAAAAAAATCATTGATGAATGGTATATCTTTGAGATGAATATTTTTTGTTCTATTATATTTATATAATCATAGCCAATCTGGGGTGGTTTTGATATATAATATAAAAAAAATATTTTCTATTTTATATATCATTTTATGAATTATGAATTAAAATTGTAAGACTATAACAATCAAATTTGATTAAGTAAAGCATGATAGTTTTTTTTTATCTTTATTCCAACCAAATTCAACAGAAAAACAACCTAAAACAGTTTTACCAGTTTTCCTTAAGCCTATTTTCCTCTGTACAACATTTGGCATAACAAAAACACTGAGGCTGAAACATGATCGCCCCACTCTCTCTTGACAGTAAAACCCAGTGCTCTCATTAAAAAGTAGAAATGAAGATAAAAAATAACATAACATCTCATAAAATATTAATAAAGAGCACCATAATATGTCATAATGCAACAACATGCAAAACAGAGAAAAGGCGGCCACGAACATTCTGCATACGTTTATGTTCTATATATAATATATTACATTAAAGTTATTAACATTGTTTAACTATCTCAAAAAATACTAAAAATATATTTATTTTTATCATATTAAATTCAGTAACAGACTGTTTTCTATTTAATGTGAATTGGAATTGAAAAATAAAAGCTCACAGGGGCTGATCATTTCATCAAAGAATTTTTAAATATTAAGCTACATGTATTCATTTTAAAAGGCAACATTTCAATAATTATGACAATTTTAAATATATACTTTTATGTGCATTTCAATAAATCCAAATCATTCATTAACCACATGAGCATTTAAACTATCAAAATGACCAAGGGTAGAAATAGTGATGCTTTATGTTTTTTATATTAATCTATGTTAGATGAGCGAGCAATCATGAAATAGCCTACAGACAACTATCATATTTTTATTTTTACAATTTTAACAATCATACTTATGAGGTACAATAGTATATAATTATTATCTGCAATATATGTTTATATTAGTTGTACAATTTATATTAGTTGATCTATGAAATGTTGCCAATCAATCAAAAAGAAGCCACTGTGATGCCTTTTCGTCCAATTTACAATTTAAGAAATTTTCGTGATTAGAGGGTGTGACTTATATTTAAAAAAATTATCAAGAGCCAAAATGATTTAGATCTGAAAATTTCATTTTTTTATAGGCTATCACAGTTCCTCAACTCAACACAGGCATTTTTCTTTGACTTTTTCCATGTACAATCTTATTTTTAGACAGTCATTATTAAACAAATATACAATGCTCGTTAATATTTATATATAAGTGTCTCGAGCTATAAAATTCATATCTTATAAATATAGTTTAAATATTATCCCCAAACTTATTGAATTGATAATGAATATTAAATCCTAAAGTTATTAGATGCATGTACATAAAGACTATCATTTTAAATATTTCATTATGAAGATTTTCAGTTTGATTATACATATAGAAATAATTCTATAAACAAATCAATCAATATTATCAATTGCAAACATAACTCGTGTTGAAGCCTTTGCAACAAAAACATTTTAATGCGAGAGTTAACACGTTCAATATGTATTGAAAACAAAAATATACAATGACCACTAGGGCTATTAATCACATTTTTTTTACAATTAATCTGATTAGTTTGTATACATAAAATCCATAGTCCATCGATTCTAGAACTATATTATAGGCCATCATACACAAGTTAACAGTTCATTGTCACTTTGCTCAAATTACTTGATATACGTCAGCAAAAGCCAAGTACATAATATGGCCAAAACATTTACACATGTGATTTTCATTTATTTACTTATCAGAAATTGATAACTTTTACTTTTTTTATATTTATATTA
>NW_020538040.1:61179527-61243707 GCF_003426905.1 Ctenocephalides felis | reverse complement strand
GGACGAACTGGACCTTCACTCTGGCAAAGGCGCGAACATAAAAATTAGTTAATGAAAAAGTAAATTAATATAAAAAGCAAACTATAAGAAATAAATTAAATTAATTGTTATTTCAATATGCTAATAACTCTTTCTAACGAAATACTAGGTTAGGGTTATATACAGTGTTCTCTGCAAAAATGTAATCATCAACAAAATTTATAATTTGCCTTAGTTGAATAATACAGCTATTATTATGTCAAATTCCTTTAAATTAAAATAAGATAACACAATACACATAAATTTAAAATTCATTTTTTTAATGTACGTATGCTTATTAGAAATCTTGAAAGACAATAACAGTAAAATAGACCAATGTTATGACAAGGCTATGTTACATTGAATTTGTTATACAAAATGCTACTAAATATGTCAAAATACCATGTATTGCTGTGCGATCAGGCGTTTCACACATAGAATGCAACTCCACTCGTATGTTATTAAGCTATATCAGAAAGATCCAGTTATAATATTATTTTATTACATTTTGTGTGTTTTCTAGGTTAGGTTTTTTATATCACACCAGTACAACACCACATTGATTCTGATAGTATTTAGTACGATTTTTGTATGAAAACTTCTACATAACATTGCCTTGCCATATTATTGGTCTATTTTATGGCAGAATCGGTCGTACATGCTATTGCAATTTTTTGTAATGTACATTATATGTATTATTAATAATACATTCTCTAATACCTAACTCCAGTGATATGAGATCGTATGACAAACAAGCTTTTACAAAATTCATTTTCTTTTTTATTTGATGTCATATCTTCTAAGATTTTTTTCATATATTTCAACATCCAAATTTTTTTTTCTATACGCATATATATATATATATATATATATATATATATATAACATCTAATATTTCCGTCGACGTAATGTTAATCATGCGATACTCGTAACGCTAGTACTTTATTATAAAAGGTAATGATATTTGACAAAATGTGTGGGCTTTTAGGAATTCACTTTGAAGTTAACCCAAATGTTCAGTCTCTTTTCATTTATTATGATTTCATAAATCTTTTCATTTATTATGAATATGATATAAAACTCGTCCGAGTGGGATCTATTTTTTGCAGCAGGAAGAAAATTAAAATAACAACCGCGCCGCAGATACAGAAGGGTCAAAGCGAATAGGCAGATCAACGAAGATAACTTTAGTATTATAGAACCTTATCCGGTTTTTTGGTTCGTTTTTACTCTAGTTGGATAAAAAAACTTTTAATCATCGTCCCATCCAGGGAAAATAGAAACATCCCTCAAAATAATAATACCGACATGAAATACTACCATAAACTTATTGGAGGTTAATGAAAGCTTCGAATGCTATTAGTTTAGCACATTTTTCATGCTACCATGATTTGATTAATATAACTGGTGGTGCATGGCATCGTGTCTTAAGGAATATTGTTGGAACTTCGTACCAAAAATAAAAGAAAAATGTAAGCTTAACTTTGAAAATATTCAATATTTATGACCTGAAAGCGATACTAAAATGCATCAGTATTGTTTTGTGGTAAAAAAGCTAAGTTTAAATAGATGAGAATAATATTATTAAGACTGAATAAAATTGAAATACATAATTTGTTGCCTTAAGACTACATTTATAAAAATGTTTTAATATTAAATTAAAATAGTATTTGATTTTCAATGTTTACAACACTTGCAACAGGAGATATATATACATTTTCGTTTTCGATTTTTTGCGATTACTATAAATCATGTTACCATTAGTGCGAATGGTTTTAACAATCCAAAAGTGCATGTTGTTAAAATCTATGGTGAACAGTTAATGAACATACATAATTAAATGAAATAAGATTAGCCACAAATTAAATGTACGTAAACAGTATTGAAATACAATATATTTTAATACTGTTTACCACCAGAGTACCTCATAACATATTATACGCAACAAATACATTATTTTGTATCCATATAATAATTAAACACTATTAATTACAAATTATACTTTACATAATGATTAATTTGTGGTCAGAAAATATTTCGAATATGAAAATTAGTGTATCATAATTTTTGCTTTAGATACTTCTATGTCGATTTATGGCTTCTTTGACATAATATAATCAAACAAAAGCTTTGATTGAACTAGTAATTGGACGCAATTTTAATGAAAAAAAACGTGTATTTCTTAAAAGTTTATCTTGAACTCCGCTTCGGCTATAGTTCTAGTCTTTGATCAAAAGAAATAAGTAAGACTAAAGGCTCACAGTAATATTTTACAAAATTAAAAATACATAGTCAAATATTCTTGCAATTTCTCATCATGGTTTTGATATGGTACAATACTACCGCAAGTAAGAAAAACACCAAAAGTTTCATATTTATATAAAATCATATCACAATTTGACTATAGAATATTTAAAACAGAATATGCGTGTGATTTGTAAAATAAATTTAGTTGTGAAGGTAAATTTATCATAAAAAAGTATTTTTAAAATGGTTCTGCATATGCAAAACTAATTATGCGGTTTACTTTTAATTTCGACATATACATCTATTATTTGATGAGCTTTGGAACACAATTAAAAGCCAACTTTTTGTCTCGTTGGGGGATAAAATGTAATGCATCTAGTCTACCAGTTTTCTTGTCTTCTAGTCTACCTGGTTATATGACCATCTATTTGTCTCTCGACTTGTCTACAAGTTTACTTGTCAACCAAAATACTTGTTTACCAATGTACCTGCCAACCCGTTTTACATATCTACCAATTAACCTCTCAACCTGTTTATCTGTCTACATATTTGTATTTCTACTAGTTGTTCTGTCTACCATTTTATATATCCTCGAATTTACCTGTCCACTAGTTTACCTATTTACCAATTTACCTGTTTATCTGTCTACATATGTATCTATCTACCTGTTTACCTATTTATATGTTTACCTGTTTACTTGTTTGCCAGTTTACCTGTCTATTAGTCTGCTAGTCCAATTACCAATTAATTAAAAAAGACTAGTGGGGCGCATGGCACCGTGCCTTAAGGCAAATTGCTGGAACTTCCCGTACCAAAAAAAATTTTTTTTAAAGATTAACTTTTTTGAAAAAAAATGTACTCTGAAAAGAAGAAAAGTGTATTTTGTAATATTTTGGAAATTCTGAACTTCTTTTCAAAGCAATCGTACTGCTTTAACTGCATAGAGACAAAATATCGAAGCGCGTAAGCGCCGCGCCGCCGTCTAACGGATAAGCGTTGGTACGGAACCCATAGGGATGTAAACAAAATTTATACTTATTGTTAAAATCTCTATAAAATATCTGATAATTTGATGTGCATAGGTCTATTGATCATTTTTGACCGCTAAATGGTGTTTTTTTACTTTTTTTACTAGATCTCCGAAACCGCTAGACCTGCCTTCATGAAAATTTGATCAGTTCTTCATCTTGTTAATACAAGTAAAATGTTTTAATTTTTACGTTTAATTTAAATCGGACGCTCCGTTCTCTTAAAAACCGAGTTACCGTTTTTAGCACTTTTTGCACCATATCTTCGGAACGGCTAGACCTGCCTTCGCCAAAAACTAATCAGCACGTCTCCTCATCAATACGAATCGAATTTTTTTAAATTATTAAAATCGCTTCATTCGTTTTCCCGAAATCTTCGACAAAAATTTGTATCCGAACACACATTTACACACACACATACATCCATTTTTTCTAAGACATGCCAAAATATTCAGAAACCTCTGAAACGTAAAGATATATAAAAATTTTCATTTTCAATTTTTCTGCGATTACTATAACTCCCTACAGGAAGTTGAAAATTACTATAATAATTCTTGCAAATTAGGAGATTGCGCTACGCGGTTAAAAAAAGAGGATTATGTGTTTTTTATATACGCATTATAAAAAAATGAAAAATAAAAATTTACCGAAAAAAGTAGAATGACATGTTAAAAACGCCTTCGGGCAGCCAACTCTTATCACTTCGCTTATATATCCGAAACCTGTCCGCGGATTTACCTAGCAATTTCCCAAATTTTTACGGCGATCGGACGTATGGTTTATGAATGTATATATGTATAAGTAAGTATATATATATATATATATATATAAATGAATGACAGTTTATATAAGTTTGAGTGTCAGATCGAATATAAAGACTGCACAAGCTAACAAACTGTCAACCATTTCATCGTATAAACTTTCCTTATTTATTTAATAGAAGTCTTTCGAATAACAATCTCGTTCAGACGTAATCGTTTATGCATGCACATACAAAATTAGTTTTATATATTATTCATTGTATAACAAATCACAGTATATGTTGACGGTGCGTAGACCGTAGAGCATGAAACATATCAAATAGCTATACTAACAGACCTTTCAGAACTGAAGCTCTTGGTGTCTGGTACCAATCAGATAGGTTTGAATTATGAGTGCTTTAAAATATACACTCAAATGCTTGTATCGACAGGCAGGTATATAAATATTAACAATTCTGTTAGATATTTATATAACGATCGGCAGTCTTGTAGGATAGAACGGGGCTTAAAGGTCCGAGGGTAATAATGTCTACCACCGACATCTCAAAAACAAGTAAAGTTGGGAATTTTTTAACAACAGTATTTGAAGGTAGAAGATAAAAGATGTGTAATCAGACATCGCGTAAAATCCAACAACGTCAGGAGATAAACGTGAAACATGCGTGAAAATCTATAACAAAAGTATTTTTGTTCATTGTTGGTTTTTTGGTTGTGAGCACTATTGTTTAGTTTATAAGACCTTAATATAAGCTTTAAGTATACGTTATTAATTTGTTTTATTTTTTATAAAATGTGTTGTCAATTTTAACTTACATTTAACGGATGCTTTTATAATATAAACTCTAAAATACCTTACACGTGGATGGGGTAAACAGATCCAGCTGAACCTTTGCCCTGGCAAAGGCGTAAACAATAAAAATAGTAAATAAGTTTACAAGAAATAAATTAAATTAATTGTTATTCCAACTTTGCTGGTGAATATTTCTGACGAACTACCAGATCAAGGTTGTATACAGTATTATCTTTGTACAAAATGTGCCCATAAAATTTTTATTTTGCATTTGTCGAATATTGTAGCTATTATTTCGTACAATTTCTTTAAAATTAAAAAAAAAACATCGGATCTGTTTGCTCTTTGATTGCTTCATTTTACCCGCCTGTGGCGTTAAAAGGGACAAATGACAAATTTTAGGTGAATGTAGAAAGGCATTTTTTTATTTAGAAATTAACTGGGAATTTTACTGAATATAGTATGATAGTTGTTTGTTTTATATGTCTTATGTGTTGTGATGTAGTTTATTTCGTTTAGATAATATGATTACTTCAAGTAAAATTGGACCTTTATTCTCCGCTTGGTTAATTAATGTATTAACATTAATTCGTAATTTAATGCTTTGACAATAAATGATTACTCAATCATTTAATCGCTGCTAATAACACATTTATTAAAATACTGGTACGGAATGCCAAATTAAAAACAAATATAATAATATATAACAGCTATATTTAATACCGAATAATAGAAAGTATAATTATTTGTAAGGACACGGAACCGTGAAAACAGAAGTTTGTGAAGTTAAAAGTAATATTATAAATAACTATGCCACGCCGAAAAAAAAAAACAAAATAAAATCATTAAAAATGTTGTAGTTATTCATTGCCAAAAAAAGTAGTTTTTCAATTAAAATTAGTTCAAAAAATTAAATTTTTGACGAAAAAAGTGTCAAGAGTCCCCTTACACAAGTTGGCAATTTTCCCTAAATTAAAAGTTATTAGCTGCTGACACCTATAAATTTTATGGCAAGTTATTGAGATCTTTTTAAATTTTAGGTCGTTAGTAGATTTAGGACAAGTTTGTTATTTTTTTGGAAAAGGGAATGTCTTTTCTTACTCAAATTGACGATTTTCCTTGAACAAAAAATATATAAGTTATCGGTCTTAGGCATTTTTAAATTGTAGTTATTATTATACAGCAATCAGAACAGTAATTACATTCTATGAACTGCTATGCTATTGTATATAAACTAAAAAGAATAAACTAAATAAGAATACATAAAGATAATAACATAAAAATAGTAATTAATATTAATACTAATATATAATAATAATAAATAATCAAATAATATACTAATACTACAAAAAAAACATTGAGTTAACTAACATATTTTGATGATTTACTATAAAAAATATAGAAATTGTTCCATTAAACAATTTGCTAGATTAGGATATTATCCATTGATGATTTGTAGTCGAATTTGAACAAGTTCATTGTTTTGTTATTAGATATTATCAATAGTTTTCCCTTAGCTGAATTGACTCTTCTTCAATATATAAAAAAGAACAATTATTGGGCTTATGCACCTACAAATTTTGTGACAAGTTATTGAGACAATTATAAATGTACTTCTTCAATTGCCTATTTAGAACAAGTTCATTTTATTTTCTAAAAAATGCGTTAATTTTTGTAAGAGGGGTAAATTGTACTTCATACTAATGGCCATCGAGAAGAGCATCAGTAATAGAAAAATACCGAATAATGATATTTATATTCATATATATCTAGATATAAAGTGCAAGTTAGCGGTTCAGCTGCGGCCGCATCAGTGGCCCATCCATGGCTTATAAGGGTGTTTATGTGTCACGGCTGGCGACTCCGTATTGTTATTTTGCCCGATGATCCGTGTCCATTCCTTCGCGTTTATATGAAAGGACTCTTGCGTATATATGCAATAAGCCAGGCGATAAACAAAACTCCAATTGTCTTCGAGGCCTAGCGATTATCTCTTACTTCATGGCGATTTATTGCTATGGTCACACGAAGCATATTATCCAGACAGAATAAAGCACTCATGATTCATTTTATTATACAAAATGTATCATAGATTTGTATTTAGCATTATATAAATAGTACCTTTTGTTTTAACTCATACTTTGCCAATAGTATATGGAGCGAGCTATATACGTAAAAAATGAATGTTATTATTTATATATATAGAGTAGAGCGGGACTTAAAGGTTCACGAGTAAAAAGGTCTTCCGATGTCTTAAAAACCAGTAAAGTTAAGAATTTTTCAACAAAAATATTTGAAAGTAGAGGGAAAAAGATGTGTGATCAGCCATCAACTTGACTCTTACGACTTTGCTATCGGGTGAAAAACGGCAATGTTTGAAAATCCATAACAAAAGTATTTTTTTTTGTTATTAGTTTTAGTTATGTTATTTAATTGTTTTATAAGATGCATTGTTATTTTTTTTTAAGTTATATTTGATTTTCCTTATATAACCTCTGCAAAAACTTACACCTGGGTGGAGTAAAATAGACCAACTGAAACAGACTCACACCCTTGTAGAGGGGTTAAATTAAAAAAAGTAAATTAAGCTACAAAATTTACTTTTAGAAGAGATAAATTAAATAAATAGTTATTCCAACTCTGATGTAAAAAATGCACCCATGAAATTTATATTTTGCATCGTTTTAATAATACAGCTATTATTTTATAAAATTGCTTTAAAATTAATTCTTTGGGGACGGCTGTCCACCTGAGTGGACAAACATACTCTGTGAGGCACAGGCTATTTTATAAACAATGACTCAGTTTGCATCGAAAAGTTGAATAAATTACATATAGCAGTGATAAACCGTGTTGTATTTTAAAAATAATTTTAAGTTATTTTAGTAGTATTTTGAGCCTTTCTCTTTGCTATATAGTCTTTTTTTAATATTTAAAACGACCGAGCGCTTTTAAATATGGCAAAACGACTGGTAAATTTTGTGAATTAAGCGGTAGTGATGATTAGTTTCAAATAGGCATTCATACAGACAAATTTTACGAAATTACTATTCGCACCGAAGATAGTGATGAATGTGATGATGATATTATCCAATCAACATAAAGAAGAAGTTCGACAAATTAAATAAAGAGCGGAAAGACAATAGCGAATGTGCCGATTCTTTTTCAATAATCGAGTTTGACATACATCAACAAACACCCCGACTACAAATACCAAGCAATATAAGACATCCATTAGATTATTTTACTTTATATTTTACAAATGAATTATTAGACAATATAATAGAAAAAACAAACCATTATGGCAATAAAAAATGAACAAAGAGTGTATTTCAGTGGCATATTCCAAATGCGAGAGAAAGAAAAAGGGATTGTATTGTCTGTTCTGACAGGAAAGCGGCAAACATTTTATTCTAAAACGTGTCAAAATCAACCAGCTATGCATTTTGGAAATTGTTTTGAACGTCACTATTCTTTATAAAATGATCAAAATTAAATTAATATTATAAATGTATGTCCTTCAGTGACCACAATTTTTTATCAAACAAATTGCATAACATACACAATGAAATTAAGTTTGCAGCCGGTACAGTAAATTGTTTTGAAATCGGAGCCGTCCCGTAATTGTTAAAATGAGACATGTGGCGAGCATAGCTCTGTGGTAGCGTGTTCGATTCACACGACAGGGATCTTCGGATCAAATCCTGTCAATGACTTAGAATTTATGAAAAAAAATATGTGTAGAAATCAAATAAAAATTGAACTTGTTAAATAGTAAAAATAGAATTTGAATAAAAATTAAGAAAATTAGGATTAACAGAATTCGAATAGTTGAATTGAATTAGGAGTAAGAAGAGAAATATTGGAACTTAAAAGAAGAATGAAAAAAAAAGTGGAATGAAGCTGAAAGTTAAATAGAATTAGGAATTTCAAAAAATATCAAGAATTAAAGGAAATAAGGAGAAGAAAAATTAAGAAGAACATAGAATAGGATACATAAATAGATTGAAAAATGATATAAAAAAAATTAGAATGTGAAAAAATAAAAATGTTGTAGGTGGCTAAATGCTCAGAGTAAGCGAGGCCAAATAATAAAAAAAAAACATTGTATCTGTATGCCCTTTGGCCGTCACAATTTATTTCGCCTATGGAGTAATAAGGACCAGGTTACAAATTATGAATATGAATTAGGTGGGACATAATCAGATACTTGTTTAATCGATATGTGTTATATATTGTGATATAATTGGTTTGGTTTTTACAATTTAATTGCTCAAAGTCAAATTGTATCTTTGTGCCCCGCTCTATTTATATTATCAAAATCAGAAAGGTATTTTTTTAAATAATAAAATATTGACAAAGATAACTTGAATCATTTTCAAGCTTAGGGGTAATTGCCATTGCCTGTCATTAATCATTTTAGCTTTATCTTTCTCATTCATAAGGAATTTAAGCATTATTTCGGCATACAAAATGAAAATACTCCCAAAGTGGATGTATAAAAAATAATGATATATTTTATTATAATTTCCAACAATTAAATCATTTTGCTATTGACATTATTACTCATTGTCAGTGAATACAAGAAAGAAAAATTTAGGAATAAATGATTTTACTTTGTTTCAATAGGAATCATGAAATAAAATAAAATAAATATATCTCTATTTACAAGAATTTCTTACGTTTAATGATATAAAACTTGAAAATACTTCAAACTTGAATTAGTACAATGTCTATAAGACACTGTATTAATTATATTATATTCTTATATTTGTGCAATTTCCAAAATTAAGTTTTTTAAATTATTCAAAATATTAACAAATTTTGATTTTTAATTATTTATGTACTTTTAAATTTGTTTTCCAAATATGTTCAATATCGACTTTTGTTTATATATTATTTTTACCGTTTTTTTTCCAATCTATAATCATGTTATTTTATAATATGTGTATGTTTGTTAGTAAATGGAAATTTTCAACAATTATCATATTGCCATATACCACTAGTTATATTTTAAAAGAATGATATTTTTATTAGTGGGTGGTTGTTCTACTAGACGCTTTTCTTTGCAAAGTGGCAAAAACTATCAAAGCAAATATATGAAGCTTAATGCATTGAGGATTACCTGCAACATCTTCAACAAATTTCTTGTAGCAAAATACGTACACACATAATTTACTCGGCACTTAGTTGCATAAAAGCGAGGTGTAAAAAGTAGTTTGAACTAGTGCTTTGGAAAGATTTTTAAGTGGGGATTAAATTTGCGAACTTTATGTTACGAGAAAGACATCTAATGCTTTTAGCAAAATAGTGACAAAATTAAACGAAATGTGGTATCAAATATAAAACGAATGTATTTTCTACTCAAGCAATCTACCTTTTAACTTCCCGTAGGGTAAGTTATAGTAATCGTCAAAATATAAAATTTTGGATATCTTCACGTTTTAGAGGTTTATTAACACTTTGGCATACCTTAAAAAAGATGGATGTATGTGTTTTGTGTGGATACAATTTTTTGAGCTCGATTTTGGGCACACGGATCAACCGATTTCGAATATTCAAAAGACATTCAATTTGTAATGATGTGAAGAAGTGATGATCAGGTTTTGGCAAAGACAGGTCCAGCCGTTTGGAAGATACAGAGCTAAATGTTCAAAAAATTGTAGTTTTTGAAAGGATGAAGCATCCTATTTGAATGATTCAAAAAACATTTTGCCTGTATTCACAAAGCAATTGTTTTTGGGAAAAACAAAAAAAAAATTTTTTTTTAACTCCAAAAATTTTTTTTTAATTTCGTAATTAATTCTAGATGAATTTCTGAAGCTCACTTATATACTTGAAATATCACTTATAACGTATTTAAAACATTTAATATTATTCGAATATTTCATTACGGCATGGGAACTTCTAGCAATTTGCTTTAAAGCACGATGCCATACACCATCACTAGTTAGCATAAGATTTATTTTATATACTTTGGCTAAATATTGCTAGTATCTCATATGGTATAACTTAATGATTAATTAATAATTACTGATAAGCTTTTATCTCCCTAAAAACGCATATTATATTTAACAGAAATGCATTCAATATATGAATAAAACTGTATATATGACAAAATGATTAATAATTCTAATAGCATTGCAAGAGGTTGAACTGCTAAATATTAAAATATTTGACTTAACAATATTATACTTTTACTGACGAAATAAAGAATTTACTAAATTTTTGGATCGGACTACTATTGAAGAAAAATTCAAGTAAATGCCATTACGTAGTAAAAAATGATCATATAGAAATCAAATTATCAGATATTTTATAGAAATTTTAATAATAAGTACTAATTTTGTCTCTATTTTTTTGGGGTTTTGTGTTAAGATTTTTTTAGTTTTTAAGTTCACTTATTTGATTTAATCAAATGTCCACGTCATTTTCGAAAAGATCAACCGACTAGAATTATTCAAAAAACATTCGGTTCGTGCTGACTGCGGAGACGCACTGTTAGATTTTACGAAATGCAGGTTCTGCCATTTCGGAGGTACGGAATTGAATGTTTAATTATGAGGAATTCCAGAAATTTGCCTTAAGGCCCAATGCCACTTGCAACAGGTTTTTTAATTTTTAGTACAGCTTTTTAACAAAATACTATAGAAATAATTAAAAAATATATGGATCTATTAATAAAGTACTTTTTGTAGAAACTATAAATATTGTAATTTTTTATATAAAATCGCGATGCGAATAGTATAGGTCAATGGATAACAAGCTATATATCTGCGGATATGTTTTGCTCCATAATTCATTTTTATCATAGAAAGCATCTGACAGTATGGTATAAACTCTCTAGAAAGGCCGTCAAATTTTTATTGGATTTGAGTACCCTTAATTCGCATGAAAATGACAAGCTCTGTTGTAAGTAAACGCAAGACGCAGTTTTTTCGTAATTCTGAGCATCTTCTGAGAGCATTTGGTCAAAGACAAATAGACGTGTAGAGTCTTGACAGAGAATTCTCACATAAGGGCTTCGTTTTGGCCCATAGAATATTCCACACAGCTCCTCTCGTAGCGTTCAGCAGATAAAACATTATAAACGCCAAAGACTGAAATTCTGACACGTCGCCATTCAGAAATAAATCTTGTATTAGTCGTATAGTGGGGGACACACTCATAGGTTTTTATTTTGAAGACCTGTAAAATTAATCTCACTCCAACAGAAAAAATTCAAATGTTCAAATAAATCAAGCAGGACTTTAACAACAGAAAAATGTTGAGCTTCGATAAATTATTTCCAACAAGCGACTATATGTTTTGCGAAATCGAATGTCATACGAATCCAACAACGGATCAATTTCTTGATATTCCATCCAACATATAGAGGTTTAATAGAAATATGCTATTCAATACAATACAATATGAAATCACATTAAATAGGCAATTGATTTCTGCAATAGTTTCTACCATTTAGTTTTACCTTTTATTAATTGTTCAGTTACATTTTCATGAATCTTTACAACTTTCTGGATTATAACAATTGCTCAGAATGATGGTTTGAACTCGTTATTAAATTTATTTGATATATCGTACATATTGCAAATAATTAAATTTGTATTAAGGGGAACTAGGAGCTATCTGTAACAGAAGTTTTTCAATAGGATCTTAAACGATATTAAAATATTTTTTTGTCTCATAATATTGTCATAGCTACTGTTCCGCAGGCCGACGCAATAAACAGAACTGTGCAGGTCCGTCATTTCTTACAGGCAATATAAAATTGATCTATCATAAAATTTTGAGATGAGTTATTATTATCGATTAATTTCAAATTTTATATATCTTATCTCGTTCTAGATGTATCAATCTTTAATAATGTGCAACAATGTTTGTGTTTTCTAAATTGTATAAATATTTATCTTGATTAATGAAAAAAATACACCTGGGGTTAGTTGAAACAAAACCTTGGGGCTGGTTGTACCATACAAAAATTATATACAGATTCAAGTTAAGAAGAATTATATAGATTGTAAGATATGAGCACATGTGCTATTTATGATAAAAATCTATATTACAAGAAACATTAAATATTTTATTTGTATTAATTATTCTTTATGTTGATGTATGACAATTACTTAGAAACAAATCATTTTTTTGTAAAAATAAGTAGAGAATGAATTATCTAAAAAGCATATTTGTAATTTTGTTCGTTACTACTTGCTCCAGTAGATGTTACAACTTGCCCCAAACACGAGGTAAGTTGTAACACCGTTCTTTTTCTAGAAATTGATCAATTGTGAAATAATAAACAAAATTTGTGGTTATGTTTTTATTTAATTTGGTTGAAGAGGAATAGTTACAGCAACTCTCCATCTCCACCTTCATTTCGTAGAACTGCAATCATCAGATTTCAAGATATAATGACTTCACTTTATTTATACATAGTATGTATTATAATTACGAGAGAGTATAGTAAGTTTGAATTGAATATGCAATAACTTTTGGAAGGGGGAATTGAAACAATTTTGTTATAACTGATAACTTATGTTATACAAATCTCTGTATCTAACATATTACGCCTATTAAAAATAACCAACAAGATTAAGTTAATAGGGAATTGCATAAACCTTACCATAATAAGGCCTATGTCTGGCAGTAGGAAGGACAAGGGCAATATCAATTTCCTACTTTCAAGATGTAATAAAATGATTTGAAATTGTAATGATTGTTATCCGGTATAGAAATATACAAGCGAGATAAAAATGTACAGAATCGAACTTTTGCGTTAATTTAGTATTTGAATTATGGTTATAGAATTTGTCGCCCACGTCAAATAAAGTAGCTTCGTGTGAATGAATTCTTGGAGGCGACTCAGTCATTACGGAATCATTGAATTTCAGATTGTAGCTTATTATATATATATATATATATATATATATATATATATATAATATTTTTCTGCGTATATAAACAAGTACATTACGAAAACTCTTCGTAGGCCTTCGTATATCTTGTTGAAACAGGCATTCCGAGCCCATTACTCGGTCCGTTTTATGATTATGTAGCAGGGAGTTACTGAGAACATCTCAAGAAATGCGTAGGTATAGACATTATATGAAAAGCAACAGAATTCACTTCAATTCGTGCCATGTGAGAAATATTCTTAGTTAAAGAACGGGTCCTTTTATATATTAATTCAATTGAATTCGCAGCACAATGTATAGAAACTCTTCTAATAATTATGTGCAAACAAAATTATATTTGATTAATTACATTTATCAAGATTATTCATAATTTTTTTTTGTTCTTAATTTAAGTATGTTAAAAAATATAACTGTCTATGTCCCTGAAATAACAACATAATATGTATACATAAATCAACTGTTTTCTTCACCTGGAAAATTTTGTAAAGGAGGTGTGTGGAATTCAATGATTAACTGAGAGGGTATAATGTATATACTGCGTTCAACATTTTTATTAATTATTTTTTTCTACATTTTTTTCAAACATGTTCATATATGATGATAATAATATGAGAACGATGCTATGCGTTATTAAACGCAGTAAATTAAAATTCTTAACATACATACAGGATTATTCACATACTTTATACGACGGAATATTCCACATCATTACGTTTCATTTTTTTTTCATATCATTAGGTTTCAAAATCACCCTATTTGTACAATACAAAAAATGTATATGTTTCAGTTTGTGAAGTGCGTGTAAGGTTGAAAATTTAAATATTTCTAATTTTTTTTTTAATATTTTCAACCATTTTAAATTTTGATTATTTTTGAAAATTCTGAAAAAAATGTTTTTCGAAAACTTTCAAAATAATATTAGAATCTTTAAAAACTATAATCTATTCAATCTATTACAAAATATTTGGGTTTGTAATTCGAAATTTTTGTTTAAGTTTAAAAGAATAACAAACGGATGCTTTGCTTTGCTTGTTAATAGTTTATAATCAAAAAGCAATGTATGGTTGTGCTGAACGTCCAATTAAAAATCTATTTTTTTCTGATGGATCCTTTCGTTTTAAAAAATAACAAATTGCTCACATAGAGTTGATGTAAAAAATGCATTTTCGTTATTTTTCGATTTTATTAACTTGCCTTACAGAAGGTTAATGATTTAAATGTATATATTTTTAATGGTGGTTTATATATATGTATACATATATATATATACATATATACATATACACCTAAGTCTGTTTTTACACGGAGATTGGTTCCAGAAGAAGCCGTGTAAAAAAAAACCGTGTAAAAAAAGACATTGAACTTATACAAAAATGGGTGATTTGTCCTACTCTCTAAAACCTATTAAAATTAGTGAAAAACAAGAATTTTCAAGAACAAGAATTCATGTTTATTTTAATAATAATTCCCCTAAATTAGTGCTATTCACATTTGCTTTGACCAGTAAAAATTGTTTGTACGCGCTAAAGAGGAATTCACTTAAAACTTTATGCTAGTGTTTGCAAACTATCGATACTATCGATGGTTTCAGACTTTTTTCTTTCATAAATACTTTTTTGTGATATGAACATACATCGCAAAAATTAAATTTGACAAAAAAATTTAAGCACATAAAATTTCAAATCGTGCTAAATGGAATAAAATCGTGTAAAAAAATTAAAAATATTCAATTTTCAAACCGTGTTATATCAAAACCGTGTACAAAAAGACCGTGTAAAAACAGACTTAGGTGTATTCAATTTTCAAACCGTGTTATATCAAAACCGTGTACAAAAAGACCGTGTAAAAACAGACTTAGGTGTATATAATATGTATATGTGTGTGTATACGTTTATATGTATGTATGTGTGTGTGCGTGTATTTTTTGTAAAGCGAATGGAAATGCGATTAGGCATCCGAGACTAGGTTTTTTGCCTGGGTATGTCAAGCTTAGTACCGCTTGTGTTTAATACCGACTAAATCCTTATCTCTTGCTTCTGGTCTCCATGAAAACCGCCGTTAGACACTACTTTATGGGGTAGGATCTAGAATGCTATGATTTCTCTGAATTATTTTCTAATTAGTAACGTTCGCTTCTTTTTTCCAAAGATCGCAAGTCTATTAAGACTTATATTTATGTGTGTGTGACCATCAGTGCAAAAAAGTAAAATAGCTAGTATATTGTTAAAGCAGAAAATTTTTAACTAGTACTTTCAGGAATATTTTATAAAAATATTGATTTTATTAATGATTATGTTTTTGTGCAGCTTTTGCCTTATTTTCTTGAAGTTGCCAATTATATTCCAATAAAATTATAACATTATATTATAAGTGTCTATGATTTGTTTGTGCTGTAGCTTATGAATCCTTGAGCTTTTGTTGCAATATCGTTCTTACACAAGAAAAATAAATATTTCTCTAATGAGGTTCTTAGCAGAATTCAATGATCGGGAATTGTTATTTCATTTCTCATTCGTAAGATATCGAAGAGAAGAGGGCATTAAGTCAAAATATCTCTCAGGCGTCTTTAAAGTGGAAACAGCTACTTAAATAAGCTTCAGTACGCATTACCGTTACGATAGCATTATCAAATCGATTCGAAGCTGGTCTCTCTTTCTGCCGGTATCATATATCCCGCAACAATCGCCCGGACGCCCGGCACTCTAGCTGACGCTTGGATGGATGTTTTCATTTATATTCGAGAACACGAGACAACGCTTTTGACGTGGCGTGTGTGATATCACGTAACTAAGCCCGAGGCCGGGGAGACATGACACTACGTGCCCGCATTCGCGCCCGCGTCCGTGCCCGAACCAACGCCATAATCACCACATAGTAAAAATCTCGCACTCCCTCTATCGCCGGCCCTTCAGGACGCGCTCCATTTTCTGAGATATTTACGGCTTACTTATAATGGTCTGATTATTATATAGACCGAGAGTGATTTTACGAGTGGGAGGTTATGGCGCTTTTCGTATGCTTTATCTGTTGAGGTCACCGTCCCTTCCCATCAAACGCCTTTCGTTATTTTAGTAATTTAGACACAGCGGATTTTATGTACATGCTTAGTCAGTATATATTCGGAATTCTTCGCGGAAAGAAGATTATTGTTAATTTTATGTATGACTCCCTGAAGTTTGAAATGTAAATTTGAGATTTTTTCCCATATTAAACTGTTTTAGGTTCACTATTAATAAAGTTCGTATAGTTAAAATTTCAAACATTGATGCTTAAACCAGAGCGAAACTGAAAATGAATAATAGAAGTCATTTATATTTGCTTACACGTATTTACATGTACATGAAATTTTTGTCAATATATGTTAAAAAATTATAAAAATTATATATTTATTTTAATTATTCAATATGAGAAAATATTTAATTTTAATGGGCACAACTAGTGTGAAATTTTCAAAAAATCGAATTTTCAATTTTTCCATATTTTGATAGGTTATACCTTTGAAAATAACATACCAAAATTTTAAATCGATA
Organism: Ctenocephalides felis; assembly: GCF_003426905.1. Classification (NCBI taxonomy): domain Eukaryota; kingdom Metazoa; phylum Arthropoda; class Insecta; order Siphonaptera; family Pulicidae; genus Ctenocephalides; species Ctenocephalides felis. The sequence goes on along the minus strand of NW_020538040.1, from coordinate 61,226,418 downwards.
TCTTGAATAGATTTTGAGTTACAGCTATTTAAAGAGTATAAATATTTAGTATATAGTATAACGATCATTTTATCTTTAAACGCGTTTTTCTCGAAACAGCATTTTCCGAATTTGCTGCAGCGATTACTCAAAAACAAATGATCCGATCACTATCGATTTTTTTTTTACATGTTCTATATATAGTTCTCCGTAAAATGAACTATCGATTTTTTGATCGGATCAAAAATCGAATTTTGGCAGTCCAAAAAAGACCAAAATTTTGGGTAAAATTCGACTTTTTTTTAAAACACGCCGTCATTTTGTCAATTTTTGATTTTTTTCTTCATCGTAGTTCATTTTACATAAAATATCAATTACATAAAATCTAATTTAACAAGCATTTTTCTTTTTTAAATTTCATCCACGTAGAAGACCGCAATCACTGCAGCAGTGAAGGGCCGCAGTGATTTTTGGTCGCGCTGCTGGAAATCGACGATAACTTAAAAAATATTCAATTTTTTTCTTCAAGAATTTTACTATGTATTCTCAAAACATGTATAAATACATGTATTTGAAATGATTGATAAAGTAGTTTTTTAAATATAAATTTCCAAAAATCACCTTTTTTTAGGCCGTTACACTAGTTGTGCCCCTTAATATGGTAAATACATCGAAAACATTTTAAAAACTAGCTGTAAGTGGAATTCTGTCTTAAGGCAATTAGGGCATCGTGCCTTAAGGCAAATTGCTGGAACTTCCCGTACCAAAAATTATTATTTTTTTTTAAAACGATTAACATTTTTGAAAAAAAATTACTTTGAAAAAATTAGATTTTTGAGAAACTATAAATTGGACAAAAATTAGTTTTTTTTGAAAAAAAAAATTTTTTTTAAAAAATTTTTTTTTTTAAAATTGTTTTTTTGAAAAATTTTTTTTTTCTTTATTTTGACATATTGTGGAAGATCTGAACTTTTTTTTCAAAGCAATCGTACTGCTTTAACTACATAGGGACAAAATATAAAGCGCGTAAGCGCCGCGTCGCTGTCTAACGCATAAGCATTGGTACGGAACCGATAGGAATGTTAACAAAATGTATACTTATTGTTAAAATCTCTATAAAATGTCTGATAATTTGATGTGCATATGTCTAATGATCATTTTTGACCGCCAATGGCTCATTTTTTTACTTTTTCCTCTATATCTCCGAACCGCTGGACGTACCTTCATGAAAGTTGTATCGATTCTTCATCTTGTCAATACAAATAAAATGTTTTTTGAATTATTAAAATCGGACGCTCCGTTCTCTTAAAAACTGAGTTACCGTTTTCGGAACTTTTTGCCCCGTATCTTCGGAACGGCTTGACCTGCCTTAGCCAAAAACTAATCAGCACGTCTCCTTATCAATACGGATCGAATGTTTTTTGAATTATTCAAATCGGTTGATCCGTGTTCCCGAAATCGTCGACGAAAATTTGTATCCGCACATACATACACACATACATACATACATACACACCACACACACACACACACACACACACACATACATCCATTTTTTCTAAGGTATGCCAAAATGTTCAGAAACCTCTGAAACGTAAAGATATATAAAAATTTTCATTTTAGATTTTTTTGCGATTACTATAACTTGCCCTACGGGAAGTTAATTATTGAGATTGTTAATTAAATTCTTTTTTTTTGTTCCAGGTAAGAATCTAGAATATGGTGCAAGCAGATTTTTTTGTATCCGCACATACATACACACACATACATACATACATACACACACACATACACACACACACACACACACACACATTTTTTCTAAGGTATGCCAAAATGTTCAGAAACCTCTGAAACGTAAAGATATATAAAAATTTTCATTTTAGATTTTTTTGCGATTACTATAACTTGCCCTACGGGAAGTTAATTATTGAGATTGTTAATTAAATTCTTTTTTTTTGTTCCAGGTAAGAATCTAGAATATGGTGCAAGCAGATTTTTTTCTGGCGAGCATTTATAATGTGTACATTTCAAGGTATTTATAATATTACATTTAAAATATGTTAAGTAGCTTCTCATACAATATAGGAGGAACTCGAAGTCCGCGGTTAAAATAGCCCACCATCATTATCTCAAAAACCAGTAAAGTATAGAATTTTTAAACGATGCTATTTTAAAGTAGAAGAAAAAAGAAAAAAAGGTGTGTAACCAATCGTCAGCTTAACTTCTTACAACGTCGCTATCAAGAGATAAACAGCAATGTATCAATTTTTATAACAGAAGTATTTTTTGTCGTTAGTATTTTTGGTTTGTATTTGTTTTTTTGCTCATATGAATTTTGTAAATAAGAAATTAAAGTCTTTATTAACAAAAATAAATTGTAAAAAAAAGTATTTTTGGTTTAGAGCTTTTTTATTTAGTTCATAATATGTGAATATAATTCATAAGTATACGTTAGTTAATTGTTCTATAAGTTGTATTGTTATTTTTAATTCAGATTCAACAGTTTCTTCTATAAAATCTCACGTGTGGATGGGGTAAAATGGACCATCTGAAACTATATACAATGAAAATCTTTGTGAAAAAGTGTGCCCATGACATTTGTATTTCGCATTGGTTTAATAATAAAGCTATTATAATTGAATTATAAATAATACATGGGATCTGTTTGCGCCTTGGCTATGATTTTTACCCCTCTTTATTGCTATTTTTATTTTTTTTGTTTTTGATTCTAATGTTTTTAACACTTACGGGACGGCACCGATTTCAAAACAATCTACTGTATTGGCTGTAAACTTGATTTCATTGTGTAGGTTATGCAATCTGTTTGATAAAAATTTGTGCTCATTGAAGAACATGCATTTATAATGTTAATTTATTTTTGATCATTTTATAAAGAATGGTGACGTTCAAAACAATTTCCAAAATGCATAGCTGTTTGATTTTGACATGTTTTTCAATAAAATGTTGCTTCCGGCCTTCCTCCTTAGGTCATTAGTTAGATTAGTCAGTATATTTTTTAATTTTTTGTTGCCATAATGGTTTGTTTTTTCTATTATATTGTCTAATAATTCATTTGCAAAATATAAAGTAAAATAAACTATTGGATGTCTTATATTGCTTGGTATTTGTAGTCGGGGTGTTTGTTGATGTATGTCAAACTCAATTATAGCAAAGAAAAAGGCTAAAAATACTACTAAAATAACTTAAAATTATTTTCAAATTACAACACTGTTTATCACTGCTATATGTAATTTATTCAACTTTTCGTTGCAAACGGAGTCATTGTTTATAAAATAGCCTGTGCCTCGCAGAGAATGTTTGTCCACTCAGGTGGACAGCCGTCCCCAAAGAGTTAATATAAATATCAGCGCGATACATTTTGTTACTTTCAGACTTTGAAGACATATTTTAAGTGCATAAGTCGATTTATACAATTAATTTTTTTGTTACAATTAACATTGCTAAATTACAACACACATAAAAAAATTAAGTATTTATTTAAGTTTTTTTACTTGCTTAGTAATATTCACCTCTCTTGATTTTCTCTGGGTGACCTTATCATTCATCTTCAATTATTAAATTATCGCCTTTGCTTATATATCGTATTTCGAAATTCATCTCCTATTTTCTAACATCAGTAAAGCATGACATAATAAAATCGTTAATAAATAATGCACACCTTTTACAATTCCCTATTACATTCAATATTTCATATGAATATGGTCGTATGCTAAACATCAATTATGCCCCTTGATATACAATTATGTAGTTAGGAATGCAATTTTCCTACAAAATGTTGTAACTGCTAAACGTGATGTAAATTGTAGTTTATAAATTAGTTCTTCCCAGGATAAAAGTAATTTCCTTAAATTACCATTCAGTGGCGAGCTATATGTGTAATTAGATGATTTATTAAAAAAGAAAATGGAACGAAACCGCATTAGACTGAATTGAAATTGTGAACTCGCGTGTATTAATCCGTGTTATGATACAATCGTGTGCCACGGATTATTTTTATGACTATTCTTCTTTAACTTTTTCATTGTTGTTTTTTTAACATCTATTTTTAAAATTGTTCGGAGTTTTGTATGCGATTTCGCAACTATTGATGATTTTTATGCTTAAAAATAAATTAATATCGTGCAAGTAACTTGCCTTTAGTCAAATTGTGTAAAGTTTTTAATAAACATAGAGGACTAAAAGAATAATTATTCTAGACTTATGTTAAGTATAATAGTTGTCATTTGAATCTTAATTTTATTTCATATGGGCTTCATTTCAATCATGGTTTTTACTTTATCATTTATATCTCGGTGGAGATTTTACTCATTATATGTATATGAGTTCTATAATATTTTCGCATGAAATTAAATAATATATAATTATTATTATATTATAATTATATATCTGTGTACAATACGTTACGCACACGATTTTCAATCTAATTCAATATAATGCAATTCAATATAATCTTCACTTCCATGTAATTGAATTTAATAAATTTAGGTAAAAAATTTGTAAAATAATGTAATAAATGTAATTTGTAAAATAATGTAAAATTAATAAAAGTTTAGTAATTTTAACTGTAGGTATTCATACAGTTTTGAAAACTGTTTAATTTTAGTGTACGAATATTTGAAAAGTAGGATAAAAAATAATTCCCATGCGGGGAATCGAACCCCGGCCTCCTGGGTGAGAGCCAGGTATCCTAACCACTAGACAACATGGGATATGGTTGGTAATCATTGTTTTGGCATACTGTAGAAAATTTTAATTAATTAAATTGGTGGAACTTCCTGCATTTTAAACTGGTGGCATTGTGCCTTAAGGCAAATTACTGGAACTTTCCGCACCGAAATTTACAGTTTTTATAAGCTCAAAGATTTTATTTTGGGAATTTTAATTTCTTGGATATTATGGAAAAAATTAAAAACATTGCAAATTTTTAATATTGATAACATTTTAAAACAGTTGATTTGTTTTGAAAATTTTTTAAATACTTATATTTTTTGTAAAATTTGAAAATACTGATTGTTTTGAAAATATTTATTGTTATTATTACAAAGTTATTAACATTTTTTAAAAACAAAAATTTTTGATTTTTTTTTTTAATTTTGAAATTTTTTAAAATTTCATAAAGTTTTTCTTAGTCATTCATGTCGGTTATTCGTACTGTTTAAATATTTGAATTTTGAGCGCCAAATGTCATTTAAAAAAAAAATCTGGATCTCTAAAACTGCTGGACATGCCTTTTCAAATTGCCTAATCAATTCTTCAATTTGTATTTTCTATTTTCTGCAATTTTTGCTCCGTGTCTCCGAAATGGCTAGACCAGCCATTGCTACAAACTAATCAGCACGTCTCTCCATCATTAAGAATCGAATGATTTTTGAATAACTCAAATCGGTTGATCCATGCGCTCGAAATTGTGGACGAGAAATTGTATCCAATCAAAACACACACTCACTCACACATTCATCCATTTTTCTAAGGTATGCCAAAATAACGTAAAATATGCAAAAAGTGTCAATTTTGATTTTTGGACGATTACTATAACTTACCCTACGGAAAGTTAATAAGATTAATATTTTCAATAAACCATAAAGTTGTAGCAGTTTGCATCAAAGAAAATTACCGTAGATACTATAAACCAAATAGAGTACTACATGAGTTCAGTTTTAATTAATAATTATACAAGAAACAAGCTTAACTATGTTTCTCTATATTATTACCAATGCGAGGGTAAAGAGATAACACAAAGAGGTTTAAAGTAAAGCAAAATGAATGGAAAGATTAGTAAAAGATACCTTATTCCGTTAAAGAAACGCCCGCAACAGTTTCGATCAGATAAAGGCGATCCTGTAAACCGTTAACTGATTCAATTGTTTCTAAATACAGGTTTACACCCAAGAGAAGGCGTTGATTTCAGCAACGAAAAATAGCTGATTGAAAATTAAATCAAAGTTACTGTGTACTTGCAAACGAAGCTAGTCTTTATTCTTGAATTGCATTTACCTATAAATTGTATGTAAATTTTAAAACATATTCAATGTGTTTTATGTAAATATATTACTTTGATAAATTAAAGGTATGAAATCTACTTTAATAATACAATAATATAACAATAAAATAATTGCTTGAAAAGGGAATAGTTTAATATGATACAACTTTACATAAGGATGGAAAAATCATTTATTGGACTTGACAATTTTGACTTTTATATATTGTCTTATATCTTATAAATTAGACAAATGAGTAATTATAATTTTCGAACCACTTCTAATAGTAGAGAGTTAACAATAAAAATGTTACAAAGTAGTTCACTTCAGGTTGATATATAGTATAGCAAAATCTATTTTTAAAATAAAGTTATAGTTCTCAATTTTTAATAATCTTCTTACAGACTTAAATAAATTGCTGATTTTCATAAAGTTTAAAGGGGTGTCTTATTCTTGTGTATAAATAATTGGAAAATAGAATAAAAAATAATTCCCATGCGGGGAATCGAACCCCGGCCTCCTGGGTGAGAGCCAGGTATCCTAACCACTAGACAACATGGGATATGAATATCGTTTATTGTTTTAGCATACCGTAGAAAAAATTCAATTAAATTGGTGGTGAAACTTGCTGCATTTTAAACTACTGAAAGATCTTGTGGAACATGGCATTGTGCCTTAAGGAAAATTGCTAGAACTTCCCGTACCAGAAATTAAAATTAAAGAAAAAAAATCAATCAATTTTTGAGAATTTTAAGATTTTCTAAAAAAATTGACCATTTTGAAAAATTTGTTTTTTTATACTTTGAAATATTTTAAAAATTTTGAAAATTTTTTCAAAGCAATCGCGATACGTTAGGAGCGTAGAAATAAAATATCGAAGCGCGTGAGCGCCGCATCGCAGTCTAACAGATAAACATCGGTAGGAATCCATAGAAATGTGAACAAAATTTGTTCTCATTATTAAAATATCTAAAAAATATCTGATAATTGTGATGTGCATATGTCTAATGATCATTTTTGTACGCCAAATGGCATTTTATTTTACTTTTTTCATTGAATCTCCAAAACCTGCCTTCCTAAAAATTTCATTAGTTCTTCAGTTTGTCAATACAAATAATAATTCAAAAATGTTTTTTGAATCATTCAAATCCGACGGTCAGTTCTCTCAAAAATTGAATTGCCATTGTCAGCATTTCTTGCCCCGTATCTTTGCAACCGCTAGACCTGCCTTTGGCAAAAGCTCATCAGCATGTTTCTTTATCAATAGAAATCGAAAGTTTTTTAAATCATTCAAATCGGTTAATCCGTATTCTCGTGACCGTCCTCACATGCATACATACACACACACACAAACACATACATCAATTTTTTCTAGGGTCAAAATATTCGGAAACCTGTGAAACGTAAAAACATATAAAAATTTTCATTTCCGATTTATTTGCGATTACTGTAACTTACCCCTTGGGAAATTAAAAAAATCAAGTTGGCGATCGAAATTCAGATATTTACACAGTGCGGATAAACCGACATGAAATGCTAACAAAAACTTTCACAAAATTAAAAAAATCTCAAAATCATAATCCATATCAAAATTTGCAAATGTTTTCAAAATTTTTCATGATATTCAAAATTCTCAAATTAAAATCTACTTTTTCTTATCTGAGCTTGTAAAAACTTCAAATTTCGGTGTGGAAAGTTCCAGCAGATTAAAGCATGCACCACCAGATTTTTTAATAGTTTTAAAGGTTCTACCAATTTAATTAATTAAACTTTTTCTACAGTATCCCGAAACAATGACCATTTTACATATCCCATGTTGTCTAGTGGTTAGGATACTTGGCTCTCACCCAGGAGGCCGGGGTTCGATTCCCCGCATGAGAATTATTTTTTATCCCACTTTTCAAATATTCATACACTAAAATTAAACAGTTTTTAAAACTGTATAAATACCTACAGTTAAAATTACTAAACTTTTATTAATTTTACGTTATTAAAAAAAAAAAAAAATTTGCTGTACTCTATATTGACCTGAAGTTAATTTGAACTACATACATTGAATTGTGGACAGTAAATGCAAAAGGAATATGCATTATATTGACTTATTTTTAGATTGAAAATCGAGCTAAAAGTAATGCACATAATAGATATATAATTATACATTTTATGCGAGAATATTATAGAACTCATATAAATATAATGAGTTAAACTTTCACCAGATGTGTAAAAGATTCAGTTAAAATATGTTTGGAAAGGAGGCTGTATGATACAAAATTTAGATGTAAATGACAACATAATAATATGATGAAAAATTAGTTGATAATAAGTATTATTTTAGCTCTATCGAAAACTTTATGTAATTTGTCTGAAGGCAAGTTACTTGCACCTTATTAATTTATTTTTGATCATTGATGATTCATCAATAGTTCCGGGAAAGGCAAACAAAACTCATCTGTGCACACAGAAATATACTCACATATTACACATGATAATATGTATGCTGTGTGTTAGAATTTGCCATATGCAAAGAGATCTGCTGAATCTATTTGAACAGTTTAAATACTTATGGGATTCTAATTACAAATTATAAAATTTACTCTGAGTAACTAGTAGTATTTACACAATTTGTGTCGAACATATGAAATTGATTCAGAACTTTAAAATGTAAGCGTTGCAATAAGGAATTTTAGTGTTATTTATTTGATGTGAAGATGAAAAATATAGCCATATGAACTTTGGTTTAGGAAGATTATTAAAACTTTCTTATGAAAATCACTCTGAACAAACATCTTTTACTATGTTTTTGGATATTGTTATTGGAAATTAATCAAATTTTTTGTCAAGTTTCAACACTATTTTTTTTTTTTAAATTTTTATATCAACAACTTTAAGAAAGCAAATTATCCGTATACTTTACAACCTTAATCAAACTTATGCAAAAATATTCAATATTGATAAAAAAATGCTTCGAAATTTTTATACTTTAAAATTTTCTATGTACAGTAGAACTTCGATTAACCGGACTAATTGTTGTCGATAGGTATCCGGATAATCGAATGTATGAAGAATGTTGTGTGTTTATTAATAATAACAAATACATACATAGATGTTTATTAAGAAATTGAAACTTTTTTATGTATGTACATATATATTTTCTCAGATTACATTACATACATATACTAAACTGCAGGATTAATCGTGCAAAAATTCGAATTGTAGGTATCTACATGCATATAAATTAGTCGCAGTTGGTAGTTCGGATAATCGCGAATCCGTATAACCGAGGTCCGGATATTCGAAATTATACTGTATATATTACCAAATCATAAACATTTTCTCTAAAATAAATAAGTTAATTTTCTTGCAATATTTGATATATTTCAAACCTTTTGTATATTTTAACTTTTGTATTATAATTTTTAAATACAATTATGATAATACTAAATATCATTGTAATCAATTTAAATATAGTTATGGTAATCGTAAAAAAATCGAAAATGATTTTTTTATATACCTTTACATTTTGAAGCTTCCTGAATATTTTGGAATACCTTAGAAAAAATGTTTGCTAATGTGTGTTTTGTTCACGATTTTGAGAACATAGACCAACCGATTTAAATGATTCAAAAAACATTTTAGTTGTATTGACAAAGTGAAGAACGCTTCGATATTTTGTCTCTAAAACAGCTCCGTAGGGCGACAGCATTAAGTATAAAAAAATCAAATTTTTCAAAAATTTCCAAATTCTCAAAAATCTATTTTTTTTCAAGGTAATGAAAAAATTTCAAAGCTTCTAAAAATTTTAAATTATGACACGGGAAATACTAGTAATTTGCCTTAAGGCACGATGCCATGCATCACTTCGCATTTGTATTTGTAGAACGGAATATTCAGAAATATTTCTTAATCCTGAATGTTATACACCTATAGCACTAGTTATTTCTTAAATCTGTTAAATGTTAGCGGTTTGCACAACGGATTATCACCACATCGCCGATTCTCCCGATTGTGGAATATATTTCATTAGCAATTGGGTTGTACGAGCCTGTTATCGATGGGTGGGTCCGGCCCGTGCCTCAACGACGGCGCCGATTTGTAATTACACCCCAGCGGCCAACGTAGAACAAGCGGTAATCTTTCACATTCAGATCGCGGTTCAACAGTAATTTTCCTAAAGGCCGACGTCAGATAAGAGGCAAACCGCGTTAAACTAACGACCGCAGTCAACGCTATCTACAATTCTAGAATTTCACTAGAACAAGAGACGATTTCTCTATCGAAGTGCGCAAATTCACCAATTTGCAAGAAATACGTCTCTAGTCGTGCAATAAATTAAAATTCATTGTAGATCTTACGATGAAACACGATGATTATGTACTGCTTGCATTACTTAATTTGCATATTTTTGACGATGTTCTAGAAATTAAAAATATTTTTATCAGTGGGTGTATACATATACAGACACTCGCACATATATATATGCATACGCACACTCATGTATAGGGTAGGAGGGCACAAAGGTCCAATTTGTCAATAAATAACACATCAAATAAATAACTATCTGACTATATTTAGTCAATGTCCCAGTTAATTCATCATTGTACAAATGTGTATTTTTGTTGTTTTTCAAAAGTTTGTCACCTAAGTAAGGTCTTTTTTACCTTATTGTTAGGCGAGGTAACGGCAAACAGGTTAAATGTCTTATTTTTAATTTTAAGAGGATTTTACGAAATAATAGCCACATTATTCTACCAATGCAAAATATAAATTTCCTGGATACATTTTTCACAGAGATAACACTGTACATAAATTTGATTTGGTATTTCTTCAGAAGAGTTGAAAAAACTATTTAATTTATATCTTGTAAAATTGCTTTTATTAACTTCATTTACTATTTTTATTGTTCACACCTTTGCCAGGGAAAAGGTTCAGTTGGTCCCTTCTATAGAAAGGTTCTATAGAAAAAACTGTTTAATCTAACTTAAAAATAATAATACATCTTATAAACCAATTAAATAACGTATATTTAAAAATTATATTAAAGTATCATAAGCTAAACAATATTGCTCATGAATAAAAAAACTTACAAAAAATTGAAAAATTTTGTTATGAATTTTCAAACATTTCCGTTTTTTTTATATCATTTTTTTACCCCTACTTTCAAATATTATTATTGAAGAATTTTTAACTTTACTCGTTTTTGAAAAGATTTGTCTAGAAATACTGGGGAACCTTGTGATTGTATTGTACAAATATTTTTTAATGTTATTTTGACATAGTATGGAAGTTTTAAACTTTCGACACTTTTTCTAATTTACTGACTTGAAAACTTATTATTCCTTTTATACGGACCATATAACAATCTCGAGATAAAAAATATGCCCGGACCGCGTAATTTTCGAAACTTTAATCCCTAAATTGAATGAAATGTACGTACCACCATTACTTTTTTCTGTCGTGAGATCAGCTCATTGCTTTATACTCATTCAGTATATTATTTTAAAAGAGGACGATAACACACATATTTTATACTCATACTTTTTAAATGTAACTTACCTGCAAAATTACTTGTGACCAGTTTTGATATAATATAGTTTTATATCTGGGAAATTATTTTTTTAGGTGAAAGATATTAAAGTGTATAAACACTAATTAATAAGATTAAATATTTGTCTTAGTTAGTGAGGAAAGTTGGAAAAATTTATATAGTTAAGCTTGCTTAGAAAATAAACCTTCAATAATATAAACAATTTTTATATTATTCTAGGGTATGGCAAAACAATGGGTTTTGTACATATCCCATGTTGTCTAGTGGTTAGGATACCTGGCTCTCACCCAGGAGGCCGGGGTTCGATTCCCGCATGGGAATTTATTTTTTATTCTACTTTTCAAATATTTGTCATTAAAATTAAACATTTATTAAAACATAATGGATTCCTGCAAAGGTATTCAAAATTAAGCACTAGAATTTTAATTTACTTCATTTTAAACATAAGGCTTGCTGCTCTTTTGAGTTTTCATGAATACATTTCTTATAAGTGAAAAATATTAAAGTAAGTGTATAAACCATACTCAGTAAGAGTAAATAATGAAATATGTTCATTATATGAAATTTTAAACTAGTTGTACGTGGCATTTTGCCTTACAATTAGTTAGTAAAAAGTGTGGTAAAAACTTCCCGACAAATGTAGTAACATATCGACTTATTCAATAAGAATTTAGATATCGCATTTTTAAAACTGTTACGATAGAATTTTGGAATTTGGTACAGCCCATTATTAATAAATTTTGATGAACTTTTATACTTAAACCATATTTCATATGTTTGTAAAAATTTAGAATGCTCGTTAAGACCATGAATCATATTTTCAGCAATTAATTACGAAGAAACGGCCTGGATTTCCAACTGATATTTTTTGATTCAGTATTTTTGGCTAAAACGTGACGAAAAATTTTTCATCTACCTGTTAATTCAGAAGAAATGTCTCGCCGATCGATGGGCCAAACTAATCAACGCAAGTCTTTGACGAGGTTCATCAAAATGGCTTTTTTTCTAAATTCGGTGCAGTCGTTTTTGATAAAACAAAGACAAAAAGTCAAATTTTTCATACTTTCATACATTCACACATACATACTTTTTTAAATTTAGGTATCAAACGATTCAAATTGAATTGAAACGTTGAGAAAACATAAAAGTAATAAATCGAAATTTCTGTCAAAAACATTTACTTCTCCATTCAAATATACATAATTATATTCAAGAACAATCTTGGGTTGTTTTAGGTAACGATGGCATTTCTTAAAACATATTGAAATTGGACTTGCTTCAATATATGGTTTAATACATAATAAATATACTCAAAGGTAAAAAAACATGTCATTTTGTCGTGATGCACATGTAATTTTAGAAAATATATAAATTTGATAAATAGTAACTATTATTTAAAATTAGGCCGAATTGGAGAAATTGGACTAGATTATGAGGATTCGATCGACATTTGAACTATAATCTTAACTACTTTTTAGTTTATGCCGCCACTATCAAATGTTTCTTGCAAAATGTGCAACTGTACAATACTGCACTTTTGATAATATAATGCCAATCCCAATATTTTAATGTAAGTTTGAATTTTTCGGAACGATTTGAATTCAGAATGTATATACATTCGACTTAAATGAACTTAAAAATAAATAAAAAATCTGTGGCATTGAATATTATTGGTGTATTTAACGAGAAGGGATAAAGATTCGTTAACCCTAAATCCAACCTAATTCTGCACATTCTTAAATTGCCATGACGATTCCATGAATTCGGGATCTCTTGATCAATTTCTATATAACTCGACAGCGCTTAAGTACGAAACGGGAAATTTATTCATCTGGCAAATGGTTTACGTAGCTTCCCTGTTCATGCGTAAATTTCCCACGGCCGAAAAGTTTTCGTTTTATGAGTTCTATCTTAAAGTTTTACTACTAAGTAATACTAAGTATTTATTATTTTATATGGCGGTGAAACTGACGGTGAGTCGGCTTGATATATAGATAAAATTCTGCAAATGTTTTAGATAGCGCCAAAGTTACACTGCTTGTGAGTCATATATGCAAATTTATAAGAAAATCAGCATAGATAATGCATTACCGCATAGGTGAAAAAAGTAACATAAAAGAATAAAATTTTTGTAATATATATGCTTATATTTTTCAGATTTTATCGTAAACATAACTATTAAAGAAAAACTATAAGTATTGAAATATATTTATCATGTACGTATGAGAGTACTAATGTGTGGAAGTAAGAAGTTTTCACAAAACATAAGAAAACTAGTGGGGTGTATGGCATCGTGCCTTAAGGCAAATTGCTGGAACTTCCCGTACCGTAACGTAATGTTCGAGGAATACTGAATGTCTTCAAATAGATTATTATAAATATCGTAACATTGTCTAATATTTATAAGAATTATATAAACTGAATTGCAAAGTTAAAATTATTTGTCTAAAGTATATTAAAACTTTAGTCAGAATAAAACTAAAATCTGAATTATTTTCGATATACAAAAAAAAAACTAAAAAAAATATATATACATTTTTTTCCAGAATCAATTATTTTGTTAAGACAAGCAGAAAGTTCTTTGAATCATTTAAATCGGACGCTTAGTTCTCTCAAAAACTGCCATTTTTTACATATTTAGCTTCGTAGCTGGCTGGGCTGGGCTTGCCTTTGCCAAAAGCTGATAAACACTTCTCCCAATCATTACTAATTGAATGTTTTTTAGATCGGAATCCGTTACTCCGTTCTCTCAAAAAGTCGATTTCTATTTTCTGCACTCTTTTCCCTATCAATAGGAATCGAATGTTTTTTGAACCATTCAAATCGGTTGATCCGTGCGCCCGAAAACGTGACTGGAAATTTGTATCCATACATACACACACACACACACACGCACACATCCATTTTTTCTGAGGTATGCCAAAACGTTCAGAAACCTTCAAAACGTCGAGAAATGTAAAAATTTTCAATTCAATCCCTACGGGAAGTTAAAAATGGTATCTCATTGTAATTAGTACTTAAACGACTTCAACCTTCATAAGAAAAATTAAGTAATTTTTGTAAGTCGAATTTATGCAAACCAATTTAAACCAAATCAAACTAAATTAATCCTTTCATCTACCTATTTCATGATTACCAAATGCAAATTACCAAATACATATTGTAAACAAATTATTCCTTTAATGCTTAATCTAATTGTAAGAAAATATATATGTACATACACAAGTTAATGTTAATTTCTTAATAAATATTGATTTATGTTGATGTCTATATTTTTTTTATTTTTAATAAACACTACAAAATTCTTCATACATTCGGTTATACGGATTTTTGATTATCCGAACGCCTAGCGACAACAATTAGTCCGGTTAATCGAGTTTCTACTGTAGTTGTATATTTGTGTCACTCATACAAAGTAACACAGAAATATCTCCTAATATCAATTTGTTACTTAATATCAAATGTACACTTTTATAATACTTTATATTGAAGGTCAGGAAAATGAGCTGGTATGCTTGGACCTTTAAACAAGAACAATGAAATATGATCAAAGCTTATTTGTTGTCGAAATTTTCTACTTAATTCTTCTACAATATTTGCAGATGTTTGATTTGTTTTTTAACTTCCCGTAGGGCAAGTTATAGTAATCGCAAAAAAATCGAAAATGAAAATTTTTATATATCTTTACGTTTCAGAGGTTTCTGAACATTTTGGCATACCTTAGAAAAAATGGATGTATGTGTGTGTGTGTGTGTGTGTGTGTGTGTATGTGTGTGTATGTGTGTGTGTATGTATGTACGTGTGTGTATGTATGTGCGGATACAAATTTTCGTCGACGATTTCGGGAACACGGATCAACCGATTTGAATAATTCAAAAAACATTCGATTCGTATTGATAAGAAGACGTGCTGATTAGTTTTTGGCGAAGGCAGGTCTGGCCGTTCCGATGATACGGGGCAAAAAGTGCCGAAAACGGTAACTCAGTTTTTAAGAGAACGGAGCGTCCGATTTAAATAATTCAAAAAACATTTCACTTGTATTGACAAGATGAAGAATCGATAAAATTTTCATAAAGGTAGGTCTAGCGGTTTCGGAGGTATGGAGGAAAAAGTAAAAAAATTAGCCATTTGGCGGTCAAAAATGATCATTAGACATATGCACATCAAATTATCAGATATTTTATAGAGATTTTAACAATAAGTATACATTTTGTTAACATTCCTATGGGTTCCGTACCAATGCTTATGCGTTAGACAGCGACGCGGCGCTTACGCGCTTTATATTTTGTCCCTATGCAGTTAAATCAGTACGATTGCTTTGAAAAAAAAGTTCAGATCTTCCACAATATGTCAAAATAAAGAAAAAAAAAATTTTTTTTCAAAAAAAAAAAAATTAAAAAAAAATTTTTTTTTTAAAAAATTTTTTTTTTCAAAAGAAAGTAATTTTTTGTCCATATATATAGTTTCTCAAAAATCTTATTTTTTCAAAGTACATTTTTTTCAAAAATGTTAATCGTTTTTAAAAAATTAATAATTTTTGGTACGGGAAGTTCCAGCAATTTGCCTTAAGGCACGATGCCTTAATTGCCTTAAGACAGAATTCCACTTACAGCTAGTTTAACTTCCCGTAGGGCAAGTTATAGTAATCGCAAAAAAATCGAAAATGAAAATTTTTGCATTTCTCGACGTTTCAAAACCTTCTGAACATTTTGGCATACCTTAGAAAAAATGGATGTATGTGTGTGTGTGTGTGTGTGTGTGTGTGTGTGTATGTATGTATGTATGTATGTATGTATGTATGTATGTATGTATGTGTGTGTATGTATGTGCGGATACAAATTTTCGTCGACGATTTCGGGAACACGGATCAACCGATTTGAATAATTCAAAAAACATTCGATTTGTATTGATAAGGAGACGTGCTGATTAGTTTTTGGCAGAGGCAGGTCTAGCCGTTCCGAAGATACGGGGCAAAAAGTGCCAAGAACGGTACCTCCGTTTTTAAGAGAACGGAGCGTCCGATTTGAATAATTAAAAAAACATTTTTACTTGTATTGACAAGATGTAGAATTGATCAAATTTTCATGGAGGCAGGTCTAGCGGTTTCGGAGATCTAATGAAAAAAGTAAAAAATAATGCCATTCGGCGGTTAAAAATTATCATTAGACATATGCACATCAAATTATCAGATATTTTATAGAGATTTTAACAATAAGTATATTTTTTTTTACATTTTTATGGGTTCCGTACCTATGCTTATGCGTTAGACGGCGGCGCGGCACATGCGGGCTTTGACATTTCGTCTCTATGCAGTTCAAGCAGTGCGATTGCTTTGAAAAAAAGTTCAGAATTTCCAAAATATGTCAAAATGAAGAAAACATTTTTTTCAAAAATATTTTTTGTATCCAAAAAAAAAATTTTTTTTTCAAAAAAAAAATTTTTTTTTCATATAATTTTTTTTTTCAAAAAAAAGTAATTTTTTGTCAAATTTGTAGTTTCTCATAAATGTTAATCGTTTTTAAAAAAATAATAATTTTTGGTACGGGAAGTTCCAGCAATTTGCCTTAAGGCACGATGCCCTAATTGCCTTAAGACAGAATTCCACTTACAGCTAGTTTTATAATTATTTAGGAGTGAAGACGTGTTATTTGAATTTTATTACCTAAATCTACATTTTGACGTCATAACCTCAAAGGTTTATCACATTTGATTTTTCGTTACACACATGATCGAAAGTGTAGAAGGAAAGATATCACGTGACAACACGATCTTCACCAATCGTATCAACTCGCTTAGAATGATCATATCGATGGCCAATGACAAATCAGTATTCGTGGCGTATCGCATTTTCGTCTGAATTTTACTGAGTTACTCTTCAGTCGCGCCTAAAGAAATTTTTCTTCAACAAATACATATTTTTTTGTTTATTTGACGTTGATACGTTTCCCTAGATAACATTTATGTTAATGATCGACTATCATGGACTTTTTAAATAATTGTTGATTGATAAATATATGATAAAGAGCACTATTGCTTTTGAATTCGATGCTGCTTGTGTTAATTCATAGTGATGGTGTAAGTTTTAACTAATCTAAATAATTGCACATACGATGAGAATCTGACACACTCGAGGAATATTATTAATAATAGGCAAGACGGGGCGCGTCTTGAGCGAACGGCGCGGGTTAAGGCAAACGCAAACGCGCTGCCTCGTGCAGCAGGGATCATCCGAGATTTAACGTTTCGTCGCGGCATTTTCGATTCTGTTTAGCAGTTTAATGTAAAATAGATATGCCGTTTGCAATAAGCGTATGTCGTGCGTTCACGTCGTGTTTGCATTTATGTTACCAAATCTGTGTACGTACAGGTGGCTTTGCATATTAATACCTTCGATAATCTATTTTGAATTTCAGGCACTATTCCTAGTGCGCCGCTACTCACAAATCGTCACCATTGATCAGCGATTTTCAACATAATACGATCCGACATACCGCCGACTGTACGAGATTCTTAATACAATGGATCGTTAGATAATTGACTAATTAATTTTCACGTTTAATTAAATTTCCACATCGCTTGCACTAGCGATGCCAGAATAGTACATATCAAATAATATCTGAAAGGTGCTGAAAATCATATATTTTAATTGCCCATACATTATACTACTGTGTAAATTTTAATTAAATATAAAGATAAACTATATGAGCTTTCTCTGCTATATATATATATATATATATATATATATATATATATATATATATTGCATGTCCTAGAGATATATTTATTATTTTATGTACAACAGTGTATCTATATAACAGTACCTTATATATTATATAAAATAATTTATTTTACTTTTTTCAAAATTCACATTTAAGAATACATTCTTATTGTTTTTCATTATTAACTTCCCAAAGGAGAAGTTTGTTTTCATAAAAAAATCCGATTTGCTAATTTTATGTTTTCTCGACGTTTCAAGCCGAATCAATTTTAAAAAATCAAAAACTTAGTTGAAAGATATTAGTTGGAAATGATACTGATTAGTTTTAAGTGAAAATCTACCGAGCCGTTTTCTTGTAATTAACTGTTGAAAAAAATTTTAAGCCGATTTTTATGGAACTTTTATTAGCGATATACGAGTATGTCATGGTCTTATAGAACTAACTGAAATATTACGGCCTTACGACAAGTAGTTTGATTTTAAAAATTTATCAAAGTGAGAAAATGAGTAGTTTTTTTGACGTTATCTAAAATTAAAATAAGACTATTTACTTGGTATAAAAATAGAGTACTTGGTCTTGATGAACATACTAGACCATTAAAGTCCTACGGTAACTGGTTTGCATATAAAAATGGTTGATTTTTGAAAATTAGCTTTTAGAAAATACTCCGAGTTAACGTGTTCGTTCGTATTCAATTATGTGTAATAAATCCACTCGGAATACTTTTAATCACTCATAAATTAATTTATTTTTTATTGATTAAGTCGATTATTTACACATATCGGGAAGTTCATGTAACTTGCCTCAAGGCAAAATACCAATACCAACTAGTTTATTTTATTATTTTCCATACAATGTTAGGAATGAATAATCAAATATAATGCGTAGTTTATATATTGACCGTTAGTAATAATGAATGTCGTTAATGATAATAAATATGAATAATAAACATAGTGTCTAAGATATATATCGTATATATATATATATATATTTATATATATATATATATATATAATATACATATACATATATATATATATATATCTATCTATATATATTATACATGAAAACATTTTTTACTCTTGGACATAATTTCAAATGTTTCAAAAAGAAATCCAATAACAAGAGATTTTCCACATTAGTTCGGAGCTCATTTCATAGCGTTATAAGTCTATTATCGTACATTGTAAAAGCAAACTGTTAAAAATTGAAATATAAAGCAAATTTTCGCTACTTACGTTATCTAAAAGTATAGTGTGCGGGGAAAACTATTACAACGAAAATTATGGGCAATTTTGTAGGCAATAACTTTATCTGCTAAACTTTTTCCGTAAAATACTTAGTATTCAAGATCTTTAGCACCAAGAAAATTATACACCATTTACTTACATGATCGTTATTTATTTACACATATCGGGAAGTTCATGTAACTTGCCTCAAGGCAAAATACCAATACCAACTAGTTTATTTTATTATTTTCCATACAATGTTAGGAATGAATAATCAAATATAATGCGTAGTTTATATATTGACCGTTAGTAATAATGAATGTCGTTAATGATAATAAATATGAATAATAAACATAGTGTCTAAGATATATATCGTATATATATATATATATATATATATATATATATATATATACATATTATATATATATATATATATATATATATCTATCTATATATATTATACATGAAAACATTTTTTTACTCTTGGACATAAATTTCAAATGTTTCAAAAAGAAATCCAATAACAAGAGATTTTCCACATTAGTTCGGAGCTCATTTCATAGCGTTATAAGTCTATTATCGTACATTGTAAAAGCAAACTGTTAAAAAATTGAAATATAAAGCAAATTTTCGCTACTTACGTTATCTAAAAGTATAGTGTGCGGGGAAAACTATTACAACGAAAATTATGGGCAATTTTGTAGGCAATAACTTTATCTGCTAAACTTTTTCCGTAAAATACTTAGTATTCAAGATCTTTAGCACCAAGAAAATTATACACCATTTTACTTACATGATCGTTATCGTTATTCTTATTATTCCTAATATTATTATTACTAATAATAATAATTGTTATTGATAATTAAAAGAAAAAAATAATTTAAACATTCTGAATTGTTTTGAAATATTAATGGTATTTATTTTAGCTGTTAAGTATGAAGAAACGGCCTGTGTGATCTTTGTTAAAAAACGGATATGCTTCATTTTTATTTTATATTCATTGTTTATTACATAGAAATAGTTTGACTGATTAGTGAGTTTTTTAACTTCTGAACTTGGTGCAATCGTTTTTGAGTATACGCCGATTTTAAATACAGTAATATATCTTGCAGATATGTTTTCCAAATTTTGTTCTAAGCAATTTAGATTAACCTGATGAAGGTTAATAGAAACGCCGAAAAAATAAAAAAATAGCAAACTGTATTTTCTGTCGTACACATAAACTTTTCCATCGGGAAGTCAACAAACAGTATTCCATGATTTATTTGCTTGAGTGCTTATTTCCGCCTATAATGATAATCCGTGAGATGCTTTATACGAGTACATCTAGTTTTATATTAATTTTATCTATCTACAAACACATATAAATCAGCTTGATTTTAACACAGAGCAAAATGAAATATAGGAAAGTCAATAACTTTATTCATTTCTCAATACTTCTGCTGTCTTCTGAAGTTATTATTAAACAACGTAGTAGTTCATAATATTACGTAGTTTTAATTATAAATTTATTGTTTGAATAAAGTTCGAGAATATCTTCCGGACGTAAGAGTTTCAAGATTTTAGATAAACTAATTTATTTTTCTTTCGCGTTCAAATATCGTTCATTGCCTTAATTAAAACTGTTCATTGTTTTTTACATATAGAACAGGGCTTGCGCCGCGGGTAAAGAGATCCACCACCGACATCTCAAAAGCAAGTAATGTTAAGAATTTTTTAACACCAATATTTGAAAGTAGAGGGAAAAAATGTATAACCAGTTATCACCTCGAGGGCAATGTTTGGAAATTCATAACCAAAGATTTTATTTTGTTATCAGTTTTTTTGGTCGTGAGGGTAGTTAGATTTAGATATTATTTTTAAGTACACGCTATTTATTTGTTTTATAAGATTTTATTTTATCTCCATAAAAAATGTACCCATGAAGTTTATATTTTACATTGGTTGAATAATGTAGCTATCAATTCGTAAAATCCCTTTGTAAATTAAAAATCAGACATTGGACGTATTTGCCCCTAGCTATCTCATTTTACCTCGCTTATGGGGTAACAAGAATCAGGTGACAAATTTTGAAAAACAGCAAAAAAACACATTTATATAATAATGAATTAGCTGGGAGGAGCTTTTTCTGAACATAGTCAGATATGTGTTATTTGTTGTGATATAATTGGCTTAGTTTTTACAATTGGTCAAAATCAAATTAGACGTTTTGTCTTTGACTCCTTGTAAAAGATATAAAACTTATAGTATTAGGAAAAAAGTTACTATTGTGAATTAGATAGATTACAAAACTTATATATCAGTAAATACAACTAGTAAATACATCAATAAATAAAACTAAATTTAAAAATTAATCAATTTTGATTGATGAAAATTGTCACCTAGTTTTGTGTGTGTTTTTGCTTGATTCATCTAATTCCTGTCTTTAATTTGCTTTATTTCTCAATTGGTGAAAAAGAGTTCATATATAACAGGATTAATAATTCAGGCAATCTGGTTTTCAGTGATCTTGAGCATGTTTCTCCATAGCCGAGCTTCCTACATGAATATTCAAGTATCTTACATAGGAGAAAATATAAAAGAGTTGCTGCAAGTTTGAAAAAAAATGATTAGAAACATTTATGAGATTTTTTCCACGTTTATACTTTATTCCTTTTAGTTGCAGCAATTAACGAAAAGCGGATATTTATGCGGGTCGATATGTTTGCGTTTTCAATATCTTATATCTCATTGCTGATATATTTAATTATATGTAAAAAAAATTGCGGGAATTTAATGAATTAATTTGATATCATTTAAATAAGATAATCAGAAATTGAAATCTCAAGTTACAATTGACTTGTAATATTTAACATTTTTATTAAGCATTTAATTTTATTTTTAAACTTAACAAGTCTTATTGATTAAAATTCACATAAAACAGCGTAAATAGAATAATTTTTTTTGATATATTTAAAATTCCAAATGGTAGTTTTACTACTTGATTATTTTATTGCATTTCACTAATATTATATTATATTATTTTTGTAATTAATAAAGTAAATACAAGAAGTTAGAAATAAGTATGTAACATTGATTATCCAGGAGATCATCAAAACTTTAATATAACTTGCAGCATAGTTTCTATAACCAAATGTTTCCACTTTATTATTGAATTTTTGCTGAGTTTTGAAAGCTTCGTCGAACGAGCAGAAGAATGCACTTATATCAACTTATATTATCATCGTGTTCAATCTACCTAACCTGTATTTTGGTTTCATCAAGATTCAACCTTCCTCACTTTACATGAAATATAAAAGAAATCAGTAAATTGCTATTTTCGGATACATTTTTTGCACTAGAAACTGCTTTAAGCTAAAATCATGATAAAATAAAGTATGATACTTATACTATTTTATTAAGGGACAGAAATGAATGCACGAGATTAATTGTCTAAAAATATGTAATAAAATTTTCATAGATACAATATATCTCATACAATAATGAAGTATTCTCATCGAATGTTTCCTTACTACAGTTAATTAAATTTGTTAGAACTAGAACTAGAATAAAATTATACCGTCACTGGATGGGCATTTATATATGAAAGCTCAAACTGTTGTTCTATCTCTGTGTGATGAATTTTATTATTATTATACAATTTCTGTAATAAATGATAAAAGATATCACTGTTTGTTATCAGGCTGTTTGAGGCGGGTATCGTACCTGGGATATCCCATTGAAGTTCGATAGTTTTACACACCAATCCACGGTGGAGCCCTGGACTTTTAATAAAGTATAATGTTATGATGTCGACAATAAATTTTAAATTAAAATGAAATGCGGTCAGAAATGATTATTAGATATATGTACATCATCAGATATAATATGTAGGGTAGAGCGGGGCTAGTAGAGCATAGGGGCAAGTTGAGCAATCGAAATATCTCGAAAACTATTCACCGTCCGTTTAGGCATTATATGGCGGAAAGATAGAAGTTTGGGAGAAATAAACATCCCGCAATCGCTAGTGGCCGCTGGACAAATGAGTTAGGCTCACGGGCGTTTTGATTATTTTGAGACCAAAAAGTAAAAAAGTAATTCATCACGAGTTTTAGTCTGGTTTAGTCAATTGTTATTTATTTTTAATCAGGTAAATGTTATTCTTCCATATAATTATAGTACTTTTAATATGCACAGAGATTCTGGGTATAATTCTCACGGTTTTTTTATAAACTCACTTTTATTTTGAAATTCCGAGTTGGGGTTAGTTGAGCATAATTGCTAAACTTGTTCTGTCACTAACACAATTACCATTAACTTCCAGAAATTATTATTTTTAAGATTTAAGCTAAGTCTATGAGTAAAAATGTAAAGAAATAATGTTTTTAAACAAAAATACTGAATATAATGGTAAAATAATTCCTAAGATACGATATTGTTTTGTTGATTCTATTTTTGGTTAATTATTCAAAGAAAATTACTATAAGTTTTGGTTTTTCTGTCAATAAAGACTATAAATATAGAACTGGTTATTAAAAACTTATTTTATTTCATCACTGATCGACATTGAACCTATGATTTCATTATACTTTCTTAGTGCTCAACTTGCCCCACCTATGGGGTACATTGAGCATACAGGACTTTTTGCATTTAAACAGCTGTGGCTTTTAAATTTTACTTATTACTAAAAAATAGTATTAACACTTTTGTTAAGCGATAAACAACAAATCCATTAAGCCGTATAGCAATTTATTGAGACTTTTCATTGAGGAGCTACAGCCGTTTAAGTAAAAATTTGCTCAACTAGCCCCGCCCTACCCTACAAATTTTGTTTACATTTCTTTAGGTTCCGTACCAATGTTTATCCATTAGAC
The DNA here is from genome assembly GCF_003426905.1 of Ctenocephalides felis. Classification (NCBI taxonomy): domain Eukaryota; kingdom Metazoa; phylum Arthropoda; class Insecta; order Siphonaptera; family Pulicidae; genus Ctenocephalides; species Ctenocephalides felis. The sequence goes on along the minus strand of NW_020538040.1, from coordinate 61,202,088 downwards.
TGCGACGCGCTTTGATATATCATCTCTAAAATAGATAAGGATTGCGATTTATTTAAAAAAAGTTTAAAATCTTCAAAAAAATTGAAATATAAAAAAGTCAATTTTTTCGAAAAAGTCTTTTTTTAATTTCAAATTTTTCAAATATCTATTTTTTTCAGTTTAAAAAAAAATTAAAACTTTTTTAAAAATTTTAATTTTCAATCACCATCGATTAATAGCGCGTTATGTTTTGCCACATAATAAGTGTAAATAAAATTTTAAATAATCTTATGTATAAGATATTTTAAAAGAATGTAGAAAACAATTCTTTCAGTTGTTTAACGATATTTGTTGGCGGGCACATTAGACGTGCGGAAGTAAGTCCTGGCCGAAGCGTCTACTGAGAGTAGTTCTGGGCCGGCGTAGTACATCGCCGCCGCTGTACGCTCGCCTGCCGGACACAAATCAAATTAAAATCAATTATGTAAGTGTAATTACCGGGTCGGTCGGTCGGCCATGGCTCTGAATTCCAACACGGGACAACGGCTATTCGACGGTTACTGCTCGGTGTTCAGTATACCGCCGACTGGATTTCACGATAGGTGATTAGATTATCACAACGCAATATTTCGGAAACGTTACGTATTTGGATTTGTCTCAATTGCGCCGCAACGCTGATGAAGCGTTATTAGGCTCGTTCGACGCTAAACTGCCAAGCACATTGTGCCCAGATAATAGCACTTGTTTACATCATTACATCGTTACGGGGCATAGTACCTGGGCTAATATTTTTACGCTTTTTGAATTATTTTAAGAGAACAAAGCTCGCGTGGTAGCGCTCTTGTATTTACAGCAGCACCACTTCACCAATCGAATATATATGGAAAATAATGACCATTTTATTTTGAGGACTCTCTCTCTTTCTCTCTCTCTCTCTCACACACACACACACACACATATATATATATATATATATATATATATATATATATATAATATGGTACATAGGATTATATAATATATAATATATGGTACATAAGATATATAATATACGGTACATAAGATTTAGATTTTTTTGTTCGACGTTGAGAAATATTTTTGAAATGTAAATTTGCATTCGTCGAAGTATTTTGGAGGATTACAGACTTGTAACAGTTTTTTTATTGGATTTATATATCTTGAAATCTTCTGATTATTTTTCTATGAAATTAAGATAAATAGATACTGTAACTATTCATCTATCGAATCAAGTAAAAATAAATCCAGAACTGTTGTTTATTATTCTGCAATTAATCATTGTTTAAAAAACGTGCGGTGTTACAACTTTCCCAGTGTTTGAGGCTAGTTGTAACGTCTACCAAGTTAAGTAGTAACAGCACCAAAACGACAATAGTACTTCTGATAATTTATTCTTTACTCATTTTTAAGAACAATTACATGTTTCTGAGTAATCCTTTTCATAAATCGACTCCAACTAAAATTATTACAATTAAGATATATAATGTCTCCTGAAATATACATTTATATCATAAATTAACATAAACAACATTAACGTCTCATGTAACACAATTTATATTTGCTCAGATCTTACAAACTATTTATTCTATCCAATGTTCTTCACTTGAATCTGTTTCAATCATTCTTGTATGTTTTAATTAACCCCAGGTATATTTTTTTGCATTAATCAAGATTAATATTTAAAGAACTTAGCCATCAAAAAAAAAATTATATATTATCAACGATTGATAAATTTCAAACACATTAAACATATATGCAATTTAAATTAGTTGATAAAAATAACGCAAAACCGAAGTTCTATAATAGATCAATTTTATATTACATATAAAAAATGACGGACGGTATCTATGACAATATTATGCAGGACGGTTTGCTTGTCTAAACAAGGCAACAATTATTTTAATATCGTCAACGATCCTATTGAACAACACCTGTTACTAGATACCCCCTAGTCCTCCTTCTATCCTTTTGAAAAATTATTTTGTATGCTGGATACAGACACATAATTTGTTCATATAACCTCAACAAACAAATTTTAAATAATATTTTATATATGGAAATAAAACGGTGGCATTTATATACGCAGATAAATTCTTTTTTTTATGTGTATATTCATGATTTTTTATTACATAGATTATTTTATTATTATTATTTAAAATGCACGGTTTATATAATAAAATACTTAATGTTATTAACAACCATAATCATGGGGGTGTTTTCATATGATGTTTGTTTATATATATATATATATATATATATATATATATATATATTATTTGCATATTACATATTTCATATGTACAATTCATAATGTCACTATGATAATTATAATGCTCTAAAATATTTACACATATTTATAGGTATGCATATTTATGAAAACGAGAGAAATTTTTTATTTGTTATAAATGCGTGTGTTTTGTGCGTATATCAATCAGCCTGTTGTAGGATTTTAATTTATATTCGTATTTTACAATAATACATTGCGCATCGAATAGTATAGAGAGAGTTCTGCGATATGGCGATACAAAGGTTTGAATGCTGTTTAATTACGGATAGTGCTACAATTCAAATGGTTACATCTATACGGAAACATTCGTTTATATCCGCTTAGCGTATATTTGCAACGCGCATTACGAATTATGCGTTAAATATTTTATTCATGATGATTAATGCTACGCATTTAATTATTTATAATTTTACGTTCATATTTAAGCCTATTTAAATTATTTTTAATTGCTACGCGATGAAAAATAACATAGAAATAAATTTATATCGTCATAGCATATTGATAATGCACAACTCAATCTCATTGTTATTTGCCTGATCTGATCCATAGTTCCATTCACACTAAGTATAGGGAAAAGTATAGGGAAAGAAGATTTTTTTAACAACAATACTTGAATGTAGAGAGCAAAAGATGTATAACCAGCCATCAACTTAATTCTTACCATGCTCTATTCGGAGATAAACGGCAATGTTTGAAAATCCATAACAAAAGTATTTTCTTCCGTTGTTAGTTTTTTGGTTGTGAGCACTGTTGTTTAGTTTAGGAGACTTAAAATAATTTTTAAGTATACGTTATTTAATTGTTTAATAATATGTTTTGTTAATTCTAAGTTAGATTTAACAGTTCTTTTTATATAGCCTCTATAAAAACGCGTGGGTGGGTTAAAAAGGACCAATTGAACCTTCACCCTGGAAATGGAAAATGTGTAAACAATAAAAAAGAGTGAATAAAAAATTAAATTAAGTTAAAAAAGCAATTTCACAAAATATAAGTTAACTAAATAGTCATTCCAACCATGCTGATAATTTTTTTCATGAAATATCACATCAAGGTTATATACAGTATTATCTGAAAAAAATCCACCCGTAAAATTTATATTTTGAATTGGTTGCATAATGTAGCTATTATTTCGTAAAATCCCATTAAAATCCCTTTAAAATTAAAAAATGAACATTGGACTTCTTTGCCCCGTGACCGTTTTATTTTAACCCGCCTATGGGGTAAAAAAGGCCAAGTTACAAGTTTTTGAAGAACTGCAAAAATAACATATTTCTAAAACGATGAATTAGCTGCAGTTTTACTGATCATGATCAGATAGTTGTTTGTTGATATGTATTATTTTTTTGCGATATAATATTTATTTACTTTTATAAAGTTGGTTAATTTTTTTTATCCATATTTATCGATGTTTACAATAATTTTAGAACTAATTTTATGTGAAAACAAAAAAAGAATACGGGTTAATAATTTATGAAAGTAAATGTCAGAAATGGATCCCTTTATACACGCGCCTACACATTTGAGTATTGAAAAAAATATATATTTGTGCTTTTTAAGTATAGGGTAGGGCGGGGCACAAAGGTCCAATTCGACTTTAAGTAATTATACTATCTAAACCAAAAGAACTACATCATAACACATAACGCGTATCAAACAAACAGCTATCGAACTAAGTTCAGTGAGATTCCCAGTTAATTCTTAGTTTTAGAAATATGTTTTTTTACTAATTTTCTAAAATTTGTCACCTGTTCTTTTTACCCCAAGGCTGGGACAGGCAGACATATTTAATGTTTTATTTGTAATTATAAAGCGACTTTACGAAATAATAGCTACTAAAATATAAATTTCTTGGATACATTTTTTACAAAAATAATTGTATATGACTTTGATGTGGTAATTTGTCAGAAATATTAATTAGTAGAGTTGGAATAAATATTTATTTAATTTTTTGTTAATTAAACTGTTCTTGAAATTATCACAGGGGAGTAAGTATTATCTGTAAACTAGTAGAAGGCATAATGAAGAGAGGATTTAAAAAAAAAGAATTTACCAAGATTCTAACATGTGTGGAACTATTAGTGAATTTTTTGCGCATTTTTATTGTTTTGTAACAAATTCGAATATTGTGTGGTACAGCTTTTTAAGCTCATTGCGTTTATTCTCTCCCTCACAAATGCGTCTTTTTATAAATTTTGCTCAAAATATAGTGTAGTCGGGTAAAAAAAAAATATATTGTGGTAAAGGGTTGATGTGATCTGTAAGTATAAATATATTATATTTTTGTATGTAATGTATTATACAATATATATACACATACACACATATATACACAATTGCTATTCGCTATCCCCGTAATAAAAGAAACACTGTCCGTGCCCTTTACTTTGAAGAATAAATTATTGAATAAATTAGCATCATTTTAAATGCTTTGTGTTATGCAGATACAATAAAAGCATGAAAAGATGTTAATTATATAGCGAAATAAATATTCATTTCGAAATTGTGGTATCTGCTCCTTTATTCCGGTTTCATAAATTATACTCCGGCGTGCATAACAGAGGCAGTGTGGCGGCTGAGAATTCGCGTTGAATACGCGAATACGGTTTTTCTTATTATCGCGATAGAAATTGATGATAAAATTTGGCCGTGTGTGTGCGTATGTGTTTGTGTGTGTCGTTATCGGTCTTGTAATATATCAAGGAGCCGGCTTAATGAGCGGCATTAGCCTATAACTGGCAGTATATTAACGCAATATGCCGGCCCCACATCTCATTCCTGAATGTGTCGCTAAGTTCGAGTGTGTTCATATACGAAAGAGGATATCCTACAGATGAAATATGGATGACGCGGATTCATTAACCCACCAGTTCAACTGAACTAGCAAAGATAATGAATCATTAATTATGCATTCCAGTGTTCGAACTGCACATAAGTGATGATAAGTAAGCTAAATTTCAACTATAACCGTGTGTTTAATAAGTTTAAAATTGATTCTATTTATTAGTTATTCGATAAGAAAATGTTCAAAACTTGGTTTTGTCTTGATTGATTAGTCGTCTGATTATATACTTTGGATACTAATATGTTTCTGAACTTTACCACTACCTTTTCTATATATCGAAGGTGAATCATATTGAAGGAACTGCCCCATGTATCGAAAATTTTGTTTGATCGTCTACATTTAATTAGCTACAGAATAAGAATTTAATAAATGCAAATGTCATTTGTTTTATAGGTAGATGCATCTTTCGAGAAAATTCGTATAATGGAATAAGGAATAAAGAATAACATTATATACAGACTCTGACTTTGCCTTTGACGAGTTGAATTGCTCGTCTTCTCAAAAAACTATTAAAATTCTTTCTAACTAATTATTAGATTGAACTACAATTTGTTTGTGGTTATTAATAACAATAGATTTGTTATATACTTCATAATGCTTATTCTCCAATATTTTTATATTCATTGATGACACAAAATAATTCGTCGCCATGTAACCTGTAAGGAAAAATAAAGATACTCTAAACTCTTTTTTAATATGTCTACTAATGTTTTGTACATACATTTTCACATAAATAATAACTATCCTAGCAGCGCGGGGCCAAGAGAAAACCAAACCAATTATATCACAACAAATTACACATATCAAACCAACATCTATCTGACTATGTTCAGTAAAACTCCCAGCTTATCATTGTAGAAATATGTTTTTTAGCTGTTATTAAAAAGTTAGTAAACTGGTTCTTTTTGTCCCATAGGCTGGGTAAAAACGCACAGCCATTAAGTAAATAGATACAATGTCTTATTTTGAATAGATTTTACTCAATTATAGCTATATTATTCAACTAATGCAAAATATAAATTTCATGTGTACATTTTGTACATAAATAGTGTACTTTTACAACTTTGATCTAGTATTTCGTCAGAAATAATTAACAACATAGTTAGAATGAGTAATAATTTAACTTATCTTTTATAAAATTGACTTTGTTAACATAATTTACTGTTTTTTCAGTATTTTCTATTGTCAATTTTTTTGCCAGGTTAAAGGTTCAATTGGTCTTTTTCACCCACATGTAAGTTTTCATAGAAGTTATAAAAATGGTTAAAGGGTATGGGCGTGTTTCCATACAGAATTGGCCCCACCCTGGTATTTAAATAATTTTAAATAATATCTTGAAGTTTTTTTTTTAATTTAAATAATATATAAGAATATATTGAATAGAATATCTCAATCTATAAATACTCATAATAATTATTGAACTACTGCACTATTGTGTATCATCCTTAATTAAAATATTTGAAATTTTGCCCGCAAAAACCACACATAAGATAACAAAATACAGACAGCATAAAACTAATATAATTTTGGAATTTAACTAATCACGAAATTTTTGATAATTATTAAATAAATAATGCTCTTTTTAATTTTTGTGTGCTCTACACCTTTGTACCAGTTGATTTTGCACTTTTCTTGTATTTTAGTGTCAATTCAATTTTATATAATTTAGTTATCACCACAATGCAATATATAATTATAATGCCGCGAAATTTCAAATATTTTAATTAAAGATGATACACAATAGTGCAGTAGTTCAATAATTATTATGAGTATTTATAGATTGAGATATTCTATTCAATATATTCTTATATATTATTTAATTTAAAAAAAAAACTTCAAGATATTATTTAATATATTTATGACTAACTTAGTCTACTTGCATTTGTATACATTGCGCTGTAGCATGAATAGTAATCATATACCGATATACTATTATTATGTATATTTTTTATTAATCTATTTTTTATTTATTTAGTGGTATTAATAATTAATATCAATAAATAATAATTAATAATTAATTAATAAGTAATAATTAATTGATAAATTATTAATGATGATTAAATCATATAATATACTTGTGCAATATATAAATAATATATATTTAATTATATAAAAATAAAGTTATTATTATACATATACATATAAATATATAATTATTCAAAATATAAATGTATATATATTGTGTTTTATTAAAAATGTTTTAATTTATCAAGACGCGCGGCGAGCAATGCTGTTGCTAGTCGTTGCGAATGAGAGACGACTTACGCGGGTGCTACATGAGCGCGAGCGTGTACTTGCTCAGGTTTTTTCTAATTTTGAATGTGTTCTACCACATGAAATAAAACATAATTTTGCACACTAAAAGAAAATTGAATAGCCGTTCTAATGATGCTAATTAAAAATTAGTCCAAACAACCGCACTACCTGAAAATTCAAAAAAAAAATTATTTTCACTTTTTCCTGCACTAAAAAATAATTTCTAAACAATATTTGTTATTAAAAATATAGTAGACATCGATATAAATGTAATCCCGTTATTTGCTTTTTGATATCTTTCACCGTTGCGACAAAAAACGACTTTGAAAAAAGGGGCCACTTTCACACATTTTCAATGATATCTTGGCCAAATGATGAGCTACGGATTTGAAATTTAGTATACCGGATTTTCTCAAAAATACCTATAAAATGGCATCAAAATTATTTAAATACCAGGGTGGGGCCAATTCTGTATGGAAACACGCCCATACCCTTTAGCTTAAAAATAATAATAATATAAATAATCTTTTAAAACAATTAAATAACGTATACCTAAAAGTTATATTCAGATTTTATAAACTAAACAACAGTGCTTACAACCAAACAAAACATTCAAAACATTTAATTAATTTTTTTAATAGATAATGTTTTTCTTTAATAATTATTTTAGTTGGGCACCTTTCAATTTTTGCTTTGGTTCATAAATATTTATATGTATATATATATATTTAAATATATATATATATATATATATATATCAGCTATTGCTCTGACAATATGGCTTAAAGTATCATTTTATTAGTTAGGTTTACTGTACCATACAGATTCATATCATAGCTGTAGAATTGTGAAACAGCTAAATGCACTAACATCATAATTCAGCAATATGAAATGGGATATTTGCATAAATTAGAATAGCAGGCTTAATATCATAATCAACACGAACATAACTATATGCATATATTTTTCTCTACATAGACAATATTTTTATATTCACATGTATGTTTATTATAGATTTCATATGAATTATATTACACATATGTAACAGATAACTTTTATACATATATGTAATCAATTTGCACATATGCATATATACGTATATACCTATATACATATATGTATGTTTTGTGTTGTGCCGAATCAAGATTTTTCTCATTTGAATGATTCAAATCAAGATAAAACCCCGAAACACAATTCGAACCAATTCGAATAAAGCTTCTGTATGGATCTGTAACAAAACAAGCTATATTGTTCAAACAAACAATATTCAAACGCATTATTGAAATTAATATTGGTATTCGTATTTTGTTAAGGCAAATCACCTGCAGGTTTTGTAAAAAATATTACTATACTATATTGTTACTATCTGTCAAATCAGATTAACTGCATTTTAGACCAATCCAAAATTTATTATTAGAAATTTAGATGTGATCCATTTATTAGAATAATATTGTTGAACAACAGAACGAGATTATTTTATATTCATATTATCAGCTCTTAAAAAAACTGTCCTGCATCGCTTAATATATTGGAAACCATTTAAAATTATTTACTAAACTCAATAAGTTTAAATTAAATGAATACAAATTGACTCAATAAAATAAACATCCCAACATAGATCAGCAAACCGAATCAATATGCATTTAAATACGTTTTCGAATTAGTTTACTATATAATATAACCAAACATTCATGTATCACGAAAGCAGACATATAAAATAATATTCCAAAACGTTAGGCGATTGAAAGCGTGTTTATATTACAGAACAAACCTAAACAGGGCGTTAAATGGAAATTCGCGAAATATAAGTTCGTAACAATTATAGAAATTATATTTATTGATTACAATTTTTTTATTGCTGTTTATACATAATCAACTATTGCCTATACTTTTTGCTTGGTGTTATAAAATGAAAATTCATGCAATATTTGCGTTTGTTGCAACTGTTAACATCATGCTACTACTCACATTAAATATAAGATAATATAATGAAATATAAAATGTAATTTTATTAATATTGTAGAAAGTAATGTGAATTTATTCCGAGTCTAAAATACAGATTTGTTATTAATATGTTATAATTATACATTTTTATCTTCATCTAAATCAGAATTTGAATTATACATAAATTAGAACAGGACGAACACAAGTTGATTTGAGTAAAATCTTATTCCGGTATTGTCATAATCCAATTCTAATTGGCACAATATCAATATTTTATTTATTGAGGTATATATGATCAGTGTGCAACATATTTCATGTAAGAACCAAATAAAACGCTAATTATTATTTATATAATCATATTGACCTCATGGCTAGTCTTTCCCTCAGTGTTACGGCGGTGGACCTTTCCGTAGAATGGGACGCAAACTCGTAAAACTCCGGTAATAGAATTTATGATGAGCTTAGGGTTCAGCGGTCACTCAGCCCGTTTGTCGAGGTCTAATAATTACATACTATAGCAAATAATTTCGAAGGTGATAAGACGCTGAAAAATTCTTATCCGTGCTTCTTATCAGCTCCTTTGCATGCGACGTTTTACGGTGGAGCGTTCTTGTACATTGTGCGGCGCCCCAGAGTATATGGATCTTCTATCGGTTTTATTTATTCGACCCAACTCTTTCAGATATCGGGTACACCGCAAAGGCTGAAGGCGATAGAATTTCAATTTGAGCCTAAATGGTGTCATTAGGATAAAGCGTGGCTCGTGTGAATATACACTGATCAAATACACTCCTACGCTTTATTTTCATACGTAGATATGAAAACGATCACAAATACGTAGATACATAGATATACATAAACACATGCGCATATATATATATATATATATATATATATATATATATATATATGTAACTATACTTACTGCTAGGGTTATGGTTTAGGCAAATGCTTCTTTACTAAATGTTATGAATAATCTACATACGTTAATGACAATTATTTATTCATTGCGTATACAATTATTCCAACTATTTTTCTAATAAAATATTTCTGTTTCTTTAATTCGTAAAAATAAATTTTACTTCAGTCTTTGTACTATGTCTTTGGTTTTAATAAAATGTAATTTCATGGAAAATTATCCGGCATTTTGCGGTAGTGTTTCTGCACTTTGTGGGGCGTTGTTCAGATTATTTGAGTGCTCTTATCACTCCAGCTTGCAACAAGTTTAACATATATGATTATAAATTTACCACTCAGTGGATGGTTCAAAGCGAATTACAATTCTAGGAAATTCATCTCGTGGTTACAAAACATTGGCCAATGTAAACGAACGTTGTTAATTTTGTTTTAGTTAAATTATCCCCTATCACAATAGACAACAACATTTTGAATAGTAATATATAAATGAAAACATCAATTCTGAAATATCATTTATTGTTTTACATCTGTCATACATACACACATATGATACAATAAGTTTGTAATGATTAACAATAAGTAGAACTTTGAATATTACCACAGTTATAATAATTATTGTACCTACTAAAATTAAATTAACATTTCTTTGCTAACTTGATTATAAATTTACCACTCAGTAAATGGTTTAAAGCGAATTACAATTCTAGGAAATTCATCTTGTGGTTACAAAACATTGGCCAATGTAAACGTCATTAATTTTGTTTTAGTTGAATTAACCCCGATCACAATATACAAATATGAGCACGTGGTGTGATTGTCGTAGATATTAATAATATAATTAAATCATAATTTTCACAAATGCGAATGAAGTACTTTCAACTTTTTTTAAATTCTTATTTCTGTTTTCGCCTAATAGTATTATTTGCTAATTTTAAACATAAAAATGAAAAAAATATGCAATGGAAATTTTGTTTGCGTATTTCAATGAAAACTTTGCTTTTCTTTTGGGTAGCGTTGATTTTAAAGCTGAGCTTGTCTTTTATTTTTTTTAATTTTGTTCTTTTTTATTCCAATTTTATTTTTTTTTACAAATTTTAAGTTTTTATAATATGTAACATTTCAATTTTATTGTAAATTAATTGCTTTGAGTTAGTAACTGTACATTACTTAATAAAAATCTTAATAAAATATTGATTTTTACTTAGTTCTTTACTTCATATTATATTATTTTATGTTTGTCATGAAAAATATTATTTAAGCTTCTTTATAACTAATCAATTTCTTTCAAAAAATTGTCTGTATTAGATGTGAGGCATGTTTTCTAATTACGAACCTAAAGTTGAATTTGGGGATTAAATGGGGAAAAAATTATAAAAAAAAAATAAAAAAACGACAATCTTCGATCTAGTAATTCTTCTTCATAACCTTATAATTTCTGTCGTTTTCTGGCCCTTTTTTACCATATATTACTATTGAGTTTCAATTAAATGATCTATTGAGTTTTTTTGTATAATTCAGCATTAATTTGCAAACATATTGTTTAAACATTACTGCTGTAATCTTCTGGAATATATAATAGATCCCTTAAGTGAATACTCAATAGTCATTTAAGTTAAAAAGCTATGAGACAGTGGACAATATTATGCAGGACAGTTCACATGTCTAATCGAGATAAAAAATATTTTAATATAGTTTAAGATCCTATTGAAAAACGCATGTTACTACTTACCCCTGTTACATTGTTTTTAACATATTTTTAATAGCAAGTTTTAATTTTTATTTTCATCAAAAGAAATATGCTTATTATATTTTTCACAGTTGTACCTTGCCGACACATATTGCTTGAGCAAACAGGCGCCGCACCGCTGAAATTATACGGCCCGTTCTCTAATTGTAATTTGCAGCATAATCTTTGATGGATGTTAATGTAAACGCAGAAACTGAGCATTACACCTGCTTACGACAAATTGCAAATAAAAGAGAAAGTAAGAGATATTAAATAGACCGTGTTTACTGAAAACGGGCGTATCGTTCGCGCCGCGATGTGATATTGCACGATGTTATCTCTAGGATTATTATTTCTTCTCGCTGCGAGCAAACCGACGGGGGTGAGAGTAAGGCGAAGGGAGTAACCGATTCCTCCCTGTTAGCCTTTAGCTGAGCTGTGGGCGTCGGACTACGATGTAAGTTAACTCACCTGTAAAATCTCGTACGAAATCTACGCCTCGTCCTTTTTCCTTAATTCCAAAATCACCGCACATAAAACCGGCAAACGGAATACAGACGTACAAGGAAGGAATTTCTTATGCCGGCTGCGCCTTCAGATTTGTTAGCGCACTTATAAATGTTTTGTTTCAATATCTCACATTTGTATGCTCCCTGGGGAATACAAAATCGCAAACAGCACACGAGAGGTATATGTGTGTGTGTATATATATATATATATATATATATATATAACGAGTGTGTGTATCACATAAAAATCGATGTGTGTATATATCGAAAAAGAATCGACAAGGGACCGGCAGTACATAAACGCATTTGTAAATGAATACCGTCAGAATTGGTTACTTTGTTATAATCTATTATTCAATCTTACTGAAATATTATATTACAGACCAAAATTAAAATAACATTTTGAGTAGTAATATTTAAATAAAAGCATCAGTACTGAAATATCATTTATTGTTTCACATCTCTCAATTTACAATTGATACAATAAAAAGTTTGTTATGAATAACAATAAATGAAACGTCGAATATTACCACAGTTATAATAATTATTGTACCTACTTAAATTAAATTAATATTTACTTACTAACTTGAGCATATTTCAGTCGTTTTAAAGATATTCTGAATGAAATATGTAAACATATAAAGGAATTTGAAAGTTACTGGCAGAATTCACAAATGTTTTTATTAATTATTATACAAAATATTAATTATTAATTTACAAAATTTAAAATAGGTTAAAAACTCAAAAATTTTATAAGTATGGGGAAGATTTAATTTTAATATAGGGCAGGGCGAGACACAAAGGTCCAATTTGACTTTGATCAATTATTTTGTAACAACCAACCTAATAATATCATAACAAATACACATGTCAAATAAACAACTATCTGACTATGCCCATTGTCAGTAAAACTACTAGCTAATGCATCATTCTAGAAAGGTGCTTTTTTGCTGTTTTTCAAAAATTTGTTACTTTGTCCTTTTTTTCCAAAGGCGGGGTAAAATGAGACAGTAGGGGGCCAGCAGCTCCAATGTCTTATTTTTAATTTTAAAGGGATTTTACGAAATAATAGCTGCATTATTCAACCAGAGAAAAATATAAATTTTATGGGTACATTTTTTACACAGAACACTGTATATATTCTTGATTGGGTATTTCGTCTAAATTGATTTTCAAACATTACCGTTTATCTTCCGATATCGACGTCGTAAGAATCAAGGTGGTGGCTAGTTAATCTTTTTCCCTCTACTTTCAAATAATGTTGTTAAAAAATTCTTAACTTTGCATTTAAGATATCAGCGGTAAACCTTTTTGCCCATAGTAAAAAGTATGTAAAAAAAATCGTAAGCAAAATTTTAAAATTCCGAATATTTTCGAAATATATTCAATTGGAATGCTGATGATTATTTTTTATAAATAATGACAGAATAGTTACTTTGAAAATCAATGCCGAGTATTTTAAATTTGTATTTTCTATTCATTTGGTCGCAAATGTTACGCCACAAATGTATTCATAAAAATTTTTATTAAAATCGGTTGCCGGATTTCAGATATTAATATTTTCAAATATTGTGATATGAGATTTTTAGGAGTCAATATATATATATATATATATATATATATATATATATATACACATTTGTGTGTGTTTGTATAGTCTCATATACATATATACAATGCGTATACATTTCAAAGAATTACAATTCGAAATTACTCTGTACACAATATAATAAAGAATTGTTTTATATTATATTTAAGAATTTTCCGAGAAAAATTTTCTTCGTTTTAATTACCAGTATTTTTTTCCGTTTTAATTACAAATAAATATACTGCGCTCGTGACAAGTGACATTGCTGTCATATTAAATTTGTTTAAAATCATATGTTTCAAGCAAAAAATAAAACTATTCCGATTAATTTTAACTTTGAAGATCTCATAAAATCGGCTTAAATATTTAATGAATATATACTATATGCATGTCATATATTATCTAATTCCATATGTGCTCACCCTTAAATTTTGATACTTCTTTAATTAATGAGAAGACAACTCATAGACGCTGTTTAAGTCAAGAATAATTTACAAAGATAATTAAGATTACGTGTCATAACACGTTATACATAAAACAAAACCCTCGCTGAAATTTGCTTATCATGAAATTTTTTACCTCATTAAAATTTCTATTATAATCTGCAATGTAATGTGGTCTCCCAAAGTAATTAATTCATAATTTAATGTGCAATACCGTCGCTGTCAAAAGTGTTAAAAAGATACCCAGATTGCGGTCTGGGTGAGTTTTGTTAGGCGACCATCACGCACATATACAAGAAACTTATATTTTACCACTTTGTTTTCTTAATTAATTTAGCAAATACGTTAACTAATGATAAACTGGATAAACTCCAACTGAATGAGAAAAATAAACAGATTTAAAAGTTATAAATCGTTGGTAGTAATTCATCGTTAATATCAGCATTTGTGGCTTTTAATTGCTCGCGTTAACGTTAATAATGTAAAAGTTCGTACAGAAATGATTCTGATGCCGCAAATTCGGAATTTGCGGTAACGCATTTGTTTCGGAATAAAAGTTTATAAACAAATTAGTGGTGAAGATCCAGGCGTTTTCTTCAGCTGACTTTTATTAACTTCCCGTAGGGCAAGATATAGTAATCGCAAAAAAATCGAAAATGAAAATTTTTATATATCTTCACGTTTCAGAGGTTTCTGAACATTTTGGCATACCTCAGAAAAAATTGATTGTGTGGGTGTGTTTTGTGTGTCTGCATTTTTCGTTCACGTTTTCGGGCGCGCGGATCAACCAATTTAAATGTTTCAAAAAACATTTGATTCATATTGATAGGGAGATGTGCTGATTAGTTTTCGAAAGGCAGGTCCAGCCGTTACGGAGATACGGAACAAAGAGTGCAGCAAACACAAATCGAATTTTTGAGAGAACGGAGTATCTGATTTTAATGATCTAAAAAACATTAGATTTGTAATTATTGGGATAAGAGGTAATTAGTTTTTGCCAAAGGCAGGTCCAGCGGTTTTGGAGATACAGAGCTAAATGTGCAAAAATGACAGTTTTTGAGAGAACTAAGCGTTCGATTTGAATGATTCAAGAAACTTTCTGCCTTTTTAACAAAATAATTGCTTTTGAAAAAAAAATTTTTGTTTCAATTTTTTTTTCAAATTTTTAGTTAAAAAAAAAATGTTTTTTTGCACATTGAAAATAAATCAGATTTTAATTTTAATTCTGACCAAATAATTTCAACTATGCAGTTCAGTTTATATAATTCTTATAAATATTAGACAATGTTACAATATTTATAATAATCTATTTGAAAACAATTAATATTGCTAGAACATTTTGTTACGGTATGGAAAGTTCCAGCAATTTTCCTTAAGGCACAATGCCATACACACTACTAGTTTTAGATTTGTATTTATTTTGGTTTACTACACAGCTTGAACGATTTCGTATTAAAATAGGCATTGTGTGAAATTTTGAACTTAAATTCTAGGTCAAATTCATCAAGTTTCAATCTTAATAATATTGAACTTTATGTATACACACGTTCGTCTAAAACACTTACTAACTATTCCCAATTTGCAATGCTAATACAAGAAGGTGCAATTATTTTGTTCAATAACAGACTCACTTTCACAATCAATTATGCGTATGCTTATCTTAGTTTTGATTTTAGAGACGATCACGTTATACAAATTTGACGAAATATGCTCAATCACTTGCATTAGCTGGTTTTGTATTACGACGACGATGTTTCCTGATATTGCCTATGTTAGTAGTCCATATTAATCATCCGTCTGGAACTGAAATCCCACATTTTCTGCAGAATGAAGTTTCTACAACGTTTATCGAACCGTCTATACCATTTTCTTCTCTTACTCATAATTGAAGAAAAAAACGAACTCTTCTGAATGCGTTCTTTCTGCAGCCAATAGCATAGTATCTTCTAAAATCGCCAAATCTAGTTGCCCTAACTGATACGCTTAACTCAGGCCTAGGGCTATGTACAAATACTGTTAAAGTTAATTCTCTAAAACCAGACTCCATTAACGTCTTTTGTGCCATTAATAATGTATTACTTTGTAATGTAAAGGTTTCGAAACGAACCGCCTAGATTTGGTTGTGTGAGGGAAAAGATCAAATTATCGAAACCTATGAGTTGCCTATGACTTTATAAACAATAAATATACGCTATGAACTTGTTGCAGTTTATTCATAATTTTTTATTATAGGTAATTTCATTTAAATTTCTTGATGTCAATATTCACTAATCATAATCAAAATAATGACAAATCATATATGTGTGATATAATTATTTTCACGCGTTAAAGTAGATTACAAATTACATACTTTTTTTTGGAAATTCTTACGCTGAAATAATGACAAACTGTGGGCTTTACGATTGAGGATTTGAATTGAGGATAATCAGAGTGAACAATACGCATACAATACCAAATATACTTGTATATCATTAAACCTTGATCGAAAAAATAGCTTTTTCCTTATTTTTTTTAATTATCTCTAATTAGTTTATATACTACATACTTATCATTTACTTGTACATTATGTTACTTGTTTTTTTTTATTATGTAAATAAAGTAGAAGCTTCATAGCCCACTTTGGGTTTTTGTAAAGTGTGAAACAACTTTAAAACCTTTAAAAAACATTATTTAGTGAAAAACCATAGACATTACACTTTATGGACTGCTGGTCCTCATATGTTTTTCGTTGTATATAGTGCTCAAACGTAGATGGATATGTGACGTAACATGTCTGAGCCAACATTGCCGACGACAATCGCGGACTCTTCCGATTGATCAAATGTCATATGTCATATGTCATATTTTACGTGCCTCACATTGGCCATATAATATATAAACCGATTTTAACAGGTGGATTTGATTTTATGTACATTTATTTCACACGGGAAATATTATTATTATCATTTCTTACAAAATTATCAGCTAAATAATTGCCATTATATTATTGAAATAAAACTATCACAGATAATATTTCAAGTAAATTAACTATTATGATAAATATTATTAATATCATTTCTTACAAAATTATCAGCCATTACGTTTTTCATTATATTATTGAAATAAAACTAGCACTGATCAAAAATATGTTTGAAGTTACTACAACTATAGTAATCACTGGGTAACACAAATAATGACAGCACAATAATCGATACTATTATCTAAAAATATGTAAATAAATTATGAAAAAAGAAGTGATGAAAACCATAAAAATAAATGATATTTAAAAATACTGAAGTGTGTAATCACCTCAGACAAAAGTATTTCTACCTTTCTGGGAGTGAAATTTATCAATCTTCTAAATCTTTTTTTTAGATACATTTTCTAACATAATGGTCCTGTATTATATTCACGCCAGATACGTTTCTTTCTAAAATTTCCTGTGTATGGCAACAGCCTAATATCTCTTAGGGCGTCGCAAATAGCACTTTACTTCTTTGTTTACTTCGCAAAAATGGAACAAACCAGTTGACTTTCAACCAATGAATAAGTAATGCGTATCCCAGTTCTGCAATATTTCGCAGAACGAATGTGAGTTTCTGCATGTAATATTGTGAGTTTTGGATATAATTTTTCTGTATTTGAAGTTCGCGATAAGAAATGATTGGGTTTCAAGCAATAAGAAAAGATTTACTATTTTTTTATTTTAATAACTTCAACAGTTTTGGGATAAAATTATTATATTGTGTTGCCGGTTAAGACTCAAAACAAAAATATTTAGTGATTTAATTAGCTTGTAATTACTCGTGTCACATTATACTACTTCTTTTAAAGGAAAAATGCAACTGTGTATTTTTCACTATTTATATATCGATGTCATTTTTTATATATAATTGCCAAAAGATTTACATAATGTCTATGTAGGACAGTTGTAAATATATTGTTGAATAATAAAAAAAAATATGTTGCCGGTTGAATAAGGGCATAAATTGGTAGTCAAGAACTGTCAAAAAGCGCGCGTTTTAGACCATATGAACTAATCTATAGATGGCACAAACATCCGAATTGATTTGTAGTTCGACTTCAGGTGTGTGTCATAAATGATAACAGATTGTTGAAATTATTTTTTGACGCCTGTGCTATTTCGAGGTTGTGTTCTTGAAGTTGATATAGTGTAGAACGCTTAACAAAAAGCATTAATTAATATTATTATTATTAATATTTTATATTCTCTTCAAGAGTTTATGATTACCTAGGCAAAAGTTACGTAAAATTTGTTAATATATTAAAAACGTGTGTCTGTGTTAGTGTGTGTACGTAAACGTGTTAGGATAAACATTTCTGAAAAGTTTTTGGGAGAATCGATAAAATAGTGTAGGAGTCAAAAAGGTGAGCTATGAAATTTATTATCATTTTTAATATTTTAACCGTGAACAAATCAACGCTGTTCTGTTGTATGGGAGACTGGGTACGATTGTGCCAGGGTACGAAGTGACAGTCGTCATTACAGCTAAACTGTACTGATGATAGGGTTCAAAGGGAGAAAGATTTTGTTTATTGTTTCTTTTATTGCTTTCAGTCAGTACCTTACATTAACATGATCTGTAGACTGCATTGCGTTTAAAGAGTCAAAAGTTTCACAATCGTCCCTCGGGATTTTTTATTGTATGATGGCTTACCTTCTCGTTGTGTGATTTGATTTTATGACAAATCCATCAAATTTAAAGACAGTATTTCAGTATATCCAAATGTTCAAATTGCCATTTATTTTACTTTTCTTTCAGTTAACTGGTAAATTAAAAAAATTATTAATAAAAAAAAAGGTACAACCGTATCCAGTCTCTCCTACATCTTAACCAAGGTACTTTTGAAAGGGCAAATCACTATTGTGTTATATGCTACATATGTGATAAGCATAAATTTTAAGCAAAACAATTTTACTTTAGATCATATTTGAGGTGAAGTAAAAATCTGATATTAAACTGCTTGATATGAAACGGGTCGAGGTAGGGTTCGATCGCATCCAGCATTTGGTAGTAAACGTTTTTGCCTACTAACTTACAGCTCAACTACAAGAATTAAATGCATAAATACAAAAATGTAATAATTAAAGGTTAATTTGAACTTTTTTTACACTGCCAAGGTCGATGACAACAAGTACATTTCTAAAAAACGATAAGATATGACCACAGAATATTTGAAATGCATATTTAAATGCGGGTTTGCTCGTAGGTGACTCGATCTGAATCAGAAATCACTTCCATTTTAACCTCAAAAGTATATAGTAACCACGAATACTACAAATTACTTCAATGAACATACGTTTCTTCACGGCGGATCACTTGGCTCGTTGGGTCGATGAGAACGCAGCTAATTGCGCGTCGACATTAACTGCAGGATACATGAACATTGACATTTCGAACGCACAATTGCGGTCCTCGGATACTGTTCCCGGACCACCCCTCTGGCTGAGAGTCGTAGAACATTACCAGACTGCCGCTTGCTTAACGGCTTGCCGGCGAATGATGGAGTTTCGCGTAAATGCGTGGCTCTTAAATAATTCACTCAACGTGTGAGCCAGTCCACTTTGCAACATCGGACATTACCGTTCGTTGACGTTCTGTGGGATTACGGCGTGTTGTGTGTCCTAGAGATTTTATATTCTTGCGACCCTCCCGATAACCGGAAACCCGAACTCTTCGTAATGCGTTTCGTTCGCAAATTTGGACGATTCAAAGGTTCCTCGTCGATTTTGTGTGCGCTTGCTTACTAACGTTTTGCGAGACATCATAATCATAATACGACCTCAGAGCAGATGAAGGATTACCTGCTGAATTTAAGCATATTACTAAGCGGTGGAAAAGAAACTACTAGGATTCCCTTAGTAGCGGCGAGCAAACAGGGAAGAGCCAGCACTAAATCCCGCGGCCGGAGACGACGCTGGGAAATGTAGTGTTAGGGAGGATCCGATAATCTCGGGGCGTTGCGGCGAGTTCAAGTCCATCTTGAATGGGGCCATTTACCCATAGAGGGTGCCAGGCCCGTAGCGACCGTTGCGCGTATCGAGAGGATCTCTCCTCAGAGTCGAGTTGCTTGAGAGTGCAGCTCTAAGTGGGTGGTAAACTCCATCTAAGGCTAAATATGACCACGAGACCGATAGCGAACAAGTACCGTGAGGAAAGTTGAAAAGACTTTGAAGAGAGAGTTCAAGAGTACGTGAAACCGTTCAGGGGTAAACCTGAGAACCCGAAAGATCGAAAGGAGAGATTCAATGTTATCGTTGTCTTCCATTTATTGGCGTGCGATTGACCGGGATTCGTCCTGCGATACGCCGTCGGTTATGCGTTAGGCGGCGATGGCATGCACGTCTCTCTCAGTAGGACGTCGCGACCCGTTTGGTGTCGATCTACGACCGCGGCGGTAGCCTGTCACGAATTTATTCGCGCCAGACCCCCGCGTGCTCCGGCGACTGCCAGACGGTATAAATGATATGGTATAGGGTCGCTTTAAGCGTTCGGCCGGTTGCAAGCACGGACGGTTATTGGCCGTCGGACCTAGTCCGGCATCGTGCCGCCTCGAGCTGTTAGCTACCGTGTTCTCGAACGGACTCTATTACCGGTCAGCGATGCTATTGCTTTGGGTACTTCTTCAGGACCCGTCTTGAAACACGGACCAAGGAGTCTAGCATGTGCGCGAGTCATTGGAAATACAAAACCTAAAGCGCAATGAAAGTAAAGGTTCGCTTAAGTGAACTGAGGGATGACGGGACCGCATCTACGGATGCGTGCTGCAATCCCGGGGCGTCTCACTCTCATTGCGAGAAGAGGCGCACCCAGAGCGTACACGCTGGGACCCGAAAGATGGTGAACTATGCCCGGTCAGGTCGAAATCAGGGGAAACCCTGATGGAGGACCGTAGCGATTCTGACGTGCAAATCGATCGTCGGAACTGGGTATAGGGGCGAAAGACTAATCGAACCATCTAGTAGCTGGTTCCCTCCGAAGTTTCCCTCAGGATAGCTGGCATTCGATGAGCGAGTCTCATCCGGTAAAGCGAATGATTAGAGGCCTTGGGGCCGAAACGACCTAAACCTATTCTCAAACTTTAAATGGGTGAGATCTCTGGCTTGCTTGAATAGTGAAGCCAGAGATTTGGATCAGAGTGCCTAGTGGGCCATTTTGGTAAGCAGAACTGGCGCTGTGGGATGAACCAAACGCCGAGTTAGGCGCCTAAACGACGCTAATGGGATACCATGAAAGGCGTTGGTTTGCTTAAGATAGCAGGACGGTGGCCATGGAAGTTGGAATCCGCTAAGGAGTGTGTAACAACTCACCTGCCGAAGCAACTAGCCCTGAAAATGGATGGCGCTGAAGCGTCGTGCCTATACTCGGCCGCCAGGGCATGAGGAGCGTTCATTACAGTTCGTTTTGGAAGCCCTGGTGAGTAGGAGGGTCGCGGTGGTGTGCGCAGAAGGGTTTGGGCGTGAGCCTGCCTGGAGCCGCCATCGGTGCAGATCTTGGTGGTAGTAGCAAATACTCCAGCGAGGCCCTGGAGGACTGACGTGGAGAAGGGTTTTCGTGTGAACAGCCGTTTGCACACGAGTCAGTCGATCCTAAGCCCCAGGAGAAATCCTATGTTGATGTTGGTGTATTTTATTTTTGAATAAATCTCACACCCATCGGGCGAAAGGGAATCCGGTTTCTATTCCGGAACCCGGCAGCGGAACCGTTTACAAGTCGGGGCCCTCGCAAGAGAGTTCGTCGGGTAACCCAAATGACCTGGAGACGCCCGTCGGGAGATACGGGGAGAGTTTTCTTTTCTGTATGAGCGTTTCGAGTTCCCTGGAATCCTCTAGAGGGAGATAGGGTTTGGAACGCGAAGAGCACCGCAGTTGCGGCGGTGTCCGTATCTTCCCCTCGGACCTTGAAAATCCAGGAGAGGGCCACGGTAGGTGTCGCGCCGGTTTCGTACCCATATCCGCACAGGTCTCCAAGGTGAAGAGCCTCTAGTCGATAGATAAATGTAGGTAAGGAAGTCGGCAAATTGGATCCGTAACTTCGGGATAAGGATTG
>NW_020538040.1:61016725-61178527 GCF_003426905.1 Ctenocephalides felis | reverse complement strand
TTGTGCCGAATCAAGATTTTTCTCATTTGAATGATTCAAATCAAGATAACCCCCGAAACCACAATTCGAACCAATTCGAATAAAAGCTTCTGTATGATCTGTAACAAACAAATTCAAACGCATTATTGAAATTAATATTGGTATTCGTATTTTGTTAAGGCAAATCACCTGCAGGTTTTGTAAAAAATATTACTATACTATATTGTTACTATCTGTCAAATCAGATTAACTGCATTTAGACCAATCCAAAATTTATTATTAGAAATTTAGATGTGATCCATTTATTAGAATAATATTGTTGAACAACAGAACGAGATTATTTTATATTCATATTATCAGCTCTTAAAAAAAACTGTCCTGCATCGCTTAATATATTGGAAACCATTTAAAATTATTTACTAAACTCAATAAGTTTAAATTAAATGAATACAAATTGACTCAATAAAATAAACATCCCAACATAGATCAGCAAACCGAATCAATATGCATTTAAATACGTTTTCGAATTAGTTTACTATATAATATAACCAAACATTCATGTATCACGAAAGCAGACATATAAAATAATATTCCAAAACGTTAGGCGATTGAAAGCGTGTTTATATTACAGAACAAACCTAAACAGGGCGTTAAATGGAAATTCGCGAAATATAAGTTCGTAACAATTATAGAAATTATATTTATTGATTACAATTTTTTTATTGCTGTTTATACATAATCAACTATTGCCTATACTTTTTGCTTGGTGTTATAAAATGAAAATTCATGCAATATTTGCGTTTGTTGCAACTGTTAACATCATGCTACTACTCACATTAAATATAAGATAATATAATGAAATATAAAATGTAATTTTATTAATATTGTAGAAAGTAATGTGAATTTATTCCGAGTCTAAAATACAGATTTGTTATTAATATGTTATAATTATACATTTTTATCTTCATCTAAATCAGAATTTGAATTATACATAAATTAGAACAGGACGAACACAAGTTGATTTGAGTAAAATCTTATTCCGGTATTGTCATAATCCAATTCTAATTGGCACAATATCAATATTTTATTTATTGAGGTATATATGATCAGTGTGCAACATATTTCATGTAAGAACCAAATAAAACGCTAATTATTATTTATATAATCATATTGACCTCATGGCTAGTCTTTCCCTCAGTGTTACGGCGGTGGACCTTTCCGTAGAATGGGACGCAAACTCGTAAAACTCCGGTAATAGAATTTATGATGAGCTTAGGGTTCAGCGGTCACTCAGCCCGTTTGTCGAGGTCTAATAATTACATACTATAGCAAATAATTTCGAAGGTGATAAGACGCTGAAAAATTCTTATCCGTGCTTCTTATCAGCTCCTTTGCATGCGACGTTTTACGGTGGAGCGTTCTTGTACATTGTGCGGCGCCCCAGAGTATATGGATCTTCTATCGGTTTTATTTATTCGACCCAACTCTTTCAGATATCGGGTACACCGCAAAGGCTGAAGGCGATAGAATTTCAATTTGAGCCTAAATGGTGTCATTAGGATAAAGCGTGGCTCGTGTGAATATACACTGATCAAATACACTCCTACGCTTTATTTTCATACGTAGATATGAAAACGATCACAAATACGTAGATACATAGATATACATAAACACATGCGCATATATATATATATATATATATATATATATATATATATATATGTAACTATACTTACTGCTAGGGTTATGGTTTAGGCAAATGCTTCTTTACTAAATGTTATGAATAATCTACATACGTTAATGACAATTATTTATTCATTGCGTATACAATTATTCCAACTATTTTTCTAATAAAATATTTCTGTTTCTTTAATTCGTAAAAATAAATTTTACTTCAGTCTTTGTACTATGTCTTTGGTTTTAATAAAATGTAATTTCATGGAAAATTATCCGGCATTTTGCGGTAGTGTTTCTGCACTTTGTGGGGCGTTGTTCAGATTATTTGAGTGCTCTTATCACTCCAGCTTGCAACAAGTTTAACATATATGATTATAAATTTACCACTCAGTGGATGGTTCAAAGCGAATTACAATTCTAGGAAATTCATCTCGTGGTTACAAAACATTGGCCAATGTAAACGAACGTTGTTAATTTTGTTTTAGTTAAATTATCCCCTATCACAATAGACAACAACATTTTGAATAGTAATATATAAATGAAAACATCAATTCTGAAATATCATTTATTGTTTTACATCTGTCATACATACACACATATGATACAATAAGTTTGTAATGATTAACAATAAGTAGAACTTTGAATATTACCACAGTTATAATAATTATTGTACCTACTAAAATTAAATTAACATTTCTTTGCTAACTTGATTATAAATTTACCACTCAGTAAATGGTTTAAAGCGAATTACAATTCTAGGAAATTCATCTTGTGGTTACAAAACATTGGCCAATGTAAACGTCATTAATTTTGTTTTAGTTGAATTAACCCCGATCACAATATACAAATATGAGCACGTGGTGTGATTGTCGTAGATATTAATAATATAATTAAATCATAATTTTCACAAATGCGAATGAAGTACTTTCAACTTTTTTTAAATTCTTATTTCTGTTTTCGCCTAATAGTATTATTTGCTAATTTTAAACATAAAAATGAAAAAAATATGCAATGGAAATTTTGTTTGCGTATTTCAATGAAAACTTTGCTTTTCTTTTGGGTAGCGTTGATTTTAAAGCTGAGCTTGTCTTTTATTTTTTTTAATTTTGTTCTTTTTTATTCCAATTTTATTTTTTTTTACAAATTTTAAGTTTTTATAATATGTAACATTTCAATTTTATTGTAAATTAATTGCTTTGAGTTAGTAACTGTACATTACTTAATAAAAATCTTAATAAAATATTGATTTTTACTTAGTTCTTTACTTCATATTATATTATTTTATGTTTGTCATGAAAAATATTATTTAAGCTTCTTTATAACTAATCAATTTCTTTCAAAAAATTGTCTGTATTAGATGTGAGGCATGTTTTCTAATTACGAACCTAAAGTTGAATTTGGGGATTAAATGGGGAAAAAATTATAAAAAAAAAATAAAAAAACGACAATCTTCGATCTAGTAATTCTTCTTCATAACCTTATAATTTCTGTCGTTTTCTGGCCCTTTTTTACCATATATTACTATTGAGTTTCAATTAAATGATCTATTGAGTTTTTTTGTATAATTCAGCATTAATTTGCAAACATATTGTTTAAACATTACTGCTGTAATCTTCTGGAATATATAATAGATCCCTTAAGTGAATACTCAATAGTCATTTAAGTTAAAAAGCTATGAGACAGTGGACAATATTATGCAGGACAGTTCACATGTCTAATCGAGATAAAAAATATTTTAATATAGTTTAAGATCCTATTGAAAAACGCATGTTACTACTTACCCCTGTTACATTGTTTTTAACATATTTTTAATAGCAAGTTTTAATTTTTATTTTCATCAAAAGAAATATGCTTATTATATTTTTCACAGTTGTACCTTGCCGACACATATTGCTTGAGCAAACAGGCGCCGCACCGCTGAAATTATACGGCCCGTTCTCTAATTGTAATTTGCAGCATAATCTTTGATGGATGTTAATGTAAACGCAGAAACTGAGCATTACACCTGCTTACGACAAATTGCAAATAAAAGAGAAAGTAAGAGATATTAAATAGACCGTGTTTACTGAAAACGGGCGTATCGTTCGCGCCGCGATGTGATATTGCACGATGTTATCTCTAGGATTATTATTTCTTCTCGCTGCGAGCAAACCGACGGGGGTGAGAGTAAGGCGAAGGGAGTAACCGATTCCTCCCTGTTAGCCTCCCGGTTAGCTGAGCTGTGGGCGTCGGACTACGATGTAAGTTAACTCACCTGTAAAATCTCGTACGAAATCTACGCCTCGTCCTTTTTCCTTAATTCCAAAATCACCGCACATAAAACCGGCAAACGGAATACAGACGTACAAGGAAGGAATTTCTTATGCCGGCTGCGCCTTCAGATTTGTTAGCGCACTTATAAATGTTTTGTTTCAATATCTCACATTTGTATGCTCCCTGGGGAATACAAAATCGCAAACAGCACACGAGAGGTATATGTGTGTGTGTATATATATATATATATATATATATATATAACGAGTGTGTGTATCACATAAAAATCGATGTGTGTATATATCGAAAAAGAATCGACAAGGGACCGGCAGTACATAAACGCATTTGTAAATGAATACCGTCAGAATTGGTTACTTTGTTATAATCTATTATTCAATCTTACTGAAATATTATATTACAGACCAAAATTAAAATAACATTTTGAGTAGTAATATTTAAATAAAAGCATCAGTACTGAAATATCATTTATTGTTTCACATCTCTCAATTTACAATTGATACAATAAAAAGTTTGTTATGAATAACAATAAATGAAACGTCGAATATTACCACAGTTATAATAATTATTGTACCTACTTAAATTAAATTAATATTTACTTACTAACTTGAGCATATTTCAGTCGTTTTAAAGATATTCTGAATGAAATATGTAAACATATAAAGGAATTTGAAAGTTACTGGCAGAATTCACAAATGTTTTTATTAATTATTATACAAAATATTAATTATTAATTTACAAAATTTAAAATAGGTTAAAAACTCAAAAATTTTATAAGTATGGGGAAGATTTAATTTTAATATAGGGCAGGGCGAGACACAAAGGTCCAATTTGACTTTGATCAATTATTTTGTAACAACCAACCTAATAATATCATAACAAATACACATGTCAAATAAACAACTATCTGACTATGCCCATTGTCAGTAAAACTACTAGCTAATGCATCATTCTAGAAAGGTGCTTTTTTGCTGTTTTTCAAAAATTTGTTACTTTGTCCTTTTTTTCCAAAGGCGGGGTAAAATGAGACAGTAGGGGGCCAGCAGCTCCAATGTCTTATTTTTAATTTTAAAGGGATTTTACGAAATAATAGCTGCATTATTCAACCAGAGAAAAATATAAATTTTATGGGTACATTTTTTACACAGAACACTGTATATATTCTTGATTGGGTATTTCGTCTAAATTGATTTTCAAACATTACCGTTTATCTTCCGATATCGACGTCGTAAGAATCAAGGTGGTGGCTAGTTAATCTTTTTCCCTCTACTTTCAAATAATGTTGTTAAAAAATTCTTAACTTTGCATTTAAGATATCAGCGGTAAACCTTTTTGCCCATAGTAAAAAGTATGTAAAAAAAATCGTAAGCAAAATTTTAAAATTCCGAATATTTTCGAAATATATTCAATTGGAATGCTGATGATTATTTTTTATAAATAATGACAGAATAGTTACTTTGAAAATCAATGCCGAGTATTTTAAATTTGTATTTTCTATTCATTTGGTCGCAAATGTTACGCCACAAATGTATTCATAAAAATTTTTATTAAAATCGGTTGCCGGATTTCAGATATTAATATTTTCAAATATTGTGATATGAGATTTTTAGGAGTCAATATATATATATATATATATATATATATATATATACACATTTGTGTGTGTTTGTATAGTCTCATATACATATATACAATGCGTATACATTTCAAAGAATTACAATTCGAAATTACTCTGTACACAATATAATAAAGAATTGTTTTATATTATATTTAAGAATTTTCCGAGAAAAATTTTCTTCGTTTTAATTACCAGTATTTTTTTCCGTTTTAATTACAAATAAATATACTGCGCTCGTGACAAGTGACATTGCTGTCATATTAAATTTGTTTAAAATCATATGTTTCAAGCAAAAAATAAAACTATTCCGATTAATTTTAACTTTGAAGATCTCATAAAATCGGCTTAAATATTTAATGAATATATACTATATGCATGTCATATATTATCTAATTCCATATGTGCTCACCCTTAAATTTTGATACTTCTTTAATTAATGAGAAGACAACTCATAGACGCTGTTTAAGTCAAGAATAATTTACAAAGATAATTAAGATTACGTGTCATAACACGTTATACATAAAACAAAACCCTCGCTGAAATTTGCTTATCATGAAATTTTTTACCTCATTAAAATTTCTATTATAATCTGCAATGTAATGTGGTCTCCCAAAGTAATTAATTCATAATTTAATGTGCAATACCGTCGCTGTCAAAAGTGTTAAAAAGATACCCAGATTGCGGTCTGGGTGAGTTTTGTTAGGCGACCATCACGCACATATACAAGAAACTTATATTTTACCACTTTGTTTTCTTAATTAATTTAGCAAATACGTTAACTAATGATAAACTGGATAAACTCCAACTGAATGAGAAAAATAAACAGATTTAAAAGTTATAAATCGTTGGTAGTAATTCATCGTTAATATCAGCATTTGTGGCTTTTAATTGCTCGCGTTAACGTTAATAATGTAAAAGTTCGTACAGAAATGATTCTGATGCCGCAAATTCGGAATTTGCGGTAACGCATTTGTTTCGGAATAAAAGTTTATAAACAAATTAGTGGTGAAGATCCAGGCGTTTTCTTCAGCTGACTTTTATTAACTTCCCGTAGGGCAAGATATAGTAATCGCAAAAAAATCGAAAATGAAAATTTTTATATATCTTCACGTTTCAGAGGTTTCTGAACATTTTGGCATACCTCAGAAAAAATTGATTGTGTGGGTGTGTTTTGTGTGTCTGCATTTTTCGTTCACGTTTTCGGGCGCGCGGATCAACCAATTTAAATGTTTCAAAAAACATTTGATTCATATTGATAGGGAGATGTGCTGATTAGTTTTCGAAAGGCAGGTCCAGCCGTTACGGAGATACGGAACAAAGAGTGCAGCAAACACAAATCGAATTTTTGAGAGAACGGAGTATCTGATTTTAATGATCTAAAAAACATTAGATTTGTAATTATTGGGATAAGAGGTAATTAGTTTTTGCCAAAGGCAGGTCCAGCGGTTTTGGAGATACAGAGCTAAATGTGCAAAAATGACAGTTTTTGAGAGAACTAAGCGTTCGATTTGAATGATTCAAGAAACTTTCTGCCTTTTTAACAAAATAATTGCTTTTGAAAAAAAAATTTTTGTTTCAATTTTTTTTTCAAATTTTTAGTTAAAAAAAAAATGTTTTTTTGCACATTGAAAATAAATCAGATTTTAATTTTAATTCTGACCAAATAATTTCAACTATGCAGTTCAGTTTATATAATTCTTATAAATATTAGACAATGTTACAATATTTATAATAATCTATTTGAAAACAATTAATATTGCTAGAACATTTTGTTACGGTATGGAAAGTTCCAGCAATTTTCCTTAAGGCACAATGCCATACACACTACTAGTTTTAGATTTGTATTTATTTTGGTTTACTACACAGCTTGAACGATTTCGTATTAAAATAGGCATTGTGTGAAATTTTGAACTTAAATTCTAGGTCAAATTCATCAAGTTTCAATCTTAATAATATTGAACTTTATGTATACACACGTTCGTCTAAAACACTTACTAACTATTCCCAATTTGCAATGCTAATACAAGAAGGTGCAATTATTTTGTTCAATAACAGACTCACTTTCACAATCAATTATGCGTATGCTTATCTTAGTTTTGATTTTAGAGACGATCACGTTATACAAATTTGACGAAATATGCTCAATCACTTGCATTAGCTGGTTTTGTATTACGACGACGATGTTTCCTGATATTGCCTATGTTAGTAGTCCATATTAATCATCCGTCTGGAACTGAAATCCCACATTTTCTGCAGAATGAAGTTTCTACAACGTTTATCGAACCGTCTATACCATTTTCTTCTCTTACTCATAATTGAAGAAAAAAACGAACTCTTCTGAATGCGTTCTTTCTGCAGCCAATAGCATAGTATCTTCTAAAATCGCCAAATCTAGTTGCCCTAACTGATACGCTTAACTCAGGCCTAGGGCTATGTACAAATACTGTTAAAGTTAATTCTCTAAAACCAGACTCCATTAACGTCTTTTGTGCCATTAATAATGTATTACTTTGTAATGTAAAGGTTTCGAAACGAACCGCCTAGATTTGGTTGTGTGAGGGAAAAGATCAAATTATCGAAACCTATGAGTTGCCTATGACTTTATAAACAATAAATATACGCTATGAACTTGTTGCAGTTTATTCATAATTTTTTATTATAGGTAATTTCATTTAAATTTCTTGATGTCAATATTCACTAATCATAATCAAAATAATGACAAATCATATATGTGTGATATAATTATTTTCACGCGTTAAAGTAGATTACAAATTACATACTTTTTTTTGGAAATTCTTACGCTGAAATAATGACAAACTGTGGGCTTTACGATTGAGGATTTGAATTGAGGATAATCAGAGTGAACAATACGCATACAATACCAAATATACTTGTATATCATTAAACCTTGATCGAAAAAATAGCTTTTTCCTTATTTTTTTTAATTATCTCTAATTAGTTTATATACTACATACTTATCATTTACTTGTACATTATGTTACTTGTTTTTTTTTATTATGTAAATAAAGTAGAAGCTTCATAGCCCACTTTGGGTTTTTGTAAAGTGTGAAACAACTTTAAAACCTTTAAAAAACATTATTTAGTGAAAAACCATAGACATTACACTTTATGGACTGCTGGTCCTCATATGTTTTTCGTTGTATATAGTGCTCAAACGTAGATGGATATGTGACGTAACATGTCTGAGCCAACATTGCCGACGACAATCGCGGACTCTTCCGATTGATCAAATGTCATATGTCATATGTCATATTTTACGTGCCTCACATTGGCCATATAATATATAAACCGATTTTAACAGGTGGATTTGATTTTATGTACATTTATTTCACACGGGAAATATTATTATTATCATTTCTTACAAAATTATCAGCTAAATAATTGCCATTATATTATTGAAATAAAACTATCACAGATAATATTTCAAGTAAATTAACTATTATGATAAATATTATTAATATCATTTCTTACAAAATTATCAGCCATTACGTTTTTCATTATATTATTGAAATAAAACTAGCACTGATCAAAAATATGTTTGAAGTTACTACAACTATAGTAATCACTGGGTAACACAAATAATGACAGCACAATAATCGATACTATTATCTAAAAATATGTAAATAAATTATGAAAAAAGAAGTGATGAAAACCATAAAAATAAATGATATTTAAAAATACTGAAGTGTGTAATCACCTCAGACAAAAGTATTTCTACCTTTCTGGGAGTGAAATTTATCAATCTTCTAAATCTTTTTTTTAGATACATTTTCTAACATAATGGTCCTGTATTATATTCACGCCAGATACGTTTCTTTCTAAAATTTCCTGTGTATGGCAACAGCCTAATATCTCTTAGGGCGTCGCAAATAGCACTTTACTTCTTTGTTTACTTCGCAAAAATGGAACAAACCAGTTGACTTTCAACCAATGAATAAGTAATGCGTATCCCAGTTCTGCAATATTTCGCAGAACGAATGTGAGTTTCTGCATGTAATATTGTGAGTTTTGGATATAATTTTTCTGTATTTGAAGTTCGCGATAAGAAATGATTGGGTTTCAAGCAATAAGAAAAGATTTACTATTTTTTTATTTTAATAACTTCAACAGTTTTGGGATAAAATTATTATATTGTGTTGCCGGTTAAGACTCAAAACAAAAATATTTAGTGATTTAATTAGCTTGTAATTACTCGTGTCACATTATACTACTTCTTTTAAAGGAAAAATGCAACTGTGTATTTTTCACTATTTATATATCGATGTCATTTTTTATATATAATTGCCAAAAGATTTACATAATGTCTATGTAGGACAGTTGTAAATATATTGTTGAATAATAAAAAAAAATATGTTGCCGGTTGAATAAGGGCATAAATTGGTAGTCAAGAACTGTCAAAAAGCGCGCGTTTTAGACCATATGAACTAATCTATAGATGGCACAAACATCCGAATTGATTTGTAGTTCGACTTCAGGTGTGTGTCATAAATGATAACAGATTGTTGAAATTATTTTTTGACGCCTGTGCTATTTCGAGGTTGTGTTCTTGAAGTTGATATAGTGTAGAACGCTTAACAAAAAGCATTAATTAATATTATTATTATTAATATTATTATATTCTCTTCAAGAGTTTATGATTACCTAGGCAAAAGTTACGTAAAATTTGTTAATATATTAAAAACGTGTGTCTGTGTTAGTGTGTGTACGTAAACGTGTTAGGATAAACATTTCTGAAAAGTTTTTGGGAGAATCGATAAAATAGTGTAGGAGTCAAAAAGGTGAGCTATGAAATTTATTATCATTTTTAATATTTTAACCGTGAACAAATCAACGCTGTTCTGTTGTATGGGAGACTGGGTACGATTGTGCCAGGGTACGAAGTGACAGTCGTCATTACAGCTAAACTGTACTGATGATAGGGTTCAAAGGGAGAAAGATTTTGTTTATTGTTTCTTTTATTGCTTTCAGTCAGTACCTTACATTAACATGATCTGTAGACTGCATTGCGTTTAAAGAGTCAAAAGTTTCACAATCGTCCCTCGGGATTTTTTATTGTATGATGGCTTACCTTCTCGTTGTGTGATTTGATTTTATGACAAATCCATCAAATTTAAAGACAGTATTTCAGTATATCCAAATGTTCAAATTGCCATTTATTTTACTTTTCTTTCAGTTAACTGGTAAATTAACTAAATTATTATTAATAAAAAAAAGGTACAACCGTATCCAGTCTCTCCTACATCTTAACCAAGGTACTTTTGAAAGGGCAAATCACTATTGTGTTATATGCTACATATGTGATAAGCATAAATTTTAAGCAAAACAATTTTTACTTTAGATCATATTTGAGGTGAAGTAAAAATCTGATATTAAACTGCTTGATATGAAACGGGTCGAGGTAGGGTTCGATCGCATCCAGCATTTGGTAGTAAACGTTTTTGCCTACTAACTTACAGCTCAACTACAAGAATTAAATGCATAAATACAAAAATGTAATAATTAAAGGTTAATTTGAACTTTTTTTACACTGCCAAGGTCGATGACAACAAGTACATTTCTAAAAAACGATAAGATATGACCACAGAATATTTGAAATGCATATTTAAATGCGGGTTTGCTCGTAGGTGACTCGATCTGAATCAGAAATCACTTCCATTTTTAACCTCAAAAGTATATAGTAACCACGAATACTACAAATTACTTCAATGAACATACGTTTCTTACACGGCACAAATTTTTCATTTGCTTTATTATTTGCACTATAATTCTTTATAAAATATTCTTCCAATCCAGACATTTTTATTAACTCAAGATTTGTACTAATATTTAAACTTAAAATTTAATGACTTTCGGTGACGTACGCACGTACAAAATCACGCATACAAAGAAGCCTCGCACAAATACGACGACCAGTCAGAATCGATCTGTATAAAAATGATATCATCGAGAGCGAATGATGAATCATTGCCACTCGACCTTGCCATAACGCACTTCTGTTGCATTTGTACGGATTTAAACCCTAGTCGCGCCTAAAAAAGTTTTACTTCAATAAATACCATCTATAAAAAACAAAAAACGGAGTTTATAAGAAATTATCACAGCAACTCAATAATCTTACAAAAATAAGTTTTAAAAAAATATTAAATGCATGTGCAACGTTCAATTAATTAATGAATATTGACCAATAGACTTGTATTGGTTCAAGCTAAAATGACTAATTTAAAATAAAAGATATACAGGCATGGCATGTTATCAATATTATATATAAAACAGAACTGGCATAACGGTGAATATATTTAGTATCAAACTTTTTACATTTTTAACATAAAATATCTACGTAGATCACGAAAAAATAATTAGTCATGCAAATACATTATCCTTGTACAGAGTAAAGTTTGAAGATTATGCATATATAATGATTCACGTAATTACTGAATATAATCCGAAATAATCACTTTAGCGCAGAAACGCTATACTTTTTTTCAGAAATATGAACACATTTGAATAAGTAATGAATAAGAAAAAATATCCGGTAGATTTTTTATTATATTTGTTCAAAATTAATGAAAATGCAATGTAAACCTCTGAACTTGGATTCATATAATTGTGATCATTATGAGTTCGAATATAATTTTCTATATTAAATTTTATTAATTATTAGAAATTATGTTGCAATAAAATGTGTCAATTTTTTAATGTGATCAGATTATTTTGTAAAATCTTTTTGTTTTCTTCAATTTTACTTGTTGTCCATTTCAGAACAGGTATAAATTTCTATATAATTCCAAAACGTACAGGAAATAGGAAAGTTTATATAGGAACCTATAAACTATTATAAATATTTCGCCAAATCTTAGCTTTATCATATGGACGTTTAATTATCCTATTTTCATATTTAGTTATAAAATATACATGAAAGTAAGCGATTTTACTTTAAAATTTTACTAAAAAATAGTTTAAAAACTATTTTAATTTCTCATTATTTTCTGTTATTCAATTTGTTTCTTTTTTCAAATAGAAAATTTAAGTACAGTAGTATTTTATTTAAGTAAGTACAGTAGTATTTATTTAAGTAAGTACTAGTATATTAGATAGCCTTTAAATAAGAAAGTTAATAAGCTGATTTTTTACTAGCGAAAGGAAAGAAGTAATTTAAAATATTTTCGAGCAATTGAACTACTATTATTTGATCACGGCTTATTTATGAATAAATAATTGTTTGTCATTCTCACACTACATAGGCTTGATAAATTGATCAAACTTTAATTGATAATTTAAGATTCAGTGTTGGATAAAATTCATGATTTTAAGTAGTTAACTTGGCTATTGCCTTATAATTCTAATTTTAAATTTAAATGGTCACATCAAGTTTATTTAATATTAAATATTACTTGCTATTTAACTATTTCTTGAATTCACTCTATGCCAGTATCTTGTTCTCGGCTTACATACTGCTCTGGTTAAGTAGAAAGTTTTACAAACTCCTTGTTTTAATTAGTTACCCTGAAGATCTTAAGGCATGCTTTTGACGTGCCAACATGGTACGTACTCACACCGTGCTCCAGAGTACTTTACGACCTTGTGAAAACTGACACGCTCATTCTTTATACTTATTTACGTTAAAATATGAGGTGTATCTCAACGTAATCTTCCGTAAATTATTACATAAATATTAAAGAATTTATTAATAAAACATTATTTCAAAACATACATTATTACTCAGTCATTTACTTCAATTGGTCTATTGGGCACGTCAGGAATATTTTTTACATATATATTCAGGAATTTTATATTAAATACCTATTCAGGAATATTTCATATACCTAATGTATAATGTATAAAGCTACTCTGCAACACCACTCACGGTAGTGATGAAGAAGGTGAAGTAACAAACACTTTTTTTTGCTTTGATCCCAGCCTCGTCCAGTATCAAGCAGTATGATGTCTGATTTTCACTTGAGATTATAGATTTTAAATATATTTTCTGGTGAAAATGGCCTTTTACGAGCATTTCTGTCGAATTTTGGTATAATCTCTACATAAATGGATGGTGGTCAACCATTGGGTTGCTCTCTCTATAAATACAATGTATAGAACATGTAGATTTGATTATGTACGGTAAATTATTACCTTATACTTAACCATTTAACTGTGATTAACCATTTAAATGTGAATATACTCGTCAGGTAAAAGTAGCAAAATTTTGTATTTACTCATGCTTATAAAACTTTGACTATGAGTTATATAAATTCTAATTTTAGAAAAGTATAAAATACATTTTCTCGAATTTCAAGATGTTAAGAATACTTTGAGAGTATGCCAGTATAAAATAAATAGTTGTAAGTGGCATTTCACCCCAAAAACAACTTTTTACCTGAATTCTGCGCAAAACTGTGTTCACAGTCAATGAGTTACGCCACAGTTATTAACTGGTTAATGATTACTGATTTCAAGATATTTTCTCAGGATAATAATGCTCTCACAATTGGCGGACATTATTCTTCCAATATTTTTTAAAAAATAGCAGGTAAAAATTTTTACTCATTTATTTCTTTTTATTAATCACAATCTGTCTTTACACAATAAAAAGGATATTTCGTAATCTTGAGGATATTTGAGCATTTAACATTAATTCTAAAAAGTTACTCAGTAGTAAGTCTTTTCATATTAGATAAGTAGTTTATAATAATTTGTCTCGGCAAGTTTGTTAGCTTTTATTATATAACGATATATTTATCATCAATATTCAAAACCTAGTTGTGTATGGCATCATGCCTTAAGTCAAATTGCTAGTACTTCCCGTACCTTAACAAAGTGTTCGAGGAATATTACATGTTTTCAAATTGATTATTATAAATACTGTAACATTATCTAATATTTATAAGAATTATATAAACTGAATTACAAAGTTAAAGTTATTTATTTAAAGTATACAAGTGAGCTTTAGAATTTTAACTAGAATTAAAGTAAAATATTAATTATTTCCGGTATACAAAAAATGTTTTTTGGATTTTTTTTCCCGAAAGCAATTATTTTGTCAAAACAAGCAGAAAGGTTTTTGAATCACTCACATCGGATGCTTAGTTCTCTCAAAAACTGTTATTTTTTGCACTTTTAGCTCGGTATTTCCAAAACGGCTAGACCTGTCTTTGCCAAAAACTAAACACTACTTTTCTCCATCATTACGAATTGAATGTTTTTTGGATAATTCAAATCGGATGCTCCGTTCTCTCAAAAACACGATTTCTATTTTTTGCACTCTTTGCTCCGTATCTTCGAAACGGCTGGACCTGCCTTTGTCAAAAACTAATCAGCACTAGGATCGAATGTGTTTTGAACCATTCAAATCGGTTGATATGCGCGCCCGAAAACGTGAACGAAAAAATGCGGACACTCAAAACACACACACACATCCATTTTTTCTGTGGTATGCCAAAATGTTCAGAAATCTCTAAAACGTGAAGATATGAAAAAATTTTCATTTTCTATTTTTGGCCCATTACTATAACTTACCTTACGGGAAGTTAATAATACGATATTATGGCTCCTAAAGTATAACTAGTATTTGTGTATTGATTTTTTCATTTAACTGTTGCTTATTAAAAAGAGAGATATGAACGGTTTGATTCTTGATTGTCATGTAAAAGATCTTAATTTATAAGACGTTTTGTACGAATCTAGTACAAATATAATGGCTTTTATTTTAATTTTTAATTATTATACAACAATGACATTCTTTATACTTATTTACGTTAAAATATGAGGTGTATCTCGATGTAATCTTCCGTAAATTATTACACAAATATTATTAAATAAAATCTATTAATAGGCTAATTAATGACTAGTTGTAATTTTAAATACTTTGTATAGTTTACCGGAGTCTAAATAAAAAATATTTCAGTAGAAAAGTCATTGTAAGTCTCACACTAACACGAATTTATTTAATATTCGTGTATATAAATTCGATTTATATAATATTATATTTTCTTTTATACTAAAATTATTTATTTACATGCAGGATATTGATAGATGAGTATCATAAAAATGTATTTTGAATTTATCTTGTTTTCGATTAGTTACTTTGTATTCTTCTTTTACCTATATAATTTATTTGCTTT
The DNA here is from genome assembly GCF_003426905.1 of Ctenocephalides felis. Classification (NCBI taxonomy): domain Eukaryota; kingdom Metazoa; phylum Arthropoda; class Insecta; order Siphonaptera; family Pulicidae; genus Ctenocephalides; species Ctenocephalides felis. The sequence continues at coordinate 61,162,843 of NW_020538040.1, read as the reverse complement.
CGTGGAGGGTACAAGAATGTACATATATAAAAGTCATGATATTGTTCCAGCATAACCTCGGGCGCTGAAGTTGAATTTTTCTGCTAAGTTTCATTTTGATAAAATGAAATAACATTCGTCGGATATAATTACCTGTAGTATTTTCCAATGTTCGTTTCTATATAACATGTACAACATGGGAGCTTGTTCAGGAACAACCGTCTGTAAATCATTTTCTGTATCTGCGGCTTACGTTGCACCATTGCACGGGTCCGATCATTGCTTATAATACGTTAAAGCCCAGATTATAAATAGCGAGTCTGACTTGAGGCTGAGGATAAAATAATATTTAGGTTTTGTTCAAAATCCATACCTAATACGATGCGATATACCTATTGCTCGAAAAGACATTTTTGATTAAAATGTGCTTGATCAAGTCTTAGGACAAAGCTTGTTATTAAAGGATTACTCATTATGTATTTTAAACTTAAATTATGCATTTATTTTATTCTAATTAATATTTTCAATTAAATAGTATGTAATTATGTCTATATATATATATAAATATATATATATATATATATATATATTTCGGGTAGTTTGCCCGAAGGCAGGTCCATGGTGTGAGAGCCATCACAAATAAATAATTGCTTTACCTACCCTTCGGTGTCTATCATTCCCACTACCACTATTACTTATTTTACTTTTTCACACATTTTTTATGTATTTTTTTCCAAACTTCTGGTTCCATGTGATCAGGAAGATTCTGCGCATAAGTCGTCAATCATCTGCATTTTTCTTCTTTACTGCTCCCTTCTAAAATACCTTTGACTACATATATATCGACTTTATTTATTTTATCAATTTGAAAGTTAAATTTTATTTTAAAGCAAGTTGCATCAACTTAATCATCAATAATTTATAGCATTCTCTATTTAATAAAATGTTCAATTGTTTATTTCGAAAATAAATTGTTCGCTTTCACTAAAAATCATCATTCCAATTGTTGTCTTTCAAACATATTTATAATATCTGTAACTGTATAAATTAAATTAATTTGTGTAATACAATTCATTTCTTTTATTTCGTGTTTTAAAAATGTATTTTATTCAAGTGTAGACATCAACTGTAATCAATAGCCACCTGTGAAACACGGAACGTATGTATGCTTTGTCATATATTCTGATTAGAAACGCTTAAGCGCCCAGAGAAATTCTGGATTTTAAAGAATTTTTATAATTCAATCATATATACATACATATATATATATATATATATATATATATATATATATATATAATAGATTATAAGTAATATTTCAACATGTTACTTCGGCTACGAACTCTGTCGTCATACAAATTCTCATCAAAATCATAAAAAAATGTTTTAAATCATTCGATTCAGGATGACTTAGAACGTCGAGAAAACATGAAATTAGCATATCGGATTTTTGGGCGAATACATTTAAAGTTTAGTTAATAGATGAAAAAATTAACTTGAAAATCATTTATAATGTAGTCTTAAACTTCCCAAAAGTGTCAACTAATATTTGGATATAATTTGTGCGGTCACACCACAGCAAAATTACAATAAAAATTTCCAGACAATATTATAAAATTTATGTATAACAAAAGCTGGTACCGTGAACTTATCTATAGAAAAGAAAATTATTTTCCTTTTGAATAATTTAAATGCGTGGTGAATTAAGTTTGTATATAATTGTACCTTCAATACAAGGAAGAACAAAATGCTTTCCTTTTCCATCATTAGTGGAAAGTAATAAATTCTTAAATAATTTCTCGACGCTAAGTAATTTATATATCAACAATAAGTAGTGGAATAATATAAGCATTAACAATCAAGAAAACTTTATTAATTAGTAAATTGAATTCAGAACAAATTTTCCATGAACAACGGGGCAGACCGTCAAACCAATCAAACGCAAAATATTCTTAAAATGATCATTGTTTTTTTTTTCAATTCAATTAATATGATTTTTTCATATACCATTTGAATTCTAATTAATTTACAGTCATTTCCATTGAATTTCTATTCTGCGTATTTGAATATGTTTTATGGAATGTGGTAATAATTATGAAATATTGAATGTGGAAATAAATGTAATGTGAAATGAAAATATGCCTACTATCACCATTCCTCATGAAAGAGGTGATCTATCATAATTACATTCACTTATATCAAGAGTTATACAAATAGAAGTATTCTGATGGAGCAAATACAACATATGTACACAACGAAATTATTCGGAGTGCAATTTTAACCAGGCTACATGATAGAGCAAAATTAGCCGCAGAAAACGCTAACGCTAGGGAAATTGATGATGTTATTTCTGTTTTAATTTCTAAGTTTACAGAGCAGAAAGGCGATACTTCTATTTGCTTTTACTTACACAGCAAGCGGCAAGGTAATAACTAAACAGTTTACGGATTCTACGAAATATTCGAACCACTTATTAGCAATTTTAAATACCATACATTTGTACATGTAGTAAATGAAAATATTTTTAATAACGAATTCATATTCGAAATTGATTTTGAAAAATTTTTAATCAAAACATATTCCAAAAAAATTAATTTAAGAAAATACAAGGACAGTTCCTTTGCTGAAGCCATGAGCATTAATTACTTGTTGCAACAGTTTTTGAAGTAAAACTTCTTTAGGCCCGACTAGGGTGTAAATCCGTGCAAATGCAACGGAAGTGTGTTACGGCCGAGTCGAGTGCCAGTGATTCGTCATTCGCTTTCGATGATATCATTTCTTTATGGGTCGATTATGATTAGTCGTCGTGTATATGAATAGAGATCTGTCGTTGTATGCGTAACGGCATCAATGTTGTATCGTGCCGATATCAACAAGGCAATCGGCATAGATAAATAAACATTTTAAAGTTACATCGTAGTACATATCTTGATTTAATGAAAAATACCTGAATCAGAAGAATAATATACCCTGTTTCTTGAAAATAATAAAACAAATTAAACATATTTCTATATTAATAGTAGTTTCTATGAATCTTTGAAGTTATTAAAATGGAAAATATTTTTAGGCAATACAGATATTACAGCTGCTCAAAGAATGAGATTATATCGCCAGCGAAAAAGTACAAAAAAAATATAAGCGATCAATGAATGTATGTTAATTTTATTTATTCAAACACAATTATTACTTAATGAGTAAAGTTGCGAAAACAATATTTGTTTAGGCGTTGTTTAACATGATCCACTATATGAACGAATATTATAGAAGTTATTAAGCAGTTAGCAGTAAGTTACTTCATTTCTCTAATGAAGGTTCATTTCTAAATGCTAATTACAATGACAAGCCGATAACGTCATATTTGAAGTATGGCTTCAATCATATGATTGTTTTCAAATATTATAAATACTTTTTTATTTTAAAATTTTTATTTGGCCTCGCCCACTCTGAGCATTTAGCCACTTACAACATTTTTATTTATTTGCATTCTAATTATGTTATAATTATTTATTTTTCACATCAATTTATGTATCCTATTCTATATTCTTCGACAATAATACCTCTGATATTTAATTCTTTGCTTATTTTTAAGAAAGTTTCACGTTTATAAAGATAACCGAAAAATCTGATAGTACAATTTAATATTACCTTGCAGAAATGACACAATTGCACACCTTTGTATAGCAAATACAAAGAAATATTTTATTGTTGTTTAATATCCTATTGAAAATGGATATCACAATAAGCACCTTGCTCTTCTACATTTGAACTAATAACAAACAAGTTATAAAATTTTTAAATTATATTTTTTTATAATAACATAACATTCTAATTTCAATTATACTCGTCAATTAAGACCATAAAAGAGGCTATTGAAGATGTCGTAAGCTTTTCAAAATTGGCTGAACTTTGTCTCGTATCAAAATAGATAATGAAGAAGAAATAAATCTCAAATTATTGATTTTAATAGTTTTGTTTAATATATTATAGCCACAAGTCACGAAGTACTTAATGATAAACTTGATTTTTAGAATATATTCTAGGCGAAATTTGATAGATCAAATGTTGCGATTTAACTCTACTGAACTTAAATAACAAAAGGGATTTACTAAGTTTTGTGTAGACTAATGATTGAAATTAATAGTAATTATTAATTAATATATATTATTATATTGAAATAAAATCAATGAAGCTATTTGCAAAATATACATCTAGTACGTACTAGGAAAAATATACAACAAGATGTAATTAATTTAAATGAATGAAAATTAATGATTAAAACATTTTTTTAACGCTCTACTGATCATTGTGGAATTAATTAAAATGAACCTTGTATTAGAGAAAATATTATTAATTTAAAATTCATAGTTATATTGCCTTCTACGTCAATAATTTTTCAATATGTTGCTATTCATATTTCTTACGAAGATCTTATTTTAGATATTCAAATTTCAATAAAACCAATAGTTCATAATTATATTCAAATTATTATTAGAATCGTTAGCTCAAACTTTATTGAACCTAAATTTCAAATGAGATTTAGATTTACAGTGGATAGATAATTTAAGTAGAAATTGTATTGAAAATAAATTGAGTTATTTGAAAAATATACAACTAGTATATATATATATATATATATATATATATATTAATAAATTTATACAAGAAAACATAATTAATTTAAATTAATTAAAATTAATGATTAAAACATTTCGAACGTTTTACTAGTCGATTAAAATAAATCGCGTATTAGAGAAATTATTATTAGTCCAAAATTTAAAGTTATGTTACCCTCTATTATGTCAATAAATTTGCAATATGTTGCTTTTCATAATTCTTACGAGAATTTTATTTGGTGCAAATTTCAATAAAACCATTAAATAATGATAATCAAATTTTTATTGGGATTGTTAGCTCAAACTCTATAGAATCTAAATTTGATTGGGTATTTAAAATAAGGCGGATTTTCAAGAATAGATTAGATAATAATAAAAATTAGTAGTAATTAAACTGAAAATATATTTATGAATCTTTTTGTAGAATATACAACTCTTACATAGAATCTATACCTATTATCTATATATCAGATTATCATTCTACGTCGATTTAGCAACCTAAATTAATACGACTTGCTTAGATATTATTTATGTCATAAGGAATTACTATGTGGAGAAGTTCTTTGATATAAACTGCAACTACAAACAGAATAATACAATCCTTATTGTTAGACAAAACGAATTGCGACATTACACTTTCCCATACTAGAACGGTACACAAATGCATATCTGAAACTAAATCCGCGTGACAAAGTTGCAACGCTTTGCAGAACATTAAACGTACATGACGACACAGAAAATACTATTCTTACTAATATACAATTAAAACTTCACAAACAAGAACTCAGGCGATCAAGAACTAGCTCTGCAAATTTTACGGGACCAGAATGTTATTTCACATCATACTTCTGCAATTCCTTCTACAAGTAAACTGTCATGAAATGCAATTAAAGTGATTAACATTGCAGGATTTAAATTATGTTGTGTTATATTATGTTTTTATCGCTGATGGAAGAATCTTTTGGATATTAAATTTATATTTCATCATACTTTATATTACGTTCAAAAAAGTTTTTTTTTTTTAATTTTATTTGAACAGCAATCAGAACTAATGGGTTCTATGAGCTGTTGTGAGTAAGATCTTACAAACTACGTTTGTTTTATTACAGATGGCAACCCAAACAGTTCTCACATCTCTGTATGATAAATTTTTATTACAATCTCTGTAATAGGGCAAGTATGGTGCAACAATGCCGGGTAAGGGCTATTTTCACTTGGAAACATATTGCTATTTATATTTCCAAGTGAAAATCGTTGTCAATGTTGCCTGACAACAGGCTGCTCGAAGTGGGTATCGAACCCGGGACCTCTGAAACAAGTCCCGTCGCTCTTAACCGCTTACCTACGGGCGAGCCCTAAAAAAAGTAATATTAAAAGATTAAGAAATTGAATTAAACTAAAAGTGTAAAATGACATTAACGAATACTTGAAAAATAATAATCATAATAAATACAAGGTAGGGCGAGGAACAAAGGTCTAACTTGATTTTAGGTAATTATCGAATCAGTAAAACCCATAATTAATTCCTACTTAGTGTTTTTTACTATCTTTCTAAAATTTGTCATCTGTCCCGTTTCACCCCGTAGGCGATGTAAAATGGGACAGCCAGGGGGCAAACAGATCCAATGTCTTATTTTAAAATTTAAATGGATTTTACCAAACATAAACTATGTTGTTCAACCAATGTGAAGTATAAATTTTATGGGCACATTTTTTTACAATATAACACTGTATATAACCTTGATCTGGCATATTATCAGATATGTTCATCAGCAAGGTTGTATTAATTATTAATTTGATTTGTCTCTTGTGAAATTTGTTTTTTAACTTAATTTCATTTTTATTTACTATTTTTTTATTGTTTACACCTTTGCCAGTGTAAAGTTTCAGTTGGTCCTTTTTACCCCACCCATATGTAAATTTTTATAGGGGTTATATAAAAACATCTATTCTAAATATAACAATATAAAACAATATATCTTATAAAACAATTGAATAACGTTTTTATAAAATAAAAATTATATTAAAGTCTCCTATATTGTAATAAAATGATTGTATTTTTTATCAAATTTTTTGTCACATTACGCAAAGATTATAAATACTACAAATTATGTTTAATCTCATAAATAAATTTATTGTTTTTTCAAAATCTGTTTTTACTAATTAACCATTAACAGTTTCATGAAATTTAGTAAATTTAATTTATGTTATCAATAGTAATTTTATTACAAAATTTTGGATTTCACATGGATGTTTGAAAATAAAAATATATAAGTATTAATGATGAAATATTTAGATTTCTGTAAAAAGCAAAAGGTTTGGTAGTGTTTGAATCAATTAAAAATTTTATTTCGAGATTTTTATTACTAATGTATGGTGTTTCGTTTGATTTGTTGATTGGTCAGTATAAATCTTCTTTTGGTTGTTCTGCCATTTGTTGTTCATTATTAACGTTTTTTTGTGTCGAATAGTTTTCCATTAGTTTGTCTCGTGTTTGAATTATTAATTGCTGAAATTCCACTCATAGGCGTCCAATCATCATGTTGAGCATTTTGGATTGGTCGTTGTTTGTTGATTCACCTGTTGTCCCTGATTAAAATTTTATAGGGCATAAAAAATATGAAACGAGTTTTATTGAGTGAACTGAGTCAGATGGGTTCCATTAGATTCGTTATTTTTATTTTGCAAACGCCGTGAAGTATGATTAAAATTGGATTGTGTAAAAACGTGTTTTTTATTTGAAAAAATATTGATTTTTTTATGAAGAGATGTAATATTTTTCTCACCTCTTCTACGAGTTTTAATTATGTTCATTATTATTTGCAAGCATGTATATTTATATGTTTCCAAGCAACTTTATAAACTGTGTCATTAATACCTTGCCGCGTGTTTGCGCAAGTTAAGGCAAAGAGAAATATTTTCTCTGGGCTGTAAATTTTCAAATTAACAATGTAATCACATTATCAATTTCGCTAGCATCTAAAACCTAGTTAAAAATGCAGTTCAAATAATTTCATTTTTGTAAGTACGATGGCTTTGCTCGGGCATAATAACTATTTTTAATTTACTTTCTTTTTGAAAAATTACTTTTCGGATTGGTTAGGTACATTATGCGGCATGTGATTAAATTTTTGTATAATTTGTAGAGACATTGTTGATAATGAATCTATTAATTATTAATTATGAATTTTCATAAAATAATTGACACACGTGGAATGGTTTATTGAGGATGCTAAAATTTTTAAAAGATTGTTATGGTTAGTGTATTTTTGAGAAGTCCTAATTAAAATCACGAAAAAACGTTTTATATTGTGAATTCATTTATTTATTGGCAGAGTAAATGTTATTATAATTAAACAAGAATTGAAGTTACTTAAGAATTAATGAATTAGGAATGTCTCACTTACATTTTGGTGTTTTATTTTTTAATTTATATATCTCATACACAATTGCAATATGTAAATTAAATTTTTTTAAACATATTTTATAATTTCTCTAAATTAGGGTTCATACAAAAACCGTCAGAAAACCAGTTTTCAAATAATATTTGGTTTCAAATTTTCATAAAAATATATAAATAACCGGTTTCGAATTTTTATAAAAATATGTTTGCTCAAATGTTCCGTATATTGAACAAAAAGTTTGACAGAAAATTCAAGTTGAATAAAAGCAGTTTTACTGAAATTACTTACTGTTCAATTTTATTTATGGGGCTTTTATGCAGTTTAGTAGAACAGAGAAATAATAGCTGATCAGGATTAAAAAACTTTGAAAACAATTATTTATAGTTTATGCATAATTTTCACATAAAACTATGTAAATATTTTTGTAATTGTTAAACGGGTTATTCAATAAATGGTTCGAATATATTAAAATAACATATACTCATACTTTTATAATTCATACCGGTTCTGAATATCATAATTTTCTCCAAGAAACCAAATAGGTTCATAATGTATAGATTTAATATAAAATTTTATACACTTAATACAATATAATATAATAAACACAACAATACAATTTATACAATTAAAAATATTAGCAATTCATCAAATTTCAAACATTCTCCATATAATATCTATAACGTATTATAATGCTAATAGTACGTTACTTTATACAATTAGCAAATCTTCAAATTTGTAATTCTGTACTCTATACAATAGAATAAGCTAATCCTTTTTCCATATAGTTTGACGTATAAAATCCAAATACTGAATTTATACTCTACGAATTACATTTATTGAATACCCTCTGGTCAGAATGCATAGGACAGTTCTGACGGTTTCCGAGCTACTTCATGACCAGTAATGCCCCGATCCATGCGCGTGTTGGCGGAACAGAGCAATACAGCTTCTGACCCTTTGTAACGGTTTCGAAAAGCCAACAAAACTCTTTATTTCGGGAAAAGCGGTATCGTTATCGGATTTATGAAGAATTTTTATTGTAAACGTGCATGTATGATTTTGAAATATTTTTAGTCAGTCAAGTGAATAATCTAGCTAGCTAACATTTTAATCCGCAAACATGTACACATTTTGAAGATGATTATAATATTATTATTTTATTAACTATACATATAATGGTTGAATATTTGATAGCATGCTCAAAAAAGTTTCATATTCATTTTTGTGATTTGGTTCCGTGGTAAGAATGTGGACTAGCCACTGCTGATTCCGAGTATTGTTGCTTTGATAAACCTCAATTTCAATTTATTTCCAACAAAAGAAATGTAAATTGTCACGTTTTATTGATTCCAATAACGAAGTTATGCACACTCTGAAACTTTTAATCGACGTAAAAAGTGTTTTATATAATTCGACTGCGTCTTGACGCTGCGACAGAGCGGCACAACGACCCGGTACCTTTTGGCGTCCAGGTCTTCACGCATATACTGCAAATCTTACAAACTGAATAAAAGTAATGAAATAATAACTTGTAATGCATCATTTTTATAGCGCATATATAACTAAAATGTTTACTGTAGATGCGATTTTCTTTATACAGACTAAATTTCTGGGAATAGTAACCACTAACCAGCATTACTACCCTAAAAATATAGAGCGCATTTTATTTATATGATATATGATCTTCTCGTTTAAAGAAACGACAAACCTTATCGAGGAAACATACTTACAAAATGATAATCTGTTATGTTAGGATGGCCCTTAAAAATGTTAGTCTTATACCTACTTACATATTATCCATTGATATGCTAAGATACAGAGAATATATTTCAGCTCGGAATACAAGCACTTATGTTTAATTTTTTTAGTAAAAACTATTATAGAATTGACTTAGTATGAAAATGGGTTCAGTTAAATAGCAATAGTTAGATATTACATCGAGTTTATGTGCCGATTCTGCCGTAAAATAAACCAATGTTATAGTAAGACATTTGTCAAAATGCTTCGTATTTGCTGTGCAGTCATGGGTTTCACACATGAAATGTAACTTTACGCATATGTTAATATGACACATTACAAAGATGCACTTATGATGAGATTCTTGTTTTGACGTTTGTGCGTTTTCTAGATTAGGTTTTTTTTTATCTAAAACGTCTGACTGCACAGCAACCACAAAGTACAGGATGCGCCATCAATATGTGGTTAATAGAAACATTGACTAACTTTGACAAATTTCAACCAATTGCAGTAAAGGTTTTTTGTAAACCTAGCTGAAAAAAATGTAAGGCTTTAAATTTGATAGTAAAAAAAAGTTTATCAAAATGCACTGAAGATTGTTTAAGTTATTTAAAATTTTCATTGACCACATATAAATGGCGTAATTGTATTTAGACAGTTTTTCGTATCATATCAAATCATATTACGGATATTATTTTCATGTAAATTTTATCCTTTGCACTTTTATTTATTTAAATTTATGTTATTATTTATAAATATTACTAGATGTTATTAATTTAACAGTAATATTTAACAGTAATACTTATTGAAATTAAAAAAAAAAAACTTCATATAAAACACGCTACGTATGTACATACGTACAACATAGCGTTGCCATAACAGTAAGGTTTTATTGTGGTAAAAAGAAATTAGAAGGAGCACAATTATTAGCCCATCGACAAATATGTATTTATGTATTATTGATGTCATAGTTCATCAAGTATTGTTAAAACGCATTGCTAATAATTTTTACTTCATACTTTTCATTCCCAAAGTCCACTGTTACAATGAATCTTTATGAAATAAAGTAGACATTTTATTTAGTTCAAACTTTTTATTATTGCATAATGCAATATAAGCACACACCTTAATTAATCTTATTTAGTCTTATTTGCTAAGAATTTTAAAAATCAAACCTTTAGAATTTACGAATAAGTGGCTGTGTCATCAAGGCTTTCAACTTCTGCTTTTACATTTTTTTACACAAAGTTGCTAAAATGTTTTTCAAATGAACAATTCATCATTATCACTATACAATTAGATTACATAAAAATATTAATGTCATTTATTTTTTTCACAGATGTTTCGTTCGTGTTTGGAGGCGTACATGGCGGAGGCTCCCAGAATGCTCTCGCCGAGGGACTTACAGTTGCTCCGTCCTACCAGATGCAGCATGGACGCACCAACGCTAACGGTCAGCCTCTCATGGCTGAACCCTATTTTGATGCTCAGACCCCCAAGATCGTCACCGCTCTCGTTGCAAAATCGGCCTACCTCACCTGCCGCGTACGCAATTTAGGAAACCGAACGGTTAGTGAATTTTTTAATATATTCAGAAAACATGCTTATTTTACGTTAAGTTTTTACGCTAAACGCTGTAATTAAAAAAATACAACGAGCGTGTATTAGTTTTGAAATGTTGAACCCACTCCACTTTTTTTTGCACTTGTTGATTAATACTATCTGCATTCGTCTACGCTCGAAGATTTATGACCATAGTTACTTCTCAAATCTAACCTCCAAATGTCACAAACGTCAGAATATAACCTTAGTTCATTTCATAAGTGACAATTTTTGTTAACGAAAAGTTGCACTTATGATAATATATTTTTATTTGGCATTTGTTCCATTTGCAGATTATTATATTGGAGGTTTTGGAAGTAGATAGAGTGTAAAACTCTCGATCGAACACCAAGGATATAGTCTTATCTATGGATATTTTTTTCTTATCTATGGATATAGCTATTTGACAGTTCATGTCTACCGACTCATGCGATTATTTACCATTACAACGATATTTTTTAAATAGGCATTTTTAAGAAGAGATCAGCATGTGCACTACTAATTGCGAATAAATATCTCTTTTGGCAATATTTTTTATTGCTTAATAAACATTGAAACACTCCATAAACTATATCCTATAGGCTTGGTTTTTTTTATTATGCTTTATTTATAATCTAGTCTAGTAAATTTATGTTATTTACATAGAAACATCCATCGGTAAACCTTCTTTCTAAAATGTTTTTTTTAATACTTGAATATCCTACAGCATAGGATAAAAAAAATAATAATAATAAAATTGTTATAAAATATGGTGGGGAAAAATAAATCCATTATCTTTGGTTTAAAATTTTGGTTTCTCGGTTTAAAATTGTTTTATGGTTGATTTTTAGCTCTTAGGCGATGTTACGACTGCTAACATGCCGGTCAACTTAGATCATTTCTCCGATTTTATCGACATTTTCGACGAAACCTATCGGTGCGAGATGCATCTTTAACATCAGAAATTCCTGAACAGATTTTACGAAACCAAAATTGCACATAATTAGCTGTTACAGTATCGGAATCATAAACGCCATTCTCAATTTTAGCTGCTTGCATTTTTTTCGCTTTTGTCAAAGAAAAATTGTGAAATGTACCCAATTTTTTCTTCATTCACTCCTATTTTTCAACAGTAAAATAATTTTTTTGCATAAATCTAAAATTGTTTGATCGATACAGCCATCTACCGAAAAAATAATAGATTTCTTTTTTTCAAACATAACATATACTACTTAGATCGGTTTACTATTATAAACGGAAGCAAAGAAAAAATTCTTAAAAGTTTTTGTTGAGAACTTTACTTGGAAATAAATAAAAAAATGCTTCAGTACCATTTTCTTGGATAATGAACATATATACTTTTATTATCGAAAAAATTATCAGAGAGAAATTATATTATTCGACGTCATAATATGATCTTAATATCGTAGCAATTCGAGTCAGCCTTGATTTTGGATTGATTTTCATAACGATGTAGACGTTTTAAAATGATTAGATCATATCAGATTTTTAAGAGGGTTTTATATATTTGTAACGAGATCGCTTCTTATAGATATATATCCATATTGGTGACCCCGGCTAGTTTTCACTATATGATAATACAGCTTATATCTGTCTCTCTAAGGTACAATTATGATATATATATATAGATATATATATATATATATATATATATAGATATATATATATATATAGATATATATATATATAGATATATATATATATATATATATATATATATATAGATATAGATATATATATATATATCCATAAATTTACTAATAATTGATCAATTGATCGAACTGATCAGCCACTGCTTTGATCATCAGTGCTTCTGGAGGTCAGAGGATCCTAATGCAGTAACGAACATCTCGTCTTCCTAAACTATATTCCTCGTACAATTGTGGTTAATTCAACGTATGAGTGATAATTGTAACAGATGTGACCCTATTCCATACTATACTGTACTTTGCTGATTGTATCGCAATATGTACTTCCGCATTTATACGCGAATTCAGCGACTATAGTGGCTTATTAAACTGAGCTGTTTGTGCCTAAAGCCAACCGTCGTTCTGAGATAAGAGAAGATACACAGAAAAGCACTTCGATTAATTAAAACATATTTAAGTATGCTGTTCTATTGCCTTTGTTTGACTCTATTAAAAAGTTTTATTTTAATTAATAAATATCCGATTTAAGAAGTAAGGGTTTACCCGAGTACTTTGACGTTCAACTTTCCAATCCTCAAGTTTGTAAGTAATAGAAGTTTTTATCCAATGCCTGGAAAGAAATATTTATGTATATATTACTGTTTATAATAACCTCGAATACGATTTTGGCATAAAAACCTTTGCTGCAATAATAATAATTTCGTTCTAATTCCGATTAGTGTTAAAATCATGTAAATAAATAAAAAACCTATAGTAGTTTTGCAACGATTACGGATATTCCATTAAAAATCTATTACAGGGTCTGATTTCACAAAAAAATATTTTTCATAAAAACTATTTCTCTTAAAGATTTATTTAAATGTTAGTTTATGCATAGATATTGATAAGCTGAGTATAGCCTTTAACTATGCATTTTGTGAATTATTTGATAAATATGTAATAATTAACCATCAAAAACATCTAATTATGATAAATATATTATTTATCATGGAATAATTTATCGTATATAATATTTATATTTATATTCATTTTCATATTCATATTTATATTTATATATTTATTTAACAATAACTTATAGGGTGAAAGGGGCACAAAAATCTAATTTGAGTTTGAGCAATTATATTGTGAAAAACAAATTAATTATATCTCAACAAATCATACATATCAAACAAACAACTATCTGACTATGTTCAGTAAAACTCCCAGATCGTCATTGTAGACATGTGTTTTTTGCTGTTTTTCCAATATTTGTCACTTTGTTCCTTTTTAACTTCCCGTAGGGTAAGTTATTGTAATGGGCCGAAAATCGGAATTGAAAATTTTTACATTTCTCGACGTTTTGAAGGTTTCTGAACGTTTTGGCATACCTCAGGAAAAATGGATGTGTGTGTGTGTGTGTGTGTAGGTATGTATGGATACAAGTTTCCAGTCACGTTTTCGGGCGCACGGATCAACCGATTTGAATGGTTCAAAAAACATTCGATTCCTATTGATAGGGAAAAGAGCTGATTAGTTTTTGGCAAAGGCAGGTCCAGCCGTTTTGGAGATACGGAGCAAAGAGTGCAGAAAATAGAAATCGAATTTTTGAGAGAACGGAGTATCCGATTTGAATGATCTAAAAAAACATTCAATTAGTAATGATTGGGAGAAGTGTTAATTAGTTTTTGGCAAAGGCAGGCCTTACCATTTTGAAGATACGGAGCTAAATATGTAAAAAATGGCAATTTTTGAGAGAACTAAGCGTCCGATTTAAATGATTGAAAGAACTTTCTGCTTGACTATAGTTCTAATATACTTTACAAATAATTTCAATTCTGCAATTCAGTTTATATAATTCTTATAAATATTAGACAATGTTACAATATTTATAATAATCTATTTGAAAACATTCAGTATTCCACGAACATTTCGTTACGGTACGGGAAGTTCCAGCAATTTGCCTTAAGGCACGATGCCATAATTGCCTCAAGACAGAATTCCACTTACAGCTAGTTACTCCATAGGCGGGGTAAAATGGGACGGCCAAGACGCAAACAAATCTTTTCTCATTTTTAATTTTAAAGGAAATTTGCGAAATAATAGCCACATTATTCAACCAATGCAAAATATATAAACACGGATCTATATAACCTGTATAACCTTGTATGTAACCTTGATCTGGAATTTCATCAGAAATATTCAGCAGCAGAGTTAGAATAACTATTTATTTAACTTTATCTCTTGTAAAATTGCTTTTTTCAACTTAATTTACTTCTTTGTTTACTATTTTTTCTTGTTTACATCTTTGCCAGGGTAAATGTTCAGTTGGTTTATTTATCGCACCCACGTGTAAGCTTTTATAGAGGTTATATTATAATATGAATCTAACCTAAAATTAACAACACGTCTGATAAAATAGTTAAATAACGTATACTTAAAAGTTATATTAAGATCTCGTAAACTAAACGACATCGCTTACAATTTAAAAAAAATTAACAATAAAAGAAAATACTTCTGTTGTGGATTTTTAAACATTGCCTTTAATTTTCCGATAGCAACGTCGTAAGAATAAAGGTGATGGCCAGTTATACATTTTTTTCTCTACTTTACTTACATTGAAAAATTAGGTAACTTTACTCATTTTTGAGATATCGGTGGTAGACTTTTTTATCCGCGGACCTTCAAGCTCCCCTCTACCCCAATTAATTTTTTTAATCAAAAGAAATTTTTTCTATAATATATTCAATTGTGAATATTATTTTGAAAACAAAATAAAAATGAATTTTGTCTAAATGAAGTTATTAATGGAGAAAGCACGTAGGCGCGAATGTAAGCGTATACGTATTAATTTTATTATAATCTTTTTAATTGAGTTCTAAATTAAGATGTGGCTAATACGATTATATATACTTAAAATTCGTTCATGAAATTATAATTATAAGTGATCCGAGACTCATTGTCTTTTTGCTAATAATTAATTATTTTTACACCGTCTAGACTGACCGATATTTATGAGAAATGATAATTAAAAATATATATATAAGAAAATAATTAAGACGTTGTTGAACAATGGTTTAGAATATGGAATATTTTGAAATGTAAAAAAATATATTACGAATACATATTTTTACAATGTGAGTCCTGCAGACTATTTCTAAAATATTTCTATGGAATCCTGACAGTAAAACATCAGTAGAATATTCGTTCAGAGTCTGTCAGCATACTCGTTGCTGTTTTCCATTTGTTTCAACGTCTAAAAATGTAAACATTACTGCATTATTTTCTAAAAATTAGACATACAATTATTTTGAACAAATGCATTTTGCAGGTGTGACTTCGATATATTTCTAATTAAAAATGTCGAACTGAAGTGTTAAACTTAGAAACGTATAAATAAGGGTAGCCAGCAGAGGGTTGGCTAAGGAAAATAAGTAATCCATTTTAAAGGGAATAATGAAGGATTATCTTGTTAGAGGTGAAGAGCGTACAAGATTATCCGCGAAGAATAAGATTGGCATTTTAATGGTGATGCTGCTCCAAATGAAAGCTCCGTTGTGAAGTTTGTGCGATGTAAATGAGGGGTTCTTTTCGAGAAAATGACATGGAAAATGTCACAGTAAAAATATAATTAAGACCTAAATAATATATCTATCAAGTTTCATATAAGATTTATTTCATATATATATGTATGCTGACATATTTTTTATCTATTGCTAATTGAATTTCCTTATAATCTAAATATATGTTTAGAAGAAAAACAAGTTTTGTGTGCAATGTATATTTTTTACAATTAAAAATGTGTATAATAAATATTAGGTTGTCAAATATCTCCTTTCCGCTTTTTTGCTCTTGGTTTATAATACAAAAAGGCGGAAGGGAGATATTTGACAACCTTTATATGTAGGGTAGAGCGTGGCTGAAAGGTAAAACGGTCCACCACCGATATCTCAAAAACAAGTTAGGATTTTTTGACGAAATACTAGATCAAGTTTGTTTACAATGTTATCTCTGTAAAAAATGTACCCATGAAATTTATATTTCGGATTGGTCGAATAATATAGCTATTATTTCGGAAAATCTCTTTAAAATTAAAAATAAGACATTGTATCTGTTTGCCTGATGGCTGCTTCTTTTTACCCAAAACAAATTGTTTGAAAAACAATAAAAAATATATTTCTACAATGATGAATTAGCTGGGAGTTTTACTGATTATTATAAGATAGTTGTTTGTTTGATATGTGTAATTAATTGTGTCGTAATTGGTTTGGTTTTTACAAATTAGACCTTTGTGCCCCGTCTTACCCTAATCTCAAAGTGATCATTTTTTTTTATTTCAAAGTTCAAGGCTCTTGCCATTTGGACTAATTTTTCTATCGTCTGGACTTCTAGCGGGATCTAATTAACTGAAATAAATTGAATATATTGTTTTATAACAAAATACAGTTTTCTAAATCAATCAAAAGTTTAGAATGATTATTGAAGCAATCGCATCAATCAGCTTTTAAAAAAATCTGGGACTTAGATTGGACTTCCGGACCATTCCAGCCAATTCTGGATAAATGGACAATATTTTGATAATTATATGCTATATTGCTCAAGGTATAAGAATCTTGCTAACATGTCTTAAGATTTAATAATTTTCTGTGATATCTATATACACATTTTGCATTCCACTTATAAAGAAAAATATTGAACTTCTAATGCATATATATATATATATATATATATATATATATATTCACTTTTTATTCATATTTTCTATTTACTTTTGCATCATTTAATTAATTGCAGTTGTGATCTTTTGGCTTGCATTTCGTGTTATGTCTTAATTTGTAGCGTATTACTTGTGTTTTAGAGATATATATCTAAAATATATTTAGCATAGCGCAGAAATATTACAGTAGTAACAAATGTTTCAAATTGCAGTGAATATATCAAAAAGGTCTATTACACAAACTTGCATTATATTTTTACTGTTGGTTTTACGATTCTATGTGGGTTCAAAACTGATATTAAAATCGTGAGAACGTGAGCATATAATAGCTTGTTTTAATGTTGTTTGCCTTAGTTTTAACTACTTCGTATATTTCTATGTATTAATGTTTTCTTAATGTTACTATGGTAAATATGTATGTCTTTAAACTTCATATTCTGCTATGTAGATTCATCTATTTTAGTTTTTTCCATTTGGAATATCCGTGCCATCGTGTCATGTGGCAAACGTTCCCTGACCTGGAAAAAATTCGTTCTCCATCCCGAATAACTATATTTTCTGCACGCGATCCTAGAAATAATATCAACGGAATCATTTCGTTTTTTAAATTCAAATATTATGTTTGGTTCGCAATTTCATTCAAAATATAATACCGATTCACTGAGTATATATAATATTTACATGTATTTCGCACCATTTTCTTCAATTTCTTTCTTATTTTGCCTGAATTTATTTTATTGTAACTTTATTTTAACTACAAATGAAACCTACAGACATTTGGTTGATAGATGTAGGAAAATATGTATATTTTCGCATTTTAGGATAACTGTATGTGCTATAATTTTTTTATTTTTAAATTAAATAATTATATCTTATCGGTATATTATGTCGGAGAGCAAAATATTATATCAGAAAGCAATAACAAATTAATTGAATTGTCTAGGTTAGCTAATGTCAATTTATTATTTTATTCAGCTATAATTAATTATTCTAAGTAATAATAGTATTTTTCAGTACATTAATACGTTTGTCATTTTACTTAATTGGCTTAATTTCTAATTTGCCTTTTTCTCATCTAATGGACATCGAAATTGATACTTTTTCATTCATACAATATACGATCTTTCTTGTTATAAAAATAATTTTCATTTTTTTTTGTATAAAACGCAAGCATATTGTTTTTGATATTTGAAAAATAATATATTGTAAACTGACGGAAGTTCATCTATATAAAGATAACTCGTATGGTATTCATAGTTAGAGAATACGATATTAGTTAGTGAAACATGGACTCAAAAATCAGAATAATTGCACTATATATTGTTTATTGTAATAATAAAGTAGGGAAGCTAGAGCCTGGTTGTGACAATTTTTTCTTAATCAATATATCTTGAGAACCACTGACTTTTGCGGAATGAAGATGGGAAGCTGCTGTAACTATTTCTCTACCGAATCAATTAAAAATTATTCCATTATTCCATCAGACTATCATTATCTAGAAAACGTGCGGTGTTACAGCTTGCCCCGTGTTTGAGGCTAGTTGTAACGTCTACCAAGTCAAGTAGTAATTACAAAAAAACGACAATAATACTTCTGATAAATTATTCTTCACCAATTTTTAAGAAAATTGATTTGTTTCTGAGTAATTCTTCTCATAAATCAACGCAAACTAACGCAACGCAACAAATAACATATATAATGTCTTCTGTGATAATTTTTTTTATCATTAATTAACTTTAATTACGATTAATATCATAATACAAGTAAAAGATGGTGTGCTCCATATAACACAATTTACATGTGCCAAACTATAGATTCCACTCATAAACTATAAACTTCATCCAATTTACTTTTTTGAATCTGTATATAATTCTTGTATGTTATAACTAGCAGTCAATGTTTCAACTAGCCCCTGATGTATTTTTTACATTAATCAAGATAAATATTTAAACAACTTAGCAATCATAAAAATTGTTACACATTATCAACAATTGATAAATTTGAAACACAATAAGATATATAAAATTTTAAATTAGTCGATAATAATAACGCAAACCGAAATTTTATAAACAATTTTGTATTACATATAAAAAATGACGGGCCTGCACAGTTCTGTTTATAGCGTCGGCCTGGGCCTGGAGGACTGTAGCTATGACAATATTGTGCAGGACGGTTTACTTGTCTAATTGAGGCAATAAATTATATTATTACCGTTAACGATCCTATTGTAAAATGCCTGTTACTAGATACTCCTTTTACAGAGACCCCCTAGCATCCTTAATTGTCGTAATTTGAAATAAAATGTTTTTTTTACAAAAATAAATCTTTCTATTGGATAAGAGTAAACAAAAACCATGTATGTTTTACGAGAAAAAATCTGCAAAAATATCCTATTACATCTATAAACGGTTTTCATAATATTTGGTATAGTAGCCTATGAAAATTGAAACGGCTTCTCGTAAATGGTTACTTTTTCCATTATCTTGCCGGATATCGATTTTTTAATTATCTGTCACAATCAGTTTCGTAATTATTCGGGAAACTAGATGCCCGGTTCTTATGACTCTCCGAGTAATTTCAACTGCAGCGTTTGCTAATAACAAATATGCAAATTAACATTGTTCCATGGAAAAACGGCCTAAGGCGGTGCAATTTTCAATTATGTTTTTATATTTTCCATTAGTCGTAGCTGCCGCTGTTATAGCATTTTTAAAAAAATCGCTAAGAGCTCTCTATAATCCTCTTGTTAATTAAATGAACCCGCAATGTTTGTTTTCGTGATACTGCTATGTAGATTGTCCTGTAGCTCCAGAGAAAATGTTTACTTTAGGTCCGCTTGTATAACTATTCCGAACACGTATTGCATTTCATTTTTTTTCTAAATCAACACTGTTGAAACATTTAATAATTTACTGTGCATTAGTATTTTATTGACCATTTAATGGGCTTGCAAAATAAACATATGATTGTTTGCAGATCCGTTATTCAATTAACGCGGAAAACTTGAGGTTATCAGAGTAATAATAATAATAATAAATGGTGGTCTGTCCGAAGGCAGGTCCATGGTGTGAGGGCCACCACAAATAAATGATGATAGAGCCTTCGTCTATCATTTCCCATACCACTATTTATCCCCCCCTCCCCTTTACACTTTTTTTTCAATTTTTGCTTCAATGCTTCCTGATCCTGCGCTTCGGCTTTCAGTTCCCTGTATTTTCTCTTATCGGATTATTATTATGTCATGAAAATAAGGAAATCAAGGTAAATAATTTTTACTACCAGATTTTATGAATCTTAAATTCAAATCGAATATTACACGCAAGTAAAGTATAAAATATTTTAAAGATTCGATTTTAAAGTAAAAGACGAAAGACATGTAACCAGCCATCACCTTAATTCTTACGACGTGCTTGTCAGAAGATAATAATGGCCATGTATCAATATTCATAACATAGGTTTTTTTTTGTTGGTAGTTTTTTTTTTACTTTGAGCATCTTATTTAGTTCATGATACCTAAATTTAAATTTTAAGTATACAATATTTAATTGTTTAATGAGGTGTATTACTATTCTTAAGATAGATTTAACAGTTTTTTTTTATATACCCTTTATAAAAGTTTACATGTGGGTGGGGTAAAAACAACCAACCAAACCTTTATACTGGCAAAGGAATAAACAATATTAATATATTAAATAAACAAGTAAACTAAGTTAAAAAAGCAATTTTACAAGAGATAAATTAAATTATTAGTTATTCCAACTTTGCTGATGAATATTTCTGAAGTAATGTCAGACTAAAATTAAATGCAGTGCGATCTGTGTATTTTGTATTAATTGAATAATGTATCTACTATTTTGTAGAATGTTTGTAAAATTAAAAATAAAACATTGGATCTGTTTGCTTCCTGACTGTCCCTTTTTACCCTGCCTATAGAATATTTTTGTTTACTTTTATGTTTGTGTTCATTTATTAACATCGCAATATTGAATGCAATTTTTCTAATTTATTATTTATGATATCTAAAAACTAGCATGAAATAGTGTATTCATGTGGATTAATACTACTAATGGGCCGATTCTGACCAATGTTATGGCAAGACATATTGATCCAACTTCCATACATTATGCTACTGAATCATACTGAATACTGTCAAAATGTCATGTGTTTGCTGTGCATTCAGGCGTTTTACACATAAATTGCAACGACACTTGCATGTTATGAAGCTGGGTCAGAAAGACCCTGTTTTCTAATAATATCTTATTTTTGTCATTTTTGCGGTTTTTAGGTCAGATTTTTTATCTGACAAACTGAAACAAACGCCTGACTGCACAGCAACCGCATGGTTTTTGTCAATATTTAGTATGGTAAGTTCTTCATAACACAGCCTTTCCATAACATTGGTCTGTTGTGCGGCAGAATCGATTCTGCATTCACCAGGAAATGATTTACTTTTTCAAATATTAGCATATCTTGTGCAAAGTTTATTAATATTTTGGGTTCAAAAAATTGTATTGCTTTAAATTATTTCCTTATTCAAATAATTTTTTGACATCTACTATTTTTAATTAATGATATGCTAAGATTGGTTTTGCCAAATATTCAATCCTGTTTTATCGATATAAATCTCCAACCTCGCCACACAGCGATAAAAGTTACTCTGCCTTATATCACATTTTCGTAGGCGTCATAAAATCAGATTCATAAGAAAATGATCCATAATGCTTCTTAGTTTATAGACATTTTGAGGATAAATTGCACATTGCAATTTTAAACACGCTATAAAAATTGAAATTTCCTTATGCTTTATTACTTTAACGAGAACAGTATTTATTTATTCCATCCATGTTCTTGCATAAAATATTTTCAATTAAATTTAATCCATTATTAAATGATAAAAACTGCATCTTAATTTTAATAGCATTGAATAATAATTCTCTCTTGATTTAATTCCATTATTTGTTATTCAATTTTCTTTTAATTTACATTTGTTTACTACGCAAAATGCATAATTGCATTATAAAACTATAAACAAAGCACTTAGAACTGAATATCGAATAATAATTATAATTCTATATAATCTGTAAAGAAATTGCATCTTGCATTCTAATGCGTTCTCTATACCCATTATTTGTTGTTCGAGGAGAATTTATCATTTTATATAAGTAAAATAAATAGAAATGCTAATAAAAATGCGCAAATTATGCGTTGTTCAACTACTCTTCAAATAATCCTGTTTTAATATATACTTGTGTTTTTAATATTCCTGTTTTAAAAACAAATACTAAAATATTCTATAGGTTATTTTCCAGACATTGCATTTATTGTTTCGAACTGAGTGTGTTATTAGTATATTTAATTCGTTATTACTTTGTATTTATTTCTAGACTTAGACAATACTATCAATTGGTTTTTGATATTCTTTGATTAGCTTTAACTTTTTTATGAAAATGAAACTAACGACATATTAGTTTCCATTAGCTTTGAATATATAATTATTATTTCTGCTAAACAAAATTTTTCGATGAAAAATACACATATTAAAAAATATTTACAATTACTACTAAATTTGGAGTTAAAATTTCATTACTTATGCAAAGGTTTAGCTCTGTAAATCCAAGTTAAAACTTTATTACATCATATGTTCGTACGAGCTTTTTCGTTGCATAGTGATAAAAGCTTTGACCAACCAGTTTAGGTTTCAAGTTCGATACCCACCTAAGACAACCCGAAATTATTATTAAAATTTGCAAAGCTAATGCATTAATATATGGCACAATTTTAAAACTCACATGTTTAAACACTTTGGTGAAGTGCAGTGAGGCTTATTTTACAACAGTTATAAAATAATAGTTATATAATTCAATATAAGCCAACAATTTCGAAATTTAATCAATTCTAATAAATGAGTGAACTACAATACTATCATTTATATATCCAATTGTTATTATTTTAGTGAGATTTTATTCCTATTCTACATTGCATAATATTTTACTTTGTTTGTGATATCACAAAAGATTGTTCTAAAAATAAGTTTGCTATTATAAAAATTAATTCAAAACTTTATTATATCATATATTTGTACGAGCTTTCTCGTTGCTTAGTGACAAGAGCTTTTTTTTTAATTACAATATTTATTACAACTGTTAAATAATTAACATCTAGCAATAATGATAAATAATAATATAAATTTAAATAAATAAGAATGCAGAGGATAGAATTACATTAGTGACAAGAGCTTTGACCAACCAATTCAGGTTTCAATTTCGATAACCACTCTACCCAGCCCGATGTCGGGCAGTAAAGACAACACGGTTTTCTATTGAAAAATTATCAGTATTAGAAAAATTCTGATGATACAATATATCAGACAAAGACAGGTCAACCGTTGGGTTGCCTTCTATAAAAAAGACGTAGTTATGCAAAACACTGATAGAGTTGTTAGGTTTTGATTGTTATTTAAATTCACACACACATATAAATATATATACGTATATATAAGGTAGAGCGGGGCATATATCTCGAACCGATATCTCAAAAACAAGTAAAGGTAAAAAAAATTAACAATAATATTTCAATGTAGAGATCGGCAGATAAACGGCAATGTTTGGAAATCCATAACAAAAGCATTTTCTTTCATTGCGAGTTTTTTTGGTAGTGAGCACTGTCTTTTAGTTCACGAGACTTTAATATAATTTTTAAGTATACTATATTCAATTGTTTATAAGAAGTATTGTTAATTTTAACTTAGATTTAACTTTTTTTATATAACCCCTATAAAAGCTTACACGTGGATGGAGAAAACAGAACCAGCTGAACCTTCAACCGGGCAAATCTCCATAATAAATATACTCATGAATTTTATAATTTGCCTTGATTGAATGATGTAGCTATTATTTCGTTTAAAATTAAAATTAAGATATTGGACCAGTTTGCGCCCTGGCCGTCCCATTTAACCCTGCATATAGGGTAAAAAGGATGAGGTGACAGATTTTTGCAAAACAGCAAAACTAAAATATTTTGACAATGATAAATTAGTAGGGATTCTTAATGAAAGGTATAGTCCGATACTTGTTTATTTGATACGTGTTATTTGTTGTGATATAATTTGTTTGGTTTTCACAGCATAGTTGCTCAAAAATAAATCGGATCTTTGTGTCCCGCACTATTCTACATATATACATATATAGATTAGTGCACTCAAGAATACAAAACTTTGATTGAATTGCGCTCTATCTAAACGTTAATATTAAGAGTTAAAACTTTCTGAGAATTGTTTTTTATCTATTTGGAACCGTTTGAGCCCCTGGGAGCAAGGAAATTCGAAAATGACCATTTTAAAGACCACCCTAATATATATATATACATATATATATATATATATATATATATATATATGCAGCCAATCGTCGAAATAAAAGAACCAATAAATAATGAACTATTTATTCATACATTTCGACACGGTCGCGTATCATCAATCAGCAACTTTTTCGAAATTTTTACAGTATCTAAAAGAATTTTTACAAAGTTTAAAAATTTAAAATTATAATTAGAAATTATAGAGGGGGGGGGGAGTGTAAATAGTGGTAATGTGAATTATTGCCGAAGGGTAAGGAAATCACTTATTTGTGGGTGGCTTTCACACCATGGACTTGCCTTCGGGCAGACTACCATTTATTATATATATATATATATATATATATATATATATATATATATAGTATGTATCGTGTATCGTACATGAGTTATTTCTATTGTAAACTAAAATAAACATTTCAGTATCGTAAAATGAGTAACTGGCAGAAGTAAATATGTGCATAAACGTAGACCGGTAATACTATAAAGTGATTGACATCGGCATCGTTGAGCTGAACAGATCATTGTTTGTTGCTTCTATAGTGCAATAAGTCGTCGTTTCCGTCTTATCCGTCCTTTGTTTTGTTTTTGTCTTATATCCTTTGAAGTTGTGCTCTTTCCCTTGTATTGCTCGCGGAGTCCTCGGAATCGGCGACTCGATAGTTCAGTTCGTTCTGTGTCTCAGGTTCGTTCCGGGCTCTATGTTTTATATACTATTACTATGTAGCACCGATCTGTTCGACATCAGACGACAGACGGCTACGTTCAACGAGTATATAGAAATGTTACCGAATATTATATTACGCGAATATTATATTTCCTTTGTTTTATTCTTCAGTCATCTGATATATTTATAGGATTTCCAGAAACGTAACAATATGCACATCAAAACTAGTGGTGCATAGCATTGTGCTTAAACAAATTTGAAAGCCATTTGATTTTTTTTTAATATTTTGAAATGTTTTGAAAATTTACGCATACGCGCCACATTGCGGTCTAACGTTTAAACTTATTGTATTGTTTGTACTTATTATATTCTCTATAAAATATCTGATAATTTGATGCTTAAATGTCTAATGATATATTTGACCACAAAATGGCATTTCTGTTTTCATTGGACCCCCGAAACCGCTGAAGCTGCTTTCCCAAAAGTTTAATCAAATCTCTGTTTTGGCAATGCAATGTTTTTTTAAATCATTTAAATCGGACGCTCCGTTATTTCAAAAACTGAATTACCAATTTTGAAACTTTTCGCCCCATAATCAGCAAGTATCTTTATCAATGCGAATCGAATGTTTTTTGAATAATTCAAATCGGTTGATCTATACGCCCGAAATTGTGGACGAAAAATTGTATCCAAACATACATACATACACACACACATACATCCATTTCTTTTAACCCTCCGTTGGTCGGATATTTTTTCACCTTCGAACGGTCGGAAAGGTCTGGCTGGACCACCATTTATTTTACATGCATTTGTATGGGATAAATGGGTTTTTGGTGTCTTATATATTAACGATTATTAGTAATAAATAATTATAGTTTTGTTTTTTTTTCTTACCGTCTTTTGCATGTGTTGAGCTTGCCTCTAATGAATATATTTTAAAAAAAATCATAAAATATAAAAAAAATCTTTGTTTTTTTTGTTAATTTTTGTGTTTTATATCAACGAAAAACAATATTTATTCTTCTTCGGCGCCTTCGAAATGAATGTGAAATTGAAATGGAAACGTAATGAAGTGCGTCGCCTTTGAAATGAGCTGTAAAACTCAAGTTGAAAATATAATTTCACTACAGGTTTGCCCAAAAAAAAATTTCGAACGCAGTACGGGTAGAAAAATTGTTGATAATGTGTGCATTACTCATCCGATTTTCAGTGTTTGCGATTACCAATAAGTTTGGTAGGTTTTCAAGGAACTCTCGTCATGAAAATACTAACATTCATGTTACAACACATAGCAAAAAATATATACAACGCAGTTTGAATAGAATATACCATGAAAAAAGACAATATACTGGTTTACATATGTCAAAAAGCGTACATTTCATACAAAATGTATGGGTGGTCTAGACAGACCTTTCCGACCATTCGAAGTATAAAAAAGTTAATATCCTTATAATTATCCTTCTGTACATTTTTTCGTCCTGAGTTTTTCATTGATCGACAGCTAATGAAATTTTAGGAAAAGTCAAGAAATTTCAAGTCGATAGTATTACTAGAAGTATTTTTTTTAATTGAAGTCGAAATAAGTCTGGCCCGACCACGCCGACGGATGGTTAATTTATGCCAAAATGTTCAAAAACCTTTGAAACATAAAGATATGCAAAAATTTTCATTTTCGATTTTTTTGCGATTACTATAACTTACCCTACGGGAAGTTAATAATAATTAATCGATAAATTATTTATTATTGTTAATAAATTTTCTTAATAAATTTCAAAATTTTATTATTTTTCGGTAGTATAATATCTAAATATCTTTATATTTCTAAAATCAAAATTCTCATACTAATATGGAATTTTCGTCGCCTAAAGGCGAAATCCGCTTGATGATGTAGGTACGAGTGTCGTCTATAAACGACGCGCAGTAGTGATGTGTCAACTATTGCCAGAATATTTATTACTTTGCGTTAAATTATTGAGCATTCTAATTTGTTTTAGTTGTTTTAGAAGTGTAATTTTTAATTTATTACCGATAATGATTGACAAATCTTAAAACGTTTTGTGCAACAAATACTTGGGCGGCTTGGTGGTTTGTAAAGCAGTGTTACTCTTGCAGAAAACACTCCCGTAGAGAAAGGATTAAATTATGTGAGATGTATAACTTTTTTTAACATGTTATTTTGCATTTTTACAATTTACAAATAATAATAATTTTAAATATTTGAAACATCAGTCTTATACTGTGAAAAAGGCATATTAAAAATCCTTTCTATTCGGTAATATTTATATAAAATGACGGTGGCATTTCAGTTTCATGCTTATTGTCTTAATTTTAAGAATTTTTCGATGATGCGTTATAACAACTCATCAGGAGTAAATTGTTGCATTAATTAAAGGACATGTAAGTAGGTAATTTTTTGTAAGTTCGAACGCCCTGCGCGAGGTGCCGACGATCTGCCCCGAGGGCATTGCATTATAATGAGATGCTCACTTTGCGATGTCATGCCGGAATTCTGTTGCTTGTTTTATGATAGTTGCATCGCATGACGGGCAGGCATGTACAGAATGCGGTTTTCTGACCGCATGCAGAACGGGCCCGGCCTCGGCTTTAATTATTTCCTAATGGTTTTTGTTACCGCGGATAATAAATATTCCATATACAGCACGATGTTCTTGCAAATGCAGACATTTCGTGAGACGAGTCTAACCAACAATCTGCAAAAACAACTGCCATAAGTTTGGTGAATCTTTACTGATGTATTGATCAGCTAATAAAATAAAAATTTTTTAGACTTCGACAATTTTGATTTTTGAAGAGGTATAAAATCTTGGACAAAAAAGTTTGTACTTTTCTACTAATAATAAAGAAAGGGGTTGGCCAATGATTGTGCAGAACCAATCAACGCGAGTCCTTATCGGGATACATCGAATAGCTTTTAAATATTTGAAATCGGTGCCGCTGTTCAGAAGACAACGTAGACGAAAGATTGAAAAATTGGCTCACATATACATACACCTGCACATACATGCACACACTACTATTTCCAAATTTGGTATCAATCTATACAGGATGACTTAAAACGTCCAGAAAACATAATATGAGCAAATCGGATCGGATAAGTAATATTTAATCACATTATTATCTACAATCTTTGTTCCATGCTAATTATATTAGGATTAGGGAAGGAATGTACGCAAGGCAAGTGCAGTCATCTTCTAGGAACGCATGTATTAATCGCTTGATTAATAAATATTTCATTCATATAGGCACATACCCTCACAGATAATTACATTAAAGGGCGGTTCAGGGACGCTGAGGTGATCTCTCAGGTTATGGGATCACGATACTAATGCATTATAAATAGCAGTATCGGTCCCGAACTGGAGTGTCACCGAAAATGTAATAACGTGTAACTCACATTATAAATGTATTGTTAGATATATACATGCATATATATATATATATATATATATATATATATACACAGGGCCGGTCTAAAATCTAGAATACTTAATAAAGTTCAACAAGCAATCTAACTTAACTAGGTATACGAAGACACAAAAAGCATATTTATTTTGCAATGTTATGTGAGAAACAATTAACCGATTAATAACTCTTCAAATTAGTAAATAACAATTCTGTTTATTGCTTAATCTACTTATTCAAAATCATATATATATATATATATATAGATGTTGGGTCTATATATAATTTATATTTATAATTAAAAGAACTGAATAACGTGTATATAAGTTCAATTTATAATAACAAAACAAGTATAAAGCATCTCACTGATATAAAGTGTATTTAGGTTAGGTTTTATATCTTCACTCTTCCAAGGGTTGATGCCCAAGAGGGTGAGATTGCATTTTTCGCATCCCTCGAGCCCACGCAAGTGTTGCACGATGCGCCGTCGCCAACTTGACAGTTTGCGACGTTCTTCACACGCAACGTGTCTATGAAGTTGGTATTGGCGTTTCTGGTTGTTACTCTCGCCGCTAGGTGTAGGGAGACGCCATATCATTCCCCCCAAGATGAAAGTTAGCTAGCTGTCAGAATAGAAATAAGGTTAAATGTGTGTTGTCAAATATTGAACGCAACTTTCTTTTTGGCTGTTTTCTTTGTAGGTTCCTTTGATGACTCCCAGGGATGTGTATGAAGTTGTTGAGAAAGTGATTCGTAATCTGCATCTGTTTTATTTATATATGCTGGTTTTAGCCTTTCAACAGCGAAGTTCTTTGCGGCCCCATTAACGCGAAGTTTGTAAATCCTATCAGAAACTCGCTCAAGTATTTCATAGGGTCCTCTGTAAGGTGGTTCCAAGGGCTTTCGTACATGATCTGCTCTGAGGAATACATGTGTGCATGTGCCCATATCTTTCAAAATGAAAATCTTGGATTTGTTGTGGTGGGCTGTTGGAGTTGGTTTCAATGCACACATGATTCGGCGATGATTCTCTAGAAAGACCTGTGGATTCTGTGAGTTATTAGATGTATTGAAAAAATCACCTGGAAGTCTCAATGTGGTTCCGTAAACCATCTCTGCTGCTGATGTCTTGATGTCTTCTTTGAATGAATTCCGTAGACCAAGTAGTACGTAGGGTAGTGTCTTGATCCACGGTTCAGAAGAACACATCAGTGCAGCTTTTAGGGTTCTGTGCCAACGTTCTACCAATCCATTTGCTTGAGGGTGGTATGCTGTCGTACTTGAAGAGAGATGACTCAAACTACGTGCCTTGGTCTGATGTTATTGTAGTTGGTGTACCAAATCTGGAAATCCAGCACGTAAACAATGCTTGCGTGACTGTCTCAGCTGTGATGTCTCTCAGTGGAATGGCTTCCGGCCATCTTGTAAATCTGTCAATAATTGTTAAGCAGTAAGGAAAACCATTAGTATTGGGTAAGGAAATTATGTCAATATGAATATGAGAGAATCTTTCATCAGGAATAGGGATGTGCAAAGGATTGAAATGATTATGTTTATGGATTTTGGACTTTTGACAGGATATGCATTGACGAGTCCAAGTAGCAACATCCTTTCCAATTCCAGGCCAAACATACCGGCTGCGTACTTCCCTGGATGTAGTCCTGATGCTTGGATGAGAAATACCATGGACTACGTCGAATGCAGTTTTGCGGAGGCTCTGTGGGAGATAAGGTTTAACAAAGTTTGACTCAATTACACAATAGATCGGAAAACCATCCAATGTTAATTTGTGTAGTTTGAGAGAAGTTTCTCCACCAAGCAGCTCCTGCATTTCTGGATCCAAGCTTTGCTCTATACATATTTGTTCAGCTGACAGTCTGGTAGGCATTTCAATAGTGTTAATTCTTGATAATGTATCTGCCACTACATTTTCTTCACCTTTCACATACACAATTTCAGTAGAGAACTGGGATATGTATTCCAATTGCCGGCGCTGCCTGTCTGACGCCTTTTCAGGTCTCTGCTGAAATGCATATGTGATGGGTTTGTGGTCTGTCTTGATAATGAAATGCCTACCTTCCAGCAGGTATTCAAAATATTTTATGGCCGCAAAGATGCCTAAAAGCTCGCGATCATATGTTGAATACCTCTGTTCCGTGGATGTGAGCTTTCTGGAGTAGAAACCTATAGGGTGCCATGCACCATTTTCTTCCTGCTCCAGAGTGGCTCCAATGGCTGTTGTTGACGCATCTGTTACCAAACATATATTTGTTGCAGCAGCTGGATAATGAAGTAAAGCGGCGTTTGCAAGAGCATTCTTTACATCCTCAAAGGCTTGCAGAGATTCTGGGTTCCAAGTGATAGGGGTTTTATCCTTCTTGACTGAACTACGTAGGTAACTGTTCAGCGGTGCTTGCAGTTTGGCTGCTTTTGGGACTGATTTCCTGTAATAATTCGGCATTCCCAGAAACCTACGCAGTTCCAGAACTGTTGTTGGCTGTGGGAAGTTCAAAATCTTGTCCACCCGGTCTGTAGCTGGAGAATAGCCTTTCTCACTGAGCTTGTAACCCAGAAAATCTACTTGGGACTTGCCTAGGACGCATTTGTTGGTGTTGATGGTTAGAGAATGTTCTTGCAAACGCTCAAAAACTATCTGCAGGTGGCGATGGTGTTGCTCCATGTTCTCAGACATAACCAGAATATCATCCACATATATAAACACAAAGTCAATGTCTTGGAATATGTGGTTTATGTAGCGCTGGAATGTCTGAGTGGCATTCTTCAGTCCAAAAGGCATGCAGAGGTACTCATATAATCCCCATGGAGTTATGATGGCAGTCTTCTGTATGTCCTCTTCATGCATCGGCACCTGATGATACGCTTTTGCAAGATCTATTGTTGAAAAAATTGTTTTATTGTGCAGGTTTGTAAAAACATCACTGATTAGTGGAGGAGGATATTTGTCTGGTTGCGTGCTTGAATTAAGTTTTCTATAGTCACCACAGAGTCTATAAGATCCATCCTTTTTTGATACCATATGTATTGGACTTGCCCACGGACTGCTTGAAGGTCTCAAAATGCCCCTGTTCAGGAGATTTTGTATCTCGGCTTTTGCAGCTGATGCTTTTTCGCCAAAAATCTTCCTGAACCGGGCAGCAACTGGTGGACCTGTTGTGGTAATCCTGTGTGCGAAAGGAGATGGTTTAATTGTTAGTCTCTGTGGCGTTCTAGTGATTGTTATATATTGTTGTTGGTGTGGGTTAATTGTGGAAATGTTAATGTTCTGGGTCTTCAGCACTTTGCCATCAGAGGCTAAGCCTGTCGTTGAATCAATTAGTCTTTTGCCTTTCAGGTCTATTAGTAGATTGTAGTAGCTTAGCAAGTCTGCACCGATTATGGCTGTTGCCACATCTGCTACTGTGAATTGCCAAGTGAAGGGTCTGCGCAGCGAAAGGTCCAGCTCGAGAGTCCGCTTTCCATAGGTGGATATTCGGCTGGAATTGGCTGCATACAGAACAATCTCTTCCTTGGCACGACCGGTTGCAAACTTGCTAGCTGGAAGAATCGAGAGAACGGAGCCAGAGTCTATAAGAAAATTTATCCGTGTTTTTCTGTCTGTCACACATAGTCGGAGCTCTGGACAGACAGAATTAATATCACCATCATTACTTGCTCCTGGTGTTGATGGTGACTTTAGTTTTCCGGCTTCAGGAGAGTCTTAACCAAACAGGGTTCTATGCATTTGGTAGCCTTCTCTCCAAACCTGCTATGGTAAAAGCATAGCTGTGATTTGGACGGCGTCTTTGATCTCCCTCTCCTGTGCCTGGAGTGACTTCTGGTCCTGCTTCTCTCGCCATGTTTTCTGCTATGTTTTAAATTCTCCACTTCTGTCGTCAAGGCATTTAGTTTCTGCATCATGGCAAGCAGAATTTCTTGGGTGCGGTCACTTCTTGGTTCAGGTGCTCTGCTCGCTGTGGCCATCACCGATGATGGCAGTCCACAAGTATCTACAAGCCTGTCTGCCATCTCGCCAATGGCTTGTAGCCCAATGTTTTTCGATACAAGCAGTAGAGGCCGGATGTGTTGTGGGAGTCTGTCCAACCAAAGTTTATGGATGATATCCTCCGAGATTTCACTCCGAGCCAGGTCAATCATTTCCCGTAGTAGCTGGGATGGCTTTTTGTCACCTAGGACAACGTTTGTTAACAATTTGTCTACTTGCTTTGACCTCGACTCGGATACTCGGTCTAGGATTATGCTCTTCAACGTGTTGTATTTATTTTCGGTTGGCGGATTTCGCAACACATCGCTTACCAGGTGTAAAGTGGACCTGTCCAGAGCACGCAATACCGCCGTGTACTTCGCATGGTCGGATTTGATCCTATCTCCAAGAAACTCTGTCTCAATCAACAGGAACCATAGATCAGGAGCATCTTCCATGAACGGGGTTATTGTATGCCTGCCCACGTTGTAAATTTGTTCCGTTTTTAAATCATTGTTCACTTGGTTGGAGTTGCTCGCACATGGCGTGCGAACTTGAGTTTCGTCAAAATCGATGAGCGATCGATTTAGATCTTGTGAGGCTTCAGTGTTTGCGGGTGAAGACATTATTAATGATATAGTATACCTCGCTTGTAGTATCAAGATCAGAATTCAGCCACGTGTTTTCTCAGTCGCGGTCACCAATTATATAGATGTTGGGTCTATATATAATTTATATTTATAATTAAAAGAACTGAATAACGTGTATATAAGTTTAATTTATAATAACAAAACAAGTATAAAGCATCTCACTGATATAAAGTGTATTTAGGTTAGGTTTTATATCTTCACTCTTCCAAGGGTTGATGCCCAAGAGGGTGAGATTGCATTTTTCGCATCCCTCGAGCCCACGCAAGTGTTGCACGATGCGCCGTCGCCAACTTGACAGTTTGCGACGTTCTTCACACGCAACGTGTCTATGAAGTTGGTATTGGCGTTTCTGGTTGTTACTCTCGCCGCTAGGTGTAGGGAGACGCCATAAATATATATATATATATATATATATATATATATATATATATAAACCGATCTATAGTAGGAGAGCTTTTTTGAATTGTATCCCATATTTCAAATGCTTATACTTCTTTCCCTCGCTCAAGTCGTCAATTTTTCTTTATCCAGATTAATTTTGGCTACTTAATCCATTTTTATTATAGGGCATGTTCTTGGGTATATGGGACGAAATTATTTTAGCTTTTGTTTCAGAATCGTGTCCAGAGATGTTTTTTATTTGCGGCTTTATGGTGCCGGTCCATTTAATATTTTTCACTTCTCTTCTATATAATACATCGTAATATTTTGAATTGTCCTTACAAGTTTTTATTACAGTAAAGGTTCCTCCTCTAATGCTTATAAAAAAAATTATTTTGTTTTAATTTGTTTTAAATTTATTTTAAAATTTAAACGTTTATAATTGAGGCTAACAATTTTATACCTGGCCTTGCTCCTTCAACATCTTTCCTAAGTAAAGTTTTTTTTTAAGTAAAATCGGGGTCATAGTATTTGTTGGTGAAAGCAGCATGATTGTCAGAGCAGAAACTATCAATGTTCAGTTCAACAAAGTATAGTTTAGCTGGTAAATTGCTCTGTGAATTCCTATAGGCAGATTAAATTCCACGGATTTCCATCTAATGCGGTTTCCCGAACGCACTATGACTATATTGCATAAATCACGGACGCTTTTATCGCCAAGTAATTCCTTTATTTCTAGTCTTGCAGACGAGGATTTTCTGCAATCCACTATTAGTAACATCTAGTAAAACACTTCACATACTATAAAAAGTATAAAAAATTTAGGCAATGTCTTGTTGCACTCAAAACTTTCGATTGGTTACTAGTGTAAATGAGAGACTAATTGTGCCTGGGAGAGAATGACTGAATATTACATGAAAAAAATCTGTGTAAGAAAGAAATTATTATTGGTTTCTAATAATTTATTTAAAAGCTTTTGAAAGTATTATTTATAAGTCTATATGTAATTATTATAAATGATACCCAATATGAAACCAATATCTTTTATTGTTGACAATATTTGATAAATATTATTTACTTTCCTGATTAGGTTCTACACCGTTCATTTATTCGAGATTGTTTTTAGTGAAAACCGATCGATTTGTTCACTATAAGTTTTGCCCAACCTTATAAAAAATCATAAAGTCAGTATTTCGGTTTTATAAAGTTTGACTAGCTTAAAATTTATCATTTCTTTAAAATTCAGTTTCTCAGTTTGTTTTGAAGTGTATAAATCGTTTCCTTAGCGTAATAAACTGAAATTTAAAAATATTCAATATTAAGATATCTAAAATAAAGGCCGTGAAACGGTAAGATCAATAATTCACAATAATTCAGAGAAATATTCTTCTAAATATTTGATCATCTCAAGTTTTACATAATACATTTCTGATGGTCATGAACTAATAATATATAATGTAGTTTATCGTATGTAAATTTTGCTGTTACGAATTATTTAGGGTAGGGCGGCGCCAAGGTCCAATTTGACTTTGAGCAATAATATTGTGTAAACCAAACTAATTATATCATGACAAATAACACATATCAAACAAACAGCTATCTGACCACGTTCAGTAAAAATCTCATCCGATTCATTATTGAAGAAATGTTTCTTTGCTGTTTTTCAAAAATTTATCACCTGGTTCTTTTTAACACATAGGCAAGATAAAATGGGACGGCTAGGGGCAAACAGGTCGAATGTTTTATTTCTAATTTTCAAAGGAATTATATGAAATAATAGCTAAATTATACATGAAATGCAAAATATAAATTTTATGGGTTCAGTTTTACGGAAATAACACTGTATATAACCCTGATCTGGTTTTGTCAGAGATATTCATCAGCAGAGTTGAAATAACTAGCTATTTAATTTATCTCTTGTAATTGTTTTAACTTTATTTATTTCTTTATTTACTATTTTTTATAGTTTACACTCCTGTCACGATGAAGGTTTAGTTGGTCTTTTTTACCCTAACCACGTGTATGCTTCTTTAGTTACATAAAAAACTGTTGAATATAACTTAAAATTAACAATACATCTTATAAAACAATTCAATAATGTATACTTAAATATTATATTAATGTGTTGAAAACTAAACGACAGTGCTCACAACCAAAAAAACTAACAACAAAAGAAAACACTTTTGTTATGGATTTCAAATATTGTTGTTAAAAAATTCTTAACTTTATTTGTTTTCAAAATGTCTGTGGTGGACCTTTTAACCCGCAGGCCAATTTCAGTCATTCAGAAAATTTAAATAAAATATTTGTAAATAAAATATTTGTTTACGAAATATTTTTTACTTCATCTTTCAGTTTAGTATCTAAAACTATCTAGCAACTCGTTGCAGTCGTTGCAATAATATGAATTTTATAAAAGAATATCGCACTTGTAATAATGTCAAATTGTATATACGACCCTATGGTATTAGTGTTTGCTGCTATGTAAATTGGGTTAAATTTATCGTGTATGCGTGTAGTTTACCACAATTCCTGATTGCTTGTAAATATGTAATCACATCAGACTGAAGATTACAGTAGACAACATCTTACTTATTGTCACACCATAAATTTGTAATCACATAACACACATTACAAATACAATTGAATATTAATTATTTTGGCGGATTTAATAATTAAATACTTTGTCTGAACTAATTTTCTCTTGTAAGATGTGAAATAATGTAAGAGCATCCTGTTGCATAAAGCGAATATGATATGCCTAATAAGATGAGGCATGTAAACATCAGGCATAGTAATATATATATATATATATATATATATATATATATATATATATATATATGTGGGTATTAGTGTTACGAACAGGAAATCCAATCAAAACTATATCATTCCATTTTTATTTTTATATTCTGATATATACTCTTCACATAGAAAACAAACAATTTTCTGATCTTTTTCTGTGCCATGATATGAACTGTGCGACAAGTTCTACTATCCTCACTACAAAATAGGAAATATGAAACATATCATTTTTCAAAAATACCTAAATTTTTTTATCACAAATAGTGAATAAAGTAAATGAATAGTGATATTAGCATTTTTAAATCAGACTCGTAGGTAAATAATTTTTGTTTCTGAATTTTATAATATTTTATACAAAACATATACAATATTGCTATAGTATAATCCATTCTTATATATTTTATCAACTACTATTTTTATTATAATATTATATTACGTTCTTGGAGATGGATTATATTTGGTTCGAAAGGTATAGAGTAAAAAAAAACTGATTTAGTTTTGTACACAAACACGAGATAATATATGTATATATATATATATATATATATATATATATATACATATATATGAGCTATTGTAATTATATCAAATATATTAACAAATAATTTCAAAATAGGTGAAAACTAATGTAACTACTGCATGTGGAACTTTTTATTTAAATCCCATACTTCCAAGCATTAATTTACCAAAAAATACTTTCGTTAGAAATTGACAATGTGGTCGTTAGTCTCGTGATAAAAATGTCGCTCGATTTGAGACTGTGGCTAGTTACACATCTTTTTTCCTCTACTTTAAAATAGTATCGTTGAAAAATACCATACTTCACTTGTTTGGAGATATGGGGTCAAATTTTTTAAAAAAAGGAGAATAGAAAAGGAAAATAAAAAACAAGGTCAAAATTTCCAGTTTCGCCATTTTGTTGCATGAGGAATGAAATTGGATAGAAAATATGTTTGCAGATTGCTGCTATTTTCTACAAAAGAACTCACTAAAGATGAAAAAGACGCTGCAGAAATCGGATGCATAATCATTTGAGAGAGAAGAAGCCAAAGTAGTTTTTTTTAGTTTTTTGCATTGTTACAATCACTTATTCGACAATTTTATTGTTTTTCGGAAGCTTCTAGGCTTGTATAACAAAATTTTAGTTGTATGTAGTTTAGTCCAATATTTATAACTAAATAGATGAAATCTTGATAAATCATGACCGTGATTATCTGCCAATTTTTTTTTATTTATTCACGTAAAATACTAAGTTCTGTGGTAAAATAGACTAATGTTACGTAGGTAGGTCATACAAGATGGTACTAAACACTGTCAAAATGCCTTGTATTTATTGTGCGATCTGGCGTTTTACACTTCAGTGCAACTTCACTTATGTGTTATTATGTCACATCACAAAGATGTAGTTATGATAAGATTGTGCGTTTTCTACGTTACGTTTTGGCATACATGGTATTTTAACAGTATTTAGTACCATTTTGTATGCGAATTGCTACGTAACATTGAATAGAAAATAAAATTTTTGGACGGCAGATCTAAAAATGATCATTAGACTTATGCACATCAAACTATCAGATATTACAATGAGATTTTAATGACAATAACAAATTTTCTTTACGTTTCTATGGGTTACGTACCAACGTTTATACGTTAGACTAAGACGCGTCGCGTACGCGCTTCGATATTTGCTTTGAAAAAAGGTTCTAATTATTTCAAAACATGAAAAATTCAAATTTTAACGCAACGCAATTGCTTTGAAAAATAGTTCAAAACTTTCAAATATTTCAAAACATGAAAAATTCGAATTTTATAATCGGCTCTTTAATTAATCGGCCCCACTAACGTTTAAACGTGATTTATCACAGCGCAACCAGAATCCTAAGAATCAATTATCTTTAATACGTTATTTGCCGCATCAATGTGTCGATGCTTTTGTTTCTTTTTCTTTAAAAAAAACGAACAGTATAGTACTTATTCTATATCTATTATCAACATATTATCTTTTCTTCTGCGATGGAATGGTCTCGCCTCGTTTCGCGAAATATGTTGGCGCTCAATTTCGTCTGATCCGTGATACTGAATATGCGCCGCGATTGTGATCGATGACTTCGTACTCAGCTGTGCGATATTAAATGCTATCAATCGTCTGCCTTTTAAATCAACTAAGGGTTGTTTTCTACTTCAAATAGAACTGCTAATGAATTTTCACGATATATATATTTATCATGAATAATGATTGAGTTTATATAATCTTTAGTGCTTATTGGTATTTACAAAATTTATCGAACAAAATGGTTTAATATTGTTTTCATAATAAAGCGTATTTGAAATAATTCATATTTGATACATATTATGTTGTAGCATAGTAATGTTAGATTCGCTTTATATAATTTATTGTTAGTATTATAAGTTCCATATAGTTATCGCAATCGCAAAAAATCGAAAATATTTTTTTTATATATCTTTACATAACATTTCAAAAGTATCTGAATATTTTGGTATACCTTGGCAAAATAGATGTGTGTGTATGTGTCCGCATATAAAATTCGAAAACTTATTTATTTATTATTTTTCGAATATATCATTACGATACAGAAAGTTTTAGCAATTTGCTTTAAGACACGATGCCATATATCACAATTTTTTTTATTTTTTAGACATTTTTTTGTGTTGACTGTAGATGGCTTATAATAGATACGCATTGAAATTCATCTATATATATATATATATATATATATATATATATATATATATATATATATATATATGATAAAGTTTTTCAGCCACAAGTCGAAAAAATAAAACCAGAACGTAAATATAAATTTTTTTAATACGTTTCGAGCTATTCTGCTAGCTCATCATTCAGCAAACAAGTTTTGCAAGTTATTAAACATACCAAAAATTATTTTATGTAAAATTTGACAAACATGTCATATAATATATATATATATATATATATATATATATATATATATATACTAGCTGACCTGGCCGCGCGCGTTGCTGTGGCTCAGTAATTATAATCAACTTTTTACTAATTATTTAGTATAATCAAACAAATATTTTCTAAAAAAAATTTAGATTTGAGAATTTAATTTCTAATTTTTGTAAAAAAAAATATACACTACACTCTACTCACTATTGTTGTATAATAGATATTTCATTAAATATCAATATTGAGATCAATAATTAAGGTGAAAACTATTCTGTCTTTTAACGTGGACTATATTATGAAGAATTACAATATTTCTTCAAAATCAGCTGAGTATTTTTGGTGTTCACCGTAAACATACTTAAACACAAAATGTATACTAGGGTTTATACAAAAACCGACATTTCAGAAAACCGGTTTTCGAATTTTAATTTTACTAAAAAACCGGTTTTAACCGGTTTTCGAATTTTAATTGTACTAAAAAACCGGTTTTAACCGGTTTTCGAATTTTATATACAAAATAAATTTTTGCTCGAATATTCTAATTAATTAATAATTAAATATTCTAAGTAATTTATCCGCAAATTTAGTGTAATTTAGAATAGTATTTGACTGAATTTATTTATTGTTCAATATTATAGATAGTAAACAAAATTATTTTAATTTTAATTAGTAGAACTAAAAAGTAATAAATCATCTTGATTAAATAACTTTGAAAATAATTATTCGTTATTCATGCATCATTTTCACATATAAGTATAAAAATATTTTTATGATAGTGAAAGGAAAGTTTTTGAATAAATAAAAATAGTACATTTTTAAATAAAAAAAAATCATTAAATAAAAAAAAAATAAAAAAATATTAGATTAAATATGTTGATACATACTTGCTAATATCAATTTTAGTTTTAAAAACAATTAAGCTAAACTTTTATTTTTAATCCGAGCAATTTTAATAAATTAATTTTAAACATTCTAATTGTTTTTTGTTTAAAAAAATATGATTTAAAAAAATTGAGAACGTCTATCGAATTGCTACTTAAACCAATTCGCTTTGTATTTTAAATAAGCATTCGTTTTTTATATCATACTTTGGAACAATGTGCTATAACGAGTATTTTTAGACTGATAATTAATTTTTGATATATGCATATTAATTTTGTCGAAGTATCAATATATACACTATGAATACATTTTATTTATTAAATTTCAGTTCCATTCCAATAAATAATTTTTTTTAAATTCTTTGTGAAAGACTTATAACAGTTCTTCCAACAATGAGCAAATATTTTAATTGAAAAAATCGATTATTGAGTTTTTATATAATTTAAGGCTCTTGCGAATGTAAATTACGTTTGCATAATAAATTAACTGAGTATTTTAAAATACAGAGTAGGATTTTCAATCTTATCCAGTGATATTCAATCCGTATTATTCGTATCTGATACTTCTATATAAAACTTGAAATCATTTTTTTTATCTTTTATTTTTGCTATATGCCTATTTTAACATACATTTTTCGTTTATTTTTTCCATAGCTTAAAACATATTTCGTGATGTTCTTGATTGCTATTTTCAGGTAATAAAAAAGGTCTATAACACAAGAATTTGCACCTATTTGACAAAATCAACAATGTTATGTAGTACAACTGTCTGTTTCCACATTTTGCACTGTGTCAAGATATAATTAGTTATGAACCAACGTCACACGCATTTTACTTCCACTGAGCAATGTTTATTTTTCGAATTATGTACTTTTATATACACACACACAACTTTTTAATTGGTGTCAGTGTCACTTTATTAGGAAAATATATGCATAGCGTTTTCACAAAAGCGTATAACTCCATGAAACAATTAAAACTTTTTCATGCAGCATGACAATTTTTATTCACAACAAAATTTATCAAACTGACAAATTGGCTCATATACGCCTTTGCTTCAAGGATATATGATGTATATCAGCGGTCTCCAAAGTATGGGTTGTAATCGGACAAAATATGGATAACTAGTTGTGTATGGTATCGTCCCTTAAGACAAATTACTGGAACTTTCCGTACCAAAACGAAATGTTCGAGAAATATTAAATGTTTTCATACAGATTATTATAAATACTGTAACATTGTCGAATATTTATAAGAGTTATATAAACTGAATTACAAAGTTAAAATTATTCATTTAAAGTATAAAATTGAGCTTTAGAACTTTAGCCAGAATTAAAATTAAAATCTGAATTATTTTCAATATACAAAAAAAATTGAGAAAAAACAATTTTTTGAAAAAAAAATTTGAAATATTTTTTTTGCCAAAAACAAGCAGGAAGTTTTTTGAATCATTCAAAACGAATGCTCCGTTCTCTAAAAAACTCAATTTCTATTTTCTTCACCCTTTTGCTCCGTATTTCCGAAACGGCTGGACCTGCCCTTCCCAAAAACTAATCAGCACATCTCCCTATCAATAGCAATCGAATGTTTTTTGAACCATTCAAATTGGTTGATTTGGGTGCGCCCGAAAAAGTGGCCATAAAATTATGTCCACATACATACACACACATCCATTTTTTCTGAGGTATACCAAAATGTTCAGAAACCTTCAAAACGTGAAGAAATGTAAAAAAATTCAATTTCGATTTTTGGATGGACGATTAATATAACTTACCCTACGGAAAGTTAATAAAAGTAGCATTGTGCATAATTTGTCAAGCTCAAAAATTTTCAAAGTTTTGGATAAGTTCGATGCTATAATTAAAACAAATATACTGTGGGTACAAACACTTTTAAAAGAACATTTAAAATCTTCTGAAACGTTACATTAAAATCCATTCAAACTATGATGAAGAAAATTCACGTCATGAAATATCAGTTAAATTTCAAAAACTTTTGATGTCAATAATTAGTTAAACAATTTTACTTTCCAGATATTTTCTTATAAAATATGTGATTTAAAGAATTTTTTTATGCAAAATTTGAATTAAAAAACTGCTTGATCTTAGTTATTATTTATTTATTTATTTATTATGGAGTTGATAATTTTATTTTCAGAACCAATTTGCGTTTGTGATCGTAGTACTTGAGATATTAGTATCGAAATAGATTAAGTTATATGTTGCAAG
The DNA here is from genome assembly GCF_003426905.1 of Ctenocephalides felis. Lineage (NCBI taxonomy): Eukaryota > Metazoa > Arthropoda > Insecta > Siphonaptera > Pulicidae > Ctenocephalides > Ctenocephalides felis. The sequence continues at coordinate 61,119,858 of NW_020538040.1, read as the reverse complement.
TAGTGCAGTTTTTTGCACTAGTTTTCTGAGACGGCAACCCATTGGTAAACCATTTTCTGATTATATTAGTTATATTTTTCATAGAAATGAATATATTTTGCAGCAACGGCCCGAAACTATTTCCACTTTATATTGTATATGAGATCTATAAACTTAATTGAAAGTATGATATCAATATTGCTTGATATCAAGATGGTTATCGAACGCGAATTCAGTGATTGCTAATCCAAATTTTTACTATGACGCTAAAATGGCCGAGATAAAATTAGATTGAATGCAGAATCGAATTTTAGAACAAAGTTGACAAAATGTCTTATTATATTGAAATAATTATTAAACATCATCCTTTGCGCTAAGGACAAAATAAGTAAAATAATTAAATAAATACTCTATTTACTACAGTTTTTCATGAAAATGGTTAAATTTAAGCACACCAAAAAACAAGAAAATAATCAAATTTTTATTATAAAGATAGTTCCGTATATATTTTTGTAAGATGGTTGCGAAAATTTACAAAAATCTAGTACCGGGCCGCTTCTAATAAAATTTGAGAAATGTTGTTATGTAATATTGACTGGTGTACGATATTAATTACTTCGCTATAATTAGAGCAACTAAGAGGTAAACTATATATATATTATTATTATTATGGGCGTGCGTAGAGAATCTTATGTGCCTAGATTTATGTTTATACACTTGTTGTTGTTTAGAAGATAAACAGCTTAACCGATTCTGGCAAATAAGTTCCCGACGGATTCTCATCTATCTACAGCAGTGTTTTCCATCGTGGGGTACACGCCTCACGGGGTAAAGGAAAGAGCAATCTGATAGTTAAGAGAGGCAATTTAGAAATGGACTCGACACGACTTCAACTGTTCCTTTTTTAACGTCGGTTTTAAATTAAACTAGTGGTGCATGGCATCGTGCCTTAAGGCAAATAGCTGGAACTTCTCGTACCGAATATAATATTTTTTTTAATTTTGAAAAAAAAAAGATTTTTGAGAGTTTTGAACTTTTTGAAAATATTTGACTTTTTTGAAAAATTTGATTTTATCAAATTTTGAAATATCTAGGAAATTTTGATTTTTTTTTAAATCAATCTTGCTGCATATAACGAATAAACTTTGGTACGGAACCCATAGAAATGTAAGCATTTGTTCTCTGAATGATTTGATGTTCATATGTCTCATAATCATTTTTTTATCGCCAAATGGCATTTTTTTACTTTTTTAATTGGATCTCCGAAACCGCTAAACTTGCCTTTCCAAAAATTTTATCAGTTATTCATTTTGTTAATACAAATAAATACAAATTGAATCATACAAATTGGATGATCCGTTATCTCAAAACTGAATCGGATGGACAGATGGACCTGCCTTTACCAAAAACTAATCAGCAAGTCTCCCCGTCAATACAAATCGAATGTTTTTTTAATTATTCAAATAACCTATTTGATCCGTGTTCACGAAATCGTCAATGAATTTTCGTATCCGAACACACACATACATCTATTTTGTCTAAGGTGTGCTAAAATTTTCAGAAACTTTTGAAAAGTAAAGATATATAAAAAAGTTTATTCTCGATTTTTTTATTATTACTTTAACGCGATTACTTTAACTTACCCTATGGGAAGGTATAAAAAAGTGGTTAAATTATTTAATTTCAAATAATATAAACTCTTACGCCAAGGAGATATTCTCGAACTTCATTCAAACAATAAATTTATAATTAAAACTACGTAATATTATGAACTACTACGTTGTTAAGTAATAACTTCAGAAGACTGTAAAAGTATTGAGAAATGAATAAAGTTATTGACTTTCTTATATTTTGTTTTACTTCGTGTTGAAATCTAGTTTAATCATCTATGTCTGCAAATAGATAAAATTAATATAAAACTTGATGTATAGCATTTTACACACTGATTATCACTACAGGCGTAAACAAGCATTCAAGTAAATAAATCATGGGACACTGCTTGTTGACTTTGGAGAAGTTGTTGTTTATCACAGAAAATACAGTTTGCTATTTATTATCTTCTCGACATTTCAAATCAATCTAAATCGTTTAAAAATTTAGATAACGTATGATTGTGCAAGATTTTTTTAAACGCCTATCATAATGCCATGTTCTGAATATTTTGTTATTATCTACTAATTACGGAAGTTAAAGTATTCTAATAAATAAGTTTAGTATTACAGTTAACAATAATAATATTACAATAGTAATTGGAAGTACAACTTGAGGAAGGAATATTTTGTTAACTTCCCGAAGGGTAAGTTATAGTAATCGTCCAAAAATCGATTTTTTTGCATATCTTTACGTTTCAGAGGTTTCTAAACATTTTGGCATACATGAGAAAAAATGAATGTGTGTGTATGTGTGGTGATAATTTTTTGTTGACGATATCAGTGGTTCAAAAATCATTCGATTCCCATTGATGAGGATACGTGCTGATTAGTTTTTGACGAATACAGGTCCAGCGGCTTCGGAGATATGGAGCAAAAAGTGCTAAAAATGAGAGTTTCAAGAGAAAGGATCAACCGATTTAAATGATGCAATAAACATTTGATTCATATTGACGGGGATATGTGCTGGATCGTTTTTGGCAAACACAGGTTCAGTCATTTCGGAGGTACGGAGCAAAAAGCGCTAAAATTTCAGTTTTTTAAAAAACGCAGCATTCGATTCAAATGATACAAAATTTTTGCTCGCATTGTGAGTACGAATAAACCATTTGTTTTCTGATTCAAGCAAAAACAAATATTTTAAAATTTCAAAAAAAGAAAGATTTGAATGATTTTTTTTTCAAGTATCGGACTTTAATTATAATTCTATTTACAATTCTAAAACTTAAGTGAGTTGTAGAATTGAATACTCGAAACAAATAATTTTACTTTCGCAATTCAGTATATATAATTCTTACAAAGTAAGAAAAATGAAATAAGGTTCTTTAATTTTAACTCCGCTTGTTTCATTCTTTTACTTTTCATGTAAACATATATAAACATTGTCGTACAATGTATGAGCTCTTATATTTTTTGTCTATAAAATATGAATAATGAAAGTTATGCTATTTATTAATTTTTCGACTATTTCTCTGCCATGCACCGTACAGAATCTTTGTTCAGTGCGTATTTCGTTGTTTCAATATATGTAGTAATGGTAGCTGACATATTACTGAATGGAAAATGAATACTCGAAGTGAACTGGAATGTATATCTTGGGTTTGTTCCTATTCTCATATACATGTCCGACTGGCGAACCGACATCAATCAACTCGACGGTATTGAAGAACGTAGAAGCGGCTACAAAAGCTTGCCCAGCTCACAATTTTTCTCGAGTTTATGACTATTGTTTGCGGAATGAATAATTTAGGACCGACCTGAGCTATTAGACGGCCATGAGCTCAACGTCTGTGGACGTAATGTGCGGTCAGGTTTGAATTAGACTAGTTTATAATAAATATAAATATAATAACTAATGAGATTATTGCACTATCCTTCTACAGTTCCAACTATAGTGATGCATGGCATCGTGCCTTGAAGCAAATTGATGGAACTTCCCATACCGAAATTTAAATTGTTTAAAAAAACCTTTCAAAAATTTTGTAAACTTCGAAAAAATGATATTTTTGAGAATTTTGAAAATTTAAAAAAAAATTTAATTTCTTCAAAAATTAGAATTTTTTTTATATCTCGAAACTTTTTTCATTCTTTGATATTTCTGAAAATTTGGAACTTTTATTCAAAGCAATCGTGCTGCCTGGTTGTTTTAGAGAAGAAAAATCGAAGCGTCTCAGTCTAACGAGTAAACATTGGTACGAAACCCCGAAATTTGATGTGCAATTTCTAATGTTCATTTTTGACCGCCAGATGACATTAACTTTTTTTTTACTTTTTTCACTCGATCTCTGAAACCGCTAGACCTATCTTCGCAAAGATTTAATTTCATTTTGTCAATACAGTAATCGCAAAAATCGAAAATGAAAATTTGTATATATCTTAACGTTTAAAGGTTACCGAATATTTTGGCATACCTTAGAAAAAATGGATAAATATGTGTGTATGTGCGGATACAAATTTTCGTCGACGTTGATAAAGATATTAATTCATTTCATATTAATTTATATTGAATACCAATTTACAAATATATGTTCATTAACTTCCGTAGAGTAAGTTATATCGTAATCACCGAAAAATTGAAAATGAAAATTTTTGCATATCTTTACGTTTCGAAGGTTTTTGAACACATTAGAATACGTTAGAAAAAAAATTATTTATGTGTGTGTATGCATTGATACAATTTTTTTACACGATTTTGGGAGCACGGTTTAACCGATTTGCATGATTCCAAACCATTCGATTAGTATTGACGGGGAGATGTCCTGATTAGTTTTTGGCAAAAGCAGATTCAGTCGTTTTGGAAATACGAAGCAAGAAGTGCAAAGATTAGCAATTTTTAAGAGAACTCGATTCGAAATCGATTAGAATGATTAAGAAAACATTCGGTTGATACCGACGGCAAGATATCAAAATTGTAAAAATGCTAAAGTTTCCTTATAAAGTTAAAAAAAATCATTTTAACTTGGTTTAGCAAAAGTGATCTATTATTTCATTTTTAAAATGTTTATATGATAAAAATACGAAATACGAGCTTAAGTTTTTTATTATATTTACATTTATTATAAACATATATAGAGTCAAAGTAGTTTGATTCCTTGCTCAAATATTAGCACTTATATTAGATCTATAAATTACAAATGATGAAATTCACAGAAAATATTTGAAACAATTTTTCTTTATCACTTGTCAATTTTTATTATTGATTATTAATTATTTTTATTCCTCGAATGTTTAATAACGCTACTGGAACTTCTAACGACTTGCCTTTGCACGATGCCATGCACTGCTAGCTTTTATAAAATTGTATAAGGTACTGCGTACTGCGTTTTATGGGTACCAGCTAGCGCGTTATATGAGAACCGCGCTGAAAGAATCTCAGAACTAGTACAAATCATAGCATTTATACCTCGTTATATAGAGATCAAGAAACACAAATTACATGATAAATTATGAATTATTTTTGTTGAATTAAATAATTCATATAAGGACATGATTTAAAAAAATATAAATTATTTCTATTGAATTAAAGAGTTCATATAAGGGTATCTTAAAAATGAAACAAAAGCTAAACTAATAAACTATTTTTCAACAGAACAATTTTCAAGCAGATTTCTTTTAGAAAGATTAACTGACACTTTTGAAATAACATATTGTAGAAGATAAAATAGTAAATAATAAAACTTATATTAAAGCCTTTATACCATAATTAGTAAAGAAAGAGCTGTAGTCGATGAATTTCGGTTTTCGATATTTTTTATATTTTTAAACTAATATATTTCTAAATATTATTTATTATCACAAATAAACACTTTAAGAATTCATTACGTGCTCAATATTTCCTATGGTTATATTTCATTTACCTTTTAGGGCAGCAGTATTTCATTTAAAAATATTAAATAATTGTATATTTATTAACGTCATAAATCAAATCGAGACATTCACAAATGTAATACGCTTTTGAAGCATTTCCATTGTGGTTAATTGTGCAGAAGATATATTTCAGTATAATAATAATAATAACGAGTGATCATAAATAACGAGTAACCAAAATTGTGAAAATGTCAATACGCGCTTTTGCACATTCGCCCTCGTAAATATTTCATTTGCCAGCATTCTTGTTTCAGAAACGAAGCGAAATACCAGTCTGAACATATATTGACATTTATTTCAATTAATTAACAAACTAGTGGTGTATGCCTCAAGGTAAATTTCTGGAACTATACGAATCAAAAATTAATTTTATACAAATACTAGAAAAGATTAGAAAAAATATAACTTAGAATACTCTGCAAAGTATGAATAATTTTGGAAATTTAAAAAAAATATAAATTTAAATCTCTATCATGACTTATTATAAAATTTGATGCTTTTGAAAAGTGGACTTTTCATCGGCTTTCTTCCAAAAATGGCCGCACCTATTTCAAAAATTTAAAAACCATTTGATTGATCGTCTTAATTAATTTTGTATTACGTCCACACTTAAATATAATACATTTTTAGAATACAAAATAGAATGAAATGTAGAATGAATTGACAATCGCATTCTGTAGTTTTTAGTGAGAGCATAAACTTTATTTTTAAAATAAACTATTGAAAATTTATCATAACAGTTCTAAAAGTTGTTAAATCTCTATTCATATTGATTTACACATAACGGGAAGTTTAGGCAACAAAATGTCACTCGCACCTAGCTTATTGTTAGAATTTTCATTTAAAGATTTTGTTATTCACTTTGCTAGTTAATGGGCCTTTTTACATGCTGCTAGTTGTTATGTATTAACTATATATGTTGTGGTTAGAGCTACGGAAATTGAATAAGAGGTTCCAGTTTCGACCCGACTAGGACGACCTTATGTCAAGCAGTAACGACAAAAGCTTTTACTTGGAAATAGAGATAGTAATATGTTTTCAAGTGAAAATAGCCTTTTTCCGGAATTGCTGCATAAATAACAAATTCGTGACTATTACATAAATTTGTAATGATAAAATTTTTCAGATAGACTTTGGACAAGTGTTTAGTTTGCCATATATAAAACCGACGTAGTTAGTTATTGATCACTGCTCAAATAAAACCAAAAAAAATGAATATCGTTTGAATCTCTAAAGCATGTATCCAGAATCACATTTTCAGCTTCTGTTATAAAAGCGGTATGTTACTCATATTGAAACTTTAAATCCCTATGCATGTACTCGTATAGCTTTTTAATTCCACTATGTTCAGTATAAATATATCATAACTAATAACAATAATATCAATAAAACATTTTTTACCGTCTGTATAGTACTGTAGGTATCGCAATATTTCAACATTGTATGCAACAATATTAAAATATCTTGTTACTCCTGGAAACATTCGCCGTAGATATCTCGGTGTTACGTTTCAAATAATATGTTCTCGGAGCTCTCTGTACTCTCTACTGGTACTTGTTTACCATCATTTATAGAAACATTTCTGTACATGTGTTTATATATGTATATATATATATATATATATATATATATATATATATATATATAATATAGATTTCTGTACGATAAATTGGCCCAGCGGTGGCGAAATCGATTCGGACTTGGGCTAGCATCAACTATAGTCCCGGGTTCGTCAACTAGTCCTAAATCTCGAATATTCTCAAGTGGTAAACGCTTTCGTGGTCATAGTTGCATATAAAAATATGTTTATCACTATTATATTCATCTAATATAGTCTCATAAAGATAGAATGGTTAACTACTGGGTTGCTTTCTATAAAAATACTAGGTTAAATAATGTTTAACAGAAGTAGATTTTAGAACACTTAGTTATGATTGCACTTGAAATAACAAATTATTATATAAATAGAGAATTTTAGATATTATGACATGTTTATGTCTACAAGTGTAGGTCCATACCAGTAACTAACTTTGACATTTTTTCTTAAGGCAATCTGCATGAACTAAAATGTCATGTAAATAGTCGACTTATCTATCGGGTTTTCCTTCTTGACGATATAACTCCAGAACGCACTAACCGATTTCGACGATTTTGCATTCGTTGGAAAGGTCTCGGACTTTGTGAGGTTTATAGCAAAGAAAATTGAAGAAGGATTTCAACAGAAAAGCGGAAAACACTTTTTCTTTTTTTGCATACAGCGTTATCTCTGATACTTAGCATGTACTACAAACTAATATTTTCTGTTTGACTGCTATTCATTTGTTTGACAGCTACTCATTGTTAATTTCATGTGACAAACCGGCATTGTGTTCACTGTGAAATTGTGCAAAAAAAAATAAAAAATAAGTTATTTGTTTCCTAACATTTCAATTGGAAACCATCAAATCAATCACGTGTTTTGTGCAAATTTTTGTTCAATTTCAACAGCAGGCAATTTTTTTCTTCATCTTTTAATCGCCAAACGAAATGTTACAAAAAATGAAATCATCTGGTGGTGAAACGGAGTTCGCCCCGTTTGCTAGTTAGTCTATAAAAATTGATATTTACTTTTTCAAATTATTGGCGATACAATCTTCAACTCTCTATTTCAAAAATTAAGATTCGCTTTACATAAAAAATTAATTAATATGATTAATCGTGTGATTGATTTTATTCACGTTATATGTACCAAACCAAGCTCGTGGTTCATTATTTTCTTCATAAGCTTTAATATTTTAGGAAATTTGTTATGATCATGAATTCTATGGCTATTCAAAAATTTAGAGTCGCAAAAAAATAGAGTTAAATACGAAGAAACAGCTTCGATCATTACTAAATACTAATCAGCTAGATTCCCAACAGTGTCGAAAATGTTGAAAAACTCAGCACTTATATGCTAATTATAAAGAAATGGTGCACCTAATCCTTTTGCAGAACTATTCAATGCGAATCTCCATAGAGTTTCTTCAAATAAGTTTCATTTAAAAATTTTGAAATCAGTATAGCCGCTTGTGAGAAAACGTCTTCGAAGGTTCCAATTTGGGTTCACATGCACTTCTTTGCACATACTTTTGCCAATTTTAGAATTGAATTTTTCAGAATGACTTGAAACGTCGTGAAAACATAAAATTAGCAATTCAGATTTCCAGACAAAAAGAAACTTTTCCTTCTGGAGGTTAAAGATATCGGCCAATCTTTTGACCGATCATGTAAAACGAATTAGGGTTATGTGTACATATATTTTTGCATAATGCAGAAGATGTTTTCGTTAAAGAAAATATAGTTTTTCTAAATGGAAACTTTATTTACTATTTGGCCAACTTCTTATATAAAACTACGTCCATTATTTACTTGCTATGCTAAAATTAGATCAAGGGTTGGAGTGGCTCGGCTGTTTAGTTTGCAAAAACCGCGTTAGTATATCACAAGGGTCTGCATTGCTTTGATCTTGTACAATCTGATTCCAGATAACCCAATGCAGAAAAATCTGTGTCACGTTCACGTTTCTCAAGAGAGATAAAAACGATATTCCTGTTTGAATTGTGTTATGTAGGATTAGAAACACGAAATGGATTGAACTAAGTTATGTTTTCTTTCTATTTCGTTGCTGCAAATTTGCTATTGAATAGTATTTAATAGTAATTTGCTATTGGATTTATCTATTATACCTTATTACATATATATATATATATATATATATGTGTGTATATATATATATGTGTATATATATATATATATATATATATATATATATAGTTTGATTCAAGAAATAGATACAAATTTTACGAGTTACAAATTTTATCGATAAATTCGATAGGGCAAACTCAATTAAATTGTCTTATTGTCAAATAACAATAAATGTATTTAATATTTTAAATATTATGAATTGCAATTAAAAATAATGGTGCAAGTGCCTTAAGGATGATTGCTGGAACTTTTTATGATTGCTGGTACAGTAATTAAACATCCGCGAAATCAAAATAATCAATAATCAATAAAAATTTATCAATGAGTTTTTGAGAATCAACTATTGTTTTGAATATTTAAATTATTATCATAAATACTGATTTTTTTGTCTTTGTTAATTTATCTGATCTGATTTTATAGATTTAATATGATATAATTGCTTATATTTGGACGACGATCTTCATATGTGTTTATCTACAAGGACGAAGACAAAATAAACAAAACTAAATCATTTCTTCACACTGTCGACACAAGCAATATCCTTCTTGAATCAATCTAATCGGATGCGCTGTTCTCAAATACAGCAGCTCTTCTTTACACTTTTTACTTCGAATCCCCGACCACTGGATCTGCATTCGCAAAAATGTAATCAATTATTCACTCAATACAAATAGAATATTTTTTGAATCATTCTAATCAGATGTGCGGTTTTCTTGAAAACCAGTTGTTTTTGCGCTTTCTGCTATTATCCTTGGAATCAAAATTATTTAAAAATGCAAAAGATTGCTAGACTTTTTTAGGAAAACGTACAATTAATAAACATAACGATAATAATAAAAGAAAAACATGTAAAACTGCTTCAAAAATTACTATTATTTTTCATTTTGAAGTATACTTTAAATCATTTTATTCTATTATCCGTTTACTGACTTTATTGTTATCATTTAGTATAATTAATTATTCCCTTTATATTCTATAAAATTAACAGTTGTTGAGTGAGAAATCTTTCCCAATATAGGTCCTTTGGTTTGTTATTTCGGTCAGTAATTCTCAACCTTCTATTCAGTAATAATTTATCCTACTCTTGTATAAGCAAACAAAGTTAGCTTCCTATTTTCTCATGATAATTTATGGTTCTTTCCTTGATGTATTTAACCTCTTTAATGCTAAGCCATCTGTGAATAGTTTCATTGGTCACATACCACGGAACATTTACTACAGTCCCTACAGTCTTAGTATTTTATATTGTGCACTTTGTATTGTTTTTATATTTATTACAATAATTTTTCGACACTAATTCAAAATTCGATACTTTATCAAGGAAAATAGTTGAGTATTTTTATTTAAAACTATTTAATGGTGCTATACTATATACGTAAATATACGTTTTACGTAAAATAATAGCATTGCACAACTGTTGAGTTTTTTCATTTCTCAAGTTAAAATACAATCTGTTTTTAATAACAAAGATATTTAGTTATTATTATGATTAATATATGTATGAAGTTAGAACAAAGTTAAGAAGGTTACCCATTGGTGAGGTTTATTTTGTTTAATTTTGAGTATTTTTGATATACGATATTTTGACACCGATGTCACTTTTAACTATTGGTGCCATACACGTCTTAGGGCAAGTTGCTAGAACTTTCCGTACCATAACGAAATGTTCGAGGAATATTAAATGTTTTCAAATAGATTATTATAAATATTGTAGCATTGTCTAATATTTATAAGAATTATATAAACTGAAATGCAAAGTTGAAATTATTTGTTTAAAGTATATTAGAACAAAATTGAAATTAAAATCTGAATTACTTGCCAAACTGCCTTTGCCAAAAACTAATCACATCTTCTCCCGATCATTAAAAATTGAATGCTTTTTAGATCATTCAAATCGGATACTCAGTTCTCTCAAAAACTCGATTTGTATTTTCTGCACTTTTTGCTCCGTATCTCCGTAACGGCTAGACCTGCATTTGCCAAAAACTAATCAGCACATCTCCCTATCAACAGGAATCGAATATTTTCTAAACCATTCAAATTGGTTGATCCGTGCACCTGAAAATGTGGACGAAAAAATGCACACACACACATCCATTTTTTCTGCGGTATGCCAAAATGTTCAGAAACCTTCAAAACGTGAAGATATGCAAAAATTTTGATTTTCGATTTTCGGCCCATTACTATAACTACTCTACGAGAAGTAAAAAACCGTCATTATAAACATACACGGGAATAAACATCATTACCTATTGGTCCGATTCTAGTCATTGTGACAAAATATGAAGTCTTTTGAAAAGCAATAAATTCAGTTCAATGACGAGATAATATTTTGACACTTGTTTATACGACCTAAAAATTTATTTATTTATTTATTTATTTATTTATTTATTTATTCATAAGCAAGCCGTAATCAATAATAATAGATATTATTTCAGGCTCTTGTCAAGCAAAAAGACATTTGTTTTAAGCTCAAGTGTAAAATGTATCAACTAGCGCCCTTGTTTCAATACCGAAAGTACTGATATTTTTAAGATAAATACCGGTATTAATATCGCCGAAAATTTATAAGGTATATTGGGGTTTCTATAATGCATTTCCAGGGCATCTATAATGCATTTTCCATACTATGCTAATGAATAATTTTACTAAGTGATATTTTATCACTTTCAGTTAACATAAATATTGGAAACACTTTCATGTTCGTGATTTCTATCACGTTACAAAGTGTCATCAAATATCACACTAGTAAATTTCCCTCTTAGACATTGTAGGTTCAAACCAGGTGTTATTAGCGCGGATTTTGATATTCTTATATCGCAAGTCATGCACAATTTTAAATATATATATATATATATATATATATAAGGCAAAACAGAAAGGGAAAAATTAATCTGTCATGAATAAGATTATAAATGGGAATTTATATTCAAAAAAAATATTGTGAAATTTCTGGGAAACGTATTTATGTTTTGAGTCGTTCATTATTTCGAGAAGTTCGTTACTTATTCAGTGCGACACATCCTTTTAACTATATAGACGCGGGAATTATAACATATTGTATTAACTTATAAATCTTATACGCACAGGCGGTTTTGCGGTGCCGTCGACAGCTCGGTATGCTATTGTAAATTAATTTTCAGTATAGCAACTTGTGCACGTGTATGCGAAATAGGTTTCGAAGATCAACATTACACATGCCGACGGACAAACTGTGTACCAACTACATTATATTATTGCAACAGCTCACCGTATGCTAATGATACATATTTTGAAAATTACTAAAGGATTCCCATCCTATCTAGCTACAATATGACAAAAGGGTTTAATTCCAGCAGTGTTCATTTGTGAATATAATAGTTTAATTATAAGATGTATCCATCTTATTAATCCAACTATTATAAAATTAAAAAAAAAATATTTCAACAAGGTTTTTTCGTTGTATTGGCTTGGGATAGGGCGGGGCACAAAGGGCGAATTTGACTTTGAGCAATTATATTGTGAAAACTAATTGGATTAGTTTTCACAACATAATTGCTCACAGTCAAATTCTTCCTTTATCGTCTATCACAACAAATAACACATATCAAACAAACAACTGACTATGTGCAGTAAAACTTATAGCTAAATTATTATTGTAGAAATGTGTTTTTCCTGTTTGTCAAAAAATTGTCACCATAACAGATCCCCTGTCTTACTTTTAATTTTAAAAGGATTTTACAAAGTAATAGCTACATTATTCAACCATTGCAATATATAATGAGTATATTTTTATAGAAATAACACTGTAAATAACCTTGATCTGGTATTTCGTCAAAAATATTCATTAGCTGAGTTGGAATAACTATGTATTTTATTTATCTTTTGTAAGGATGCTTTTATGAACTTTGCTTTAATAAATGTGTCTTTCGATTTTGATAGACAATTCAATTATAAAAAAAATTCAAAGACAAAGAAAAAGAAAAAGTGACTTCTTTCAATTTTTAGGAACGGCATTAATCGTATACATATAAATTTTTTGTTTCTATTAAAAACAAATCCTTCCTGAAGAAGGGGACATTCCGTGTCTAAAAAACTTAATATTCTTTTCAAAAATAAATAGCATTTTAGTTTAGAAAATGAAAATCATAAAAAACTAGCTGTAAGTGGAATTCTGTCTTAAGGCAATTAGGGCATCGTCTTCTGTCTTAAGGCAAATTGCTGGAACTTCCCGTACCAAAAATTATTTTTTTAAAACGATTAACATTTTTGAAAAAAAATTACTTTGAAAAAATAAGATTGTGGAGTGGAGAATTAATGTGTACTCTTTGGGCTTTTGCCTATCTCAACAAAGTGTCGTGGGTCTTTGAGGAATTATGTATATGCAGAGAATGAAAGTGATGATCGAATGAGTCTGGCGGCATTCTTCGCCAACTTATAAGAGAAGAAATTCATTTAGAGTCAGGAAGCGCACAAACGAAAGTCATTTTGAAGGGGATGCTTCATTGTTGTCGCACCTTGTATCAAAACGTTTCTACCCAAGCAGTACAAAGAAGTTGGTCTTGAAACTCTATATTGTTTTTACTTACCTTTTATCTGCATACTAACCTAATTTTTGTTTACCTGTTGGGTACGTATAGAATATTTAGATACACATGCACATAGGGCTAATATTCTTATTTTAGGAAACATAGAAAATAATTAAAATTTCATTAAAATGATCAAAATTAGAAAGTTTTTTGAATTTCAAAAATTCTAAATCTTGCTTATATCCTTTAAATTAATAATTTTCAATTCTATTGCAAAATTATTAGTAAGCGTTAATTATTAATTAATCGGATGCATTATTCTAAATAATTCGTAGAAATTTGAGATTTGTCCTTGAATGGATTCATTAAAAGCAAGTTCGATATTAGATCATGAAATATAAAGGATAAAATTTAAGTCATGATGCCATGCATCACTAGTTTATTATGTAACTAACGTTTCTCGTGAATATTTTGATACAAATTGTCTGTTCGAAGTTACATTGTTTATTTTACCCTTAACGGACTATGGGCGTTCTATAGGCTTTTACTATTAATATATTAAATTTATTACAATTATAATGCTCCTATATTTGCTTTGTGCGATTTTGACTGATTATTATATATTAACTTCCTGTAGGGTAAGTACCAATGTTTACAAGTTCAGAGAATACGCGGCGCTTACGCGCTTTGTTATTCGACTTCAAATTAGCTATGCAGCGCGATTGCTTAAAAAAATGTTCAAAATTGACAAAAAAAAATCAATTTTTTTTGGGGAAGTATATAATTAAGTTTGCGGTGCGGGATGTTTCATCGATTCGACTTAAGGCACGATGCTATGCACCACTAGTTTAATTTTTTTTGTACATGCATTTTTGTGGTATTTGAATTTACACAAGCACAGTATTTATTTGATATTTCAAGAAGGCGCTTCAGGACTTATTTATTCAAAGTTCAGTTTGTAGTTATCGAAGATAAATGCTTTATTGATGACGAGCGAACTTGAAATTTTTCTGACTCATCAAGGATTAAGAATTTGAAGCAAAATAGCATTTATGCTTCTTAATTTCGTAAATTATACAATGTTACTTTCTGAATTTGTTTTACTGTTAAAAAAAAACATAAATACAACACAAAGGCAGACAATGAACTTTTGTGATACAAATTTATAAAATCAATGTCATGGATAAACAAAAAATACTTTATACATCTACATCTACAGGTATGACTAAAAATATTGTATAATCCTTGGCATTAAAATAAATTGAGTTATTGGAAATAAGTTTGTTCTAACACGGATCAACCGATTTGAATAATTCAAAAAACATTCGATTTGTATTGATAAGGAGACGTGCTGATTAGTTTTTGGCAAAGGCAGGTTTAGCCGTGCCGAAGATATGGGGCAAAAAGTGCCGAAAACGGTAACTCAGTTTTTAAGAGAATGGAGCGTCCGATTTGAATAATTCAAAAAACATTTTACTTGTATTAACAAGATGAAGAATTGATCAAATTTTCATGAAGGCGGCAGGTCTAGCGGTTTCGGAGATCTAATGAAAAAAGTAAAAAAAAAATGCCATTTGGCGGTCAAAAATGATCATTAGACATATGCACATCAAATTATCAGATATTTTATAGAGATTTTAACAATAAGTATATTTTTTTTTACATTTCTATGGGTTCCGTACCAATGCTTATCCGTTAGACGGCGGCGCGGCACTTAAGCGCTTTGACATTTTGTCTCTATGCAGTTCAAGCAGTACGATTGCTTTGAAAAAAAGTTCAGAATTTCCAAAATATGTCAAAATAAAGAAAACATTTTTCTTTTCAAAAAAATTTTGTCTTAAAAAAAAAAATTTTTTTTCAAAAAATAATTTTTTGTAAAATTTATAGTTTCTCAAAAATCTAATTTTTTTGAAGTAAAATTTTTTCAAAAATATTAATCGTTTTTAAAAAAATAATAATTTTTGGTACGGGAAGTTCCAGCAATTTGCCTTAAGGCACGATGCCTTAATTACCTTAAGACAGAATTCCACTTACAGCTAGTTAATATACAATTTTATTGAACATATTTCGAAATTTATCTGTCGGTTTAGCAAGTATATATATATATATATGAATTTCTTCTGAAACAGCACAATTATCTATACAGCAAATATCTGTTGTCGCATTTTTCCTCGTTTCACATGATATTTACCTACACGTAGTGCTGCGTAGTGAGAGTATTCCAGTCAGTCAGGCGCCACAGTTATAATCGCGTGTTCCTCTGTATAGTAACTGCGAGCGGATCGCTAGTGAAGGAGGAAATAATGCATCTGATGACGTCCGGCCATCCGGCAGTCGGCGTCCGGGCCATGAAATGCAACTCTGATCGCCATCCATTCATTAAACGGAACTCGCATTACTCTTGTCCGTCCGCGCCTAGCGCTGTTCCAACTGTTTTTTTTGCTGCCGCCACATTGGATCGACATTGAATTCTCTTTACTTTTGTCTACGATTCTTTGCTTCGTACACTCTATTGGATATCTTATATATTTTCAGTAATCAAAACTTAACGCGTATGAGCTTTTGTGATCACGTTTTTATAGATGGTAACCCAGACGGTCATTATATCTCTATTTGATAAAATTGTTTATATTGTTTCTAATAGGGCAGGGCGGGGCACAAAGCTTCAATTTAATTTTTTTTTTCTTTTTTTTTAACTCTGTTTTATTTAGCAATCAGAAATACATAACTCCAATGAGATCTTCTCAGTTTTACAATTAATATGATAATATTATATTAGACTTAATTTAAGACTAAGTCTAAAGGCCATTGTCGTTTCAATCTCCTTATGCCAAAAGGTTGTTGAGTAATGTCAACTATTAATGGGTTCAAATGTGAGTCCAGTTTGCGTTTGTATTTTTCCTTGAATTTGAATTTGAGCAATTACATTGTGAGAACCAAACCAATTATGTCACAACAAATAATATATATCAAACAAACAATGAAAAGTATCTGACTATGTTCAGTAGAACGACCAGCTAATTCTATATTATAGAAATGTATTTTCCTGCTATTTTTCAAAAATTTGTCACCTGGTTCCAATTACTCCATCGGTGGTATAAAATTGGACGGTCAGGGTGCAAAAAGGTCTGATGTCTTATTTCTAATAGCTACATTGAAATATCTCCGTTTGTCAATAAATTATACTATTTGATCCATGGTTAAGAAATCCGTACAAATTAAAACAACCCTCTTGAGATTGATAATGATTGGAGGTGATGAAAAGTCAATTTTCTTCAGGCTAATATTTATTTTAATGTCATTTTTTTAAAATGTGAACCTCAAAATTATTGGATGTGTTAAAATTCCTTCGACTAAACTGAGACAACCATTTTATTTAACATACGGTGTTGATGTCTAAGCTCTAATGCTGCCTTTTTTATTTGGTCGAAAATTTTCACTATCATAGAAATATATTTGTGTCTTTGGATTGAAAGCATGACAAAATTAACAGATTTTTTTCAAATAGTCTGGCGTATCAATTAAGTCAATTGAACTATTGCCATCACAATGGTTATTAAAAACCATTATTCAACCAATGCAATATATAAATTTCATTGGTACATTTCTTACAAAGATAACACTGTAAATTAATTCGATCTGATGTTTCATCAGATATAATCATCAGCGTAGTTGGAATAACTATTTATTTAACTTATTTCTTGTAAAGATGTCATAAACTTGATTCACTTTTTATTTAATATTTTTCAATGTTCACACCCTTGCCAGAGTCAAGATTCAAGTGGTCCTTTTTACACCTTTTATAGAGGTTATATAAAAAAAACGGTTGAGTATATCTTAAAAATATCAATACATCTTAGAAATAATTAAATACCGTATTCCTAGAACTTATATTAAGGTCTTTCAAACTAAAAACAGCGCTCAAAAGAAAAAAAACTAACAATGCAAGAAATTGTCAAAAATACTCTACTGAATACTTGATGAATTTTCTTCTATTGATGCAACAATGTCGGGGTACAGTTTTTTTTCCCTTGGAGATATATTGCTATCTATATTTTCATGTGAAACCTACGTCACTGCTGGCGGGTATCGAATCTGGAACCTTCAAATGGAAGTCCATAGCCCTAATCCAGTGGTTTCCAACCTTTGTTGCGCCTTCCCTTAATTTTTTCAACCGTTTAATATTATAAATACTCGACTGATATTATCACACTACAAATTAATATGCTACATTTTGTAAAAATATTAAATAAAAACTAATTATTTTTAACACAACGGCGTTCCCCCGTGGATCCCACAGATTGGGAACCGCTGTCCTAATCACTAGACCAAGTGGAAACCCGCATAGCATAATTTTTTTTAACCATTACGGTTTCGTTAATTTTTGTTGTGTACATAGTTCTTGAAATATTATTGATATCTATATGAGGAATCAATTATAATTAATCTTTTACCCTAACTTTCAACTTTTATCTCATACTTGTAATTGCAATATTTTCATACTTGTAATTGCATTTGCAATGCTTAATATGAGCATGCCAATATAAAAACTTGTACAATTATTCATCTTCACGTTTTATACAATTCATTATCCAATTCATTGTCAAGTCAAAGTTATATAAAGCTGTTTTTATTTCCATTTATATTTTAAATGTATAATTTATCCAAGTTCTACATTATTCTTTGAAGTAAATAACTTTTCTCAGATTCTATATAATATTTGAATATATTTCTTGAAATGATTATATTTTATTTTTATTTTGTGAGGTTTTCTTGCAGTTCCGGAATATTTTGGTACTATATCAAAAACTTTTTGTGGTTATGATTCTTTACTAATTCATATCACATAAATCATGTCTTTTAGTTATGCACGGAGCGAGGAATATTTTAACTCTTCTTATTAAAATGGTAACTTGACGCATCTTTCAGTTACCGAACATTTTAAAAAGTTACGTTTTATAATTATATCAGATAATGATAACATTCTTGGCATATGTAAATTATGAAATAGGCTTATAAAATATATCAGTTTATAAGATGTAAATAAGATTGCGAAGTTGATTCTAGCATTATAAGTATGTTTTTTTTCTGTCTTCACATTATTTTTAAAATTGCATTCATTTATTCTGTCACGTTCTCGACATCAACCAATTTTGTTATTTGAATTTTTTGCTTTTTAATTCTGTTCAGTATGTTTTGATAAAATAAAATATCTATTATTTTATTAGGTATCAAAATATCGTTCGACTGATTGCGTTTATTTAATAAATTAAACGATTTCTTTTTGTGGTGTAATTTAAAAAGCAACTATTACTTATTTAGTTTTTACTTGAAATATTCATTAGCAGAGTTGGAATAACTGTTAATTTATTTTATATCTTAAAAAATGTATTTTTTCTTATTATTTACAACTTTGCTGGTGTAAAGGTATAGTTGGTCTCTTTTAACCACTCGCATGTGAGCTTTTATAGAGGTTATACAGAAAAACTGTTGAATCTAACATAAAAATAACATATATTTAGGTATCATAAACTAAATAATATCAATCAATCAATCAAATACTTTTGTTATGAATATTGATACATGGTCGATTATCTCCTGATAGCGACATCGTAAGAATTGAGGAGAACGGTTAGTTATATATCTATTGCTTCTACTTTTAAATAGTATCGTTAAAAAATTCTATACTTTACTTCTTTTAAGATAATGACGGTGGATTCTTTTACCAGCGGACTTTTAAGCCTAGCTCTTTCCTTTGTATCATTTTTACTAAAATTTAATTTTATAATTGCTTATAAAATTTTTCTCAATTTATTTAATTTACACTAAGCAAACTACTTAACTACATTCATTTTCAATAAAATTATTCTTTTTTCAACTCTATACAAAAAACGGAATTCGAAATTATTAAGCAAAAATTAATTTTTCAAATGTTACAAAAGAAAACTTAGAAACTTAAAAAAAAATGAAAAAGGTTCATATTTGTGAGCTTTTTGAAATAAAAAAAATTAATTTTCATAAATATTTTATATTTTTGCGGGATGTCTAATATTTAATTATTAAAAATAATGTAAGTTTTTGCACAAAATAAAACTACAAGGGTGCTTTGTCAAATTGAGGTCTTTGAAGTTTTACTTCAACTGGAGTTATGAAAGTAAAGTGTGAGAAAATTTCCATTGTCATTTTATTCTGCAAGTAGGAAACATTCACTTCTTCATATATTACATTTATCATTCACTTCTCGTAGGGTGTGTGTGTATATGTGTTCGGATACAAATTTTCGTCGGCGATTTCTGGAACACGGTCAACCGATTTGAATGATTGAGATATTTTATAGAGATTGTAATAATAAGTATAAAATTTGTTCACATTTCTATAGGTTTCGTACCAATATTTATCCGTTAGACTACAACGCGGCGCTTTGATATTTCGAATTTAAAAGTTTTCAAAAAATTCAAGATATAAAAAAATTACAATATTTTCAAAGAAGTCAATTTCAAAAATTACAAAATATTAAAAAATCTAATTTTTTCAACGTTTTCAAAAAATTTAAAAGATTTTTTCAAAAAGTTTAAGTTGGTACGGGAAGTTTCAGCAATTTGCCTTAAGGCACGATGCTAGGCACTACTAGTTAACTTCCCGTAGGGCAAGTTATAGTAATCGCAAAAAAATCGAAAATGAAAATTTTTATATATCTTTACGTTTCAAAGGTTTCTGAACATTTTGGCATACCTTAGAAAAAAATGGATGTATGTGTGTGTGTGTGTGTGTGTGTATGTGTGTGTGTATGTGTGTGTGTATGTATGTACGTGTGTGTATGTATGTGCGGATACAAATTTTCGTCGACGATTTCGGGAACACGGGTCAACCGATTTGAATAATTCAAAAAACATTCGATTCGTATTAATAAGGAGACGTGCTGATTAGTTTTTGGCGAAGGCAGGTCTAGCCGTTCCGAAGATACGGGGCAAAAAGTGCCGAAAACGGTAACTCAGTTTTTAAGAGAATGGAGCGTCCGATTTGAATAATTCAAAAAACATTTCACTTGTATTGACAAGATGAAGAATCGATAAAATTTTCATGAAGGTAGGTCTAGCGGTTTCGAAGATATGGAGGAAAAAGTAAAAAAATGAGCCATTTGGCGGTCAAAAATGATCATTAGACATATGCACATCAAATTATCAGATATTTTATAGAGATTTTAACAATAAGTATACATTTTGTGAACATTCCTATGGGTTCCGTACCAATGCTTAAGCGTTAGACAGCTACGCGGCGCTTACGCCCTTTATATTTTGTCCCTATGCTGTTAAAGCAGTACGATTGCTTTGAAAAAAAGTTCAGATCTTCCACAATATGTCAAAATGAAGAAAAATTTTTTTTTCAAAAAAAAAAAAAATTAAAAAAAAATATTTTTTTAAAAAAAAAGTAATTTTTTGTCCAATTTATAGTTTCTCAAAAAACTTATTTTTTCAAAGTAATTTTTTTTTCAAAAATGTTAATCGTTTTTAAAAAAATAATAATTTTTGGTACGGGAAGTTCCAGCAATTTGCCTTAAGGCACGATGCCTTAATTGCCTTAAGACAGAATTCCACTTACAGCTAGTTTATATTATCAAATGGAAATGAACATCACCACCGTATGATTCGACATTGTAGTAGCGCGGGCCTACGAACTTGTTGACGCAAGTCAGGGCGCTTAAACTCTACGAAACGGAGTAGCTGTATACTGCGTTAGTTGTTTTGTATTTAAGTGGATGGCGTATACTCTCTCGTATTATTATTCTCAACATTATTTCGTTGTACGGCATTGTACATGTCAGCGGTTATTGTATATAAAAGCGGCATAAGTCCACATGATCGGTACGGAGCATATACACAAACCGGAATGGCATACCATTACTCGCAGTAGCAATAATATCCACTATGGCTTTACTCCGGGATCCGGGACATTTGTTCCGGCATCCCCTTCACGAGCCGTTGCCGACGCGACGGTATACAATTCAATTTCAAATAAATTTACAGAAAAGCACGTCAATACTTTCCCGTTTCCTATTTCTCAAGATTGAGGATTTTGATTGCGTGACGTAATGCCGTCGAGCGACGAGTAATTTTTAGAACCTTTTATTTTCATTTTCATTTAGAACCATTTCACCTCCAATTCAGAACATACACACGCTTTTCAATTGTGTTACATAATGCGCAACAATTTAACTATGCCTGCCGCGCTATCGTTTAGCACGATTTTAATAATCGTTAGCGAATTGAAAGTGTTAATTGAAAAATAGCAATAATTGAAAGTGTACACCGCACGCTCGCCATTCTAATTATTTTAATCACTTCGATCAATACAGTTCCATGATTTGGAACTAGAAAGATTTTGCTGATATTATGAAAAGCTTCATTTGTTAATTACTCAATTCCCAATGCTATTTCCGAATAAGGTGCTGATGAAGCACATGTAAATGATTATTTTATTATATAGGGTAGGGCGTTTACCTCATAAGCGTGGTAAAACTGGAAAGCCAGAGAGCAATTAGGTCCAATGTCTGATTTTTATTTTAAAGGCATTTTACGAAATAATATCTACATTATTTAACCAATGCAAAATATTAATTTTATGGGTACATTTTTTTTCAGAGATAACACTGTATAACCTTGATCGGGTATTTCGTCGAAAATAACTAGCACAGTTGGAATAACTATTTATTTAACTTATTTCTTATGAAATTGTTTTTTTAACTAAATTTACTTTCTCAATAACTATTTTTTATTGTTTTCACCTTTGCCAGGGTAAAGGCCCAGATAATCCTACCCGCATGTAAGCTTTTACAGAACTTATATGTAAAAAAAATTGTTGAATTCAATTTAGAACAATACATCCTGTAAATCATATAAATAACGTAGACCTAAAAAATATATTAAGGTTTCGTAAGCAAAACAAGAGTCCTCACAACCAAAAAAACTAACAACAAAAGAAAATTCTTATGTTAGGGATTTTCAATCATTTCCGTTTATCTCCCGATAGTAAAGTCGTCAAAATCAAAATGATGGCTGGTTATACATCTTTTTCCCTCTACTTTCAAATATTGTTGTTTAAAAATTCTTTACTTTATTTGTTTTTGGGATCAATGGTGAACCTTTGAGCTCTGCTCTACCCTATACACAACATGTATGTATATGTATATATATACATAAATATGTGTGTATGTTTTCAGAGATATATTTTTTTCCAACCATTTATGCAGTTTTGTTGAAGCACTTGCGTCGTGCTTTTCAAATTTATTTAACTTTTTTTTTGTGAAATTGTTTTTTTTAAATTATATTTACTTTCTCATTAACTATTTTTTTTTTGTTCACATCTTTGTCAGGGTAAAGGCCCAGATAATCCTTTTTATCCTACCCGCATGTAAGCTTTTATAGAACTTATATGTAAAAAGATTGTTGAATCCGATTTAGAACAATACATCCTGTAAATCATATAAATAACGTAGACCTAAAAAATATATTAAGGTTTCGTAAACAAAACAAGAGTGCTCACAACCAAAAAAACTAATAACGAAAGAAAATTCTTTTGTTAGGGATTTTCAATCACTTTCGTTTATCTCCCGATAGTAACGTCGTAAAAATCAAAATAATGGCTGGTTATACATCTTTTTCCCTCAACTTTCAAATATTGTTGTTAAAAAATTATTTGCTTTATTTGTTTTTGGAATCAATGGTGAACCTTTGAGCTCTGCTTTACCCTATACACAACATGTATGTATATGTATATATATACATAAATATGTGTGTATGTTTTCAGAGATATATTCTTTTTCAACCATTTATGCAGTTTTGTTGAAGCACTTGCGTCGTGCTTTTCGAATTCTACTCCACTATCGATATTCGTGATAGTAAATAAGTACACTACCTATGCTGCTATTATTTTCACATTTTTGAAAAAGCCTTTTATGTGCGTGTGCATAAATCACATATTCTTATTTCTGAGAATGGTAACGCTAAAATAATGTTTTGTTTTCCGTAAATAGATACTTTTGATAGCACGAAACTGATATGATGCACAAACGTGACTATTAATATTCACACAACCAAGTAATACTACAATAGTAGATGTACGGAAATAGCGCAGTTTCTTACAGAATAATAATTTAGCAGAATAAGTTATGGTCGGTTTTCTCAATAGTATATTTAATGCAATAGTTCATAGCGAGCGCAATGTGGAACTGCTTTCTTTATAGATTGCCAGATTTTTCAGTATGATAAAGTCTATACATCAAATTTTTATATCTTTTATGTAATTTATTTCAATTTGTTTTCACTGAATTCAAAATTCTGAACCAGTTCATCATAAAAGTTAAAACTCGATATCATGGAAATCATAGCAGAGATACATTTGCTTTTATAAATATTATGAAAAGGGTTGAGCTTGGTTCATTTATTTCTAACCTGTAATAATTGCAGTAATAATAAACTCTGTAAGGGTAGATAGACAAATATTCCCAATTAGTCGTAATGAAAATTAAATAAATTTTTTCATTTACTTGGGCTTTTAGAACTTTGTTCTTCAAAGTACAAAATTCTAGGTTTGATATTCGACTTGGGAAGCTTGATGTTAAGCAGTAGTAACATTGGTTTTCGTAACAAGAAAACGACATTATTTTTCCTCTAAAAATAGCCCTCTCTGGCTTGACATTATGCTATAAAATGTCATTAGTATTAGAGAAATTCTAATGATAAAATACATCAAATAGAGGAGCCAACCCATGGATTGCTTTCTAAGAAGCCACGTAGTTCAGAAAAAATCATTACACATAGCTCATTGCTCATAGGACTGCTAAGTTTTGATAGCTGTTCATAATAATAACTAGGTGTATGTGGCATTTTGCCTTAAGACTAGTTGAATGAGCTTTCTGATACGTTCGAATTAGGGTTTGTCGGTTTTCAAAAACCGGTTTTTTTGGCGAAAATTATGGAATTCGAAAACCGATTTTTTAGTGAAAAAAGTCGGTTTTCACTGTACAAATGAAAAATGACAAATATAGCCAAACAAAAAAGATAAATGTATATATTAATTTAGATTTTTATACCAGTGTATATATTAATTTAAATCAGTGTGACTTCTTCTTAAAAAAGTAACTTCCTCTACTCAAACATAAAACAAAGAGCTTTAAACTTTCGAAGCCACAAATAAAAGAACAAAAAACTTAGAATTATTATATCAGGCTTTAAAAACAATTAAGCATAATTTGGTCGCAAGTATGAGAGTATTTACAATTTCAGGAAATTTTGTGAGTACACAGAGGACACGTCTTAGTAGCAATTCGGTAGACGTTCTCAGTTTTTTGAAATCATATTTTATTAAACAAAAACAATTATAATGTTTAAAATTAATTAATTAAACTTTCTCGGAACGGACAATATCCGAGTTCAGTTTAATTGCTTTTAAAACTAAAATTGATATCAACAAGTATGTACCAACATGTATCTAATATTTTCTTTTTAAATTATATGTGAAAATGATGCATAAATAACGAATAATTATTTTCAAAGTTATTTAATCGAAATAAACTATTATTTTTTAGATCTACTAATTAAAATTAAAATAATTATGTATCCATAAAATTGAACAACAAATAAATTTAGTCAAATACTGCTCTAAACCACACTAAATTTGCGGATAACTTATAGAATATTCGAAAAAAAAAAAATTTTCTACATTTTTTTAGTAAAATTAAAATTCGAAAACCGGTTTTCTGAAATGTCGGTTTTTGTATAAACCCTAGTTTGAATAGCAAAAATATTGAGATTTAGCTATTTAGGTAAAACAATATTTTTTTAAAATCAAACCACTTGTGTTAGGTTGTAATGTCTTAGTATGTTCTTTAATGATGATCATCATAAAAAGATACAACATCTCTTCTATCATAAAAAGATGCATCAAAATCTTTAAATAAATTCATCATAAATTTGTTTACTAAAATCTAATCATCATGATTCTCAATTGATTGAGAAAATGTAGTGTAAAGGTCAAAAATTGGTTTACATACACACATATTCAAAGTATTTCCACATTTTGGCTCAAACAATTCAGTATGACTCGAAACGTCGAGAAAACTTAAAAAAGTAAAAACTTGCTATATGCACTGCTCGTAAATAAAGGACCCTTTTCATTATTCAAAAGAGATAAGATATTACACAAGGAAGTACTTGGCTGTAAGAAACTAATATTTATTTTGATATCGAATAATTAGCATAAACAAAGGAATTTAATTTTATCTTACAGTATTTTCACCGTTTATTAAATAGCTATACGTGTTTCTCTATATCTGTAGTTTCCATCTCTATAGTATATTATCAATAAGCAATTAAAACTAACCTTTCAAATTTCATATGATTCAGCCTGATGTTAATTAATTATTCAAAATATTTTGAATCGAATTCATTCATTCAGTTATGACAACACATAAAGAACATATTTTGTCGAAGGTATCCATTATGAATTCAAATCCCTTTGATTATATCGGTTTCGAAACATCTTGGGTAGTGGGATTTATGCGGATAATAGAGATTTCTAGGAGAGGTAAATACTCATTGTCAGACAGAATCCATCGTTCGTATTTCACGAGATAAATGCACTGCATTCACAATCGCTCGAGAACCAAACTGAAGCGGAGGCGAAACGGATAAATGGAACGACAGTTTTCATTCATTTCAAATCTTTCGCCTCGCTGAGACGCGGCTTCACTATCCATTTCTTAGTCGAAAACATCTGTACGAAAAAAAGCCAAAGCTCTGCTTCTTACGAGAAAATACGAACTAAGGGAGCTACATTGATTAAAATTAACTTCAGCGCTGCATTTAACATTTGAAAAACCGTTAAGGAAATTGAAACTTAAAATGTGATTAAGCACTTATATTACACAGGTAATGAACATATATTTTTATTAAATATTAAATATAAACACACTACATTCAGTTTTTTTTCACACATTTTATTTCATAATTTACAGACGTTTGAAGATCATGGTATGTCTCATCTTCAGTGTAACTGAAGTGTAAATTTTTATTATAAATTATATCTAATTTTTAAACGAAACACCAACTTTATCTTTCAAAGCTTGACACTGTACTAAATATGTGAATTATATGTAGAAATATTTGAAAAAGCTAAATCTTAATTAATTCAAAAAACCATAACCAAGAGTTAAAAAAACATGGATAGATATTATTATTAATGCAAACAAAAGCAGTGCGTGTATCGCATACTAAAATCAACAAATGTGAAAACACATAATTTAAATGAAGAGATTAATATTATTTAGATTAAGACTAGTTTTGTATGGCATCGTGCCTTAAGGCAAATTGCCGGAACTTCATGTACCAAAAATTAAAATTAAAAAAAAAACTAAAATCTTTTTAAAACTAAAAATTGGATTTTTGAATTTTTCGAAAAGAATTGAATTTTGTCATATTTCGAAACTTTTTGAAAAGTTTAAACTGCAATTCTAAGCAATTGTGCTGCGTGGCTGTGCTAGAGAAGAAATATCAAAGCGCGTAGGCGCCGCGTCGCAGTCTAACGGATAAACATTAGTACGGAACCCACTGAAATCTAAACAAAACTGTGCTCATTTTTAAAATCTTTGTAAAATATCTAATAATTTGATATACATATGTCTATTGTTCATTTTTGACCGCCAAATGGCATATTTTTTTTACTTTTTCCATTGAATTTCCGGAACCGCTAGACCTGCCTTCTCAAAAATGTTATCAGTTCTTCATTTCATCAATACAAATAAAATGTTGTTTGAATCATTTCAAATCGAATGCTCCGATCTTTAAAAAAATCAAATATCATTTTTGGCACTTTTTGCCCCATATCTTCGAAACGGCTAGTCCTGCTTATGTCAAAAACGAATCAGCAGGTCTCCTTATCAATATGAATCGAATGTTTTTTGAACCATTGAAATCGGTTGAACCGTGTTTCCGAAATCATCGACGGTAATTTGTATCCGAACACACACACATAAATCAATTTTTTCTAAGGCATACCAAAATGTTCAGAAACCTTTGAAACGTGAAGATATATACAAATTTACGTTCTCGATTTTTTTGTGATTACTATAACTTACCCTACGGGAAGTTAAAAATGTCTGTAATATATTAAATAAAGCGTGTGCAAAAAAACTAAGTGTAGTTTGTTCATATTTAATATTTAATATTTGTTCCGCTCATATTACAAAACTGTACATATATATTTTTATGTACATACAGTGTGAGTTAAATTCATAAATGCTGCATACTCGTATGATTAGAGTGATATAAATATTACTGTATGATAACCGTGTGCAATTAGAAAATAATTTTTCAACGAGATACTAAATATAGTAAGTATGAATATGAATCCAATCGGTTGATCCGTTCACTTGAACACGTGGAAAATATAGGATACGTATAGAGTAGTTCGCGGCATAAAGGTCCAACAGTGCAACCATAGACATTACACTACATAAGTAGGTAGTATAAGGTCTATGATTACAACACATAACACATATAAAACAACCAACTATGCTCAGTAAAATTCATATCTTATTATAGAAATATGTTTTGTACTATTTTTCTAAAATTATTCATCTTTCATCTTTGATAAAAAGCTTATATTTTCTTTCTTTTTTTTAAAATCAATTAAAGTATGGTTAATCGATTGGAGTTCAGAAGTCTAATCTGAAAATCATTAATATTTGCTACCTAAAACAAAAAACCAAAATTCTCATAAATTTATATGAATATGCTAAATGCTTATTTTTAACCACCTAATAGCCATTTTGTGTACCTTTTCCTCCGTATCTCGAAACCGCAGGACCCATGGGACATTACTTACTATGAAGGTAAATTCCTTAAATTGTGGCGCAGGGGTCGTAAGCAAAATTGTAAACTCTGAAGGCATAATTGATTGATCACATGTCATAAGATAAACTAAATTCATAATTAATCATGCGTATATCAATTATTGTTATTGTTGCATTTCTTTACTAAGTATTTAATTAATTTCTAAAATAAGACAATCATATTTTACAAATTATATTTTACTATATATAATTACCTCCTTACAAATAATCTTTGTATACTAAATTCAAACGGAACAAATATCGATTCATGGTTCGAAAAACAGATAGAATCAAAAGACAAAACGGGAGGCTGAACAATTTATAATGTCTTTTATCTTAGATTGAATCGCATGCTGTACATATGATTCAATTTTTTATTGAATTATCCAATCGGTTGATCCGTTTACTCGAACACGTGGAAAATTCTAAAATACGCACACATTCAACCATTTTTTTCTAAGGTATGCTAAAATGATTCAATATTTATAAATTTGTGGATACAAAAATAATGTTTTAACATTACATATCTATCTTAGCGATCATCTAGTACTTTATTAGAAATCTTAACATCTAAAACATATAAGCAATCGGAAAACTGTGAAATACTGAATACGAAAACCTATAACAAATCGGAGATTCCTTTATTTTAGTATTTAATCTATATATGTATACTTTGTGATAATCATATTTATTTTTATTTTACATGCACTTGGATTATTTATGAATACGTAGGTGCACTTAATACGGAGTAAGCTACGGAAAATGGCACGAAATTGCATCATCTTTTCTAAAAATGCATTTTTCGAGATATGAATGTGCATCGTAGTCATATTAATATGACAATGTATCTCAGATATATTACTACGTCAACATAAAAATATGTTGATACATTATATCGTATGCAAATTTAATATTTTCTTGAAGTTTCTACTTTTGTCTTAATAAAATTATTTTATATCATATTTACAATATATTGTATAGCTAAGAGTATAAAGAAAATTAACCGTTAATATTTTATAAAAAGATATAGTTGCATTTCTTTAAATGATAAGTTTACATAGAATATAAATATTTAATTTTAAAATATAATATCGAGAAAAAAATTGCTATAACGTATTTCGAATGTTCGGTGTGAGCCTTTATTAGTACATATTTATAAATATTATTTTTTAATGTTCGCTATCCTTTCAAAAACTTTTTTTCACAAAATTTAAGTTTTGGTCACTTTGCTGTCTCTTGTATTGATGAAAGTTCCAAACAAAAGTTGAATGCAGTGCGATCTTTATAAGAAATGTGTCAATAAAACATGTATAAAATTTCAAATACATAGAAGTTTACTTTATTTGTAATAATTGTATTTCATTATACAGTAAGTCTGATTATGATAAATTGAACAGAATTAAAAATATCTACCAAAGATGATAGTTGTACAAAGTAATATTTTTTTTGTTTATTATTTAAATTACATATTTAGATCACGTTTTTTTAATTTTATTGTTCAACCCAATAATTTAACTGCATCCCATTGATTGAAAAATGTAGTTATTATTCGATAAAACCTCTTTAAAATTAAAAATAAAATGGTAGATTTTTTTGTTTTCTGGCTGTCTTTTTTTACTCCGCCTATTGGGTAAAAAAGAGGACCGGGTTATAAAATTTTGAAAAATAGCAAAACAAGAGTGCGCGTAAGGTTCACGCGCTATTGAAGTAAAACTTAATTGCTACTGTACAAGATGGCATTTAAGTAAAAATAAATACATCATATAACAATTTTGCATAATGTTTATTAGTAATACGGTAACACTCGTGATGCACACATTTATTAGTGTCAACTATTATACACATTTATATAATGATAAATTATAAATTATATATTTATAATAGCATTAAAAATATGTATAATAATTAAAAACAATAATGTAATACTTCAAATATGACATGATCGGTTTGTCATTGTAATTAGCATTTAGAAATGAACCTTTATTAGAGAAATTAAGTGATTGTTGATTAATATTCGTTTACACAGTGCATTATGTTAAACAACGCTTCAAATATTGTTTTCGCAACTTATCGTGTATTAATTTGATGGTGTTTTTTTTTTACTTTTTCGCTGGCGATATAATCTCATTTTTAAGCAGCTGTAATAACAGTTTTGTCTAAAAAATATTTTCCATTTCAATAACTTCAAAAATTTATAGAAACTACTATTAATATAGAAATTATTTCAATAAACTTATGTTTCATACACGGCGCAAATGTTGCATTTGTTTTATTATTTTCATAATAATTATTTACGGGGGACAGGGTAAAATATTCTTCTGATTCAGGTATTTTTCATTAAATCAAGATTTGTACTACGATGTAGCTTCAAAATGTTTATTTATCTATGCCGATTTCCTTGTTGAAATCGGTACGCATACAACGTTGACGCCGGTACCCATACAACGTTGATTCCCGTACACATGCAACGACAGAATCATTGGCACTCGACTCTTATCTTATGCAA
Source organism: Ctenocephalides felis (assembly GCF_003426905.1). NCBI lineage: Eukaryota > Metazoa > Arthropoda > Insecta > Siphonaptera > Pulicidae > Ctenocephalides > Ctenocephalides felis. The sequence continues at coordinate 61,088,736 of NW_020538040.1, read as the reverse complement.
CTTCGTTGCATTTGTACGGATTTACACATTAGTCGAAAGAAGTTTTACTTCAAAAATAAAACAGTTTTATAACGATTATCTGAGATTTTTACTGAACATAGTTAGATAGTTGTTTGTTTGACATGTGTTATTTGTTGTTCAGTAATTGGTTCGGTTTTCAAAGTATATTTGCTCAAAGTCAAATTGGACTTTTGTGCCCGGCTCTACCCTATGTGTTGCATCAATGCGCACAAAAAGAGATTTTCTCTTGAGATTATTTTTCACTTAGTGGAAATTTGACGTCATACTGCTTGGTATAGAGATGGCTGAAGTTGCGCTCGACCCTGGGCCCGGGGCTAGTTTCTGCAAGCCCTATACAACTGAAGGCTTCATTGCTTGAATAATAAATTTTACACGTTGAATTTACCGATAATCATCTGTGTATATAATAATGCACAGACCATTAGATAGATTGAAAATTATAAATCAAAATTTATCCGCCGCTTACTAATATTATCGATTATCAATGCAGCACCGGTTCGGCTGTTGCCCTTAATCCAGTACACTATTCCGCGTCCCGTTGGCTTATGGGCGGAGTTGTTACGTTATCGCTTATGATTCATGTGAACGCATTTGCCGCTTATTTCATGAAACTTTTCCATTATACTTCGCCATTAATTTCTCCCTGAACCACCAAAGATTCAAGCGTAATAACTTTACTGCTTCGAACACATACATTCCGAATGAACGCAGGTTAAACTTTTGCTTCAAGTATTACCAATTGATAGATATTACGACCAACTAATTTTTTTCTTATCATATTATCTTGTGGAAATATATTTTGATATAATCTTTGAACAGACTTAGTGCTAACTTTACCTTTGACTTCCATCATCTACTATATTGAGATTAATTTGCAAAAATCTTGAAGATCAGATTATATATAATGAGAAAAATATAGTAAAATTTTAGGGATTTTTAAACAGGGTAGAACGAGGATAAAGTCCAGTGGGTAAAAAGGTCCATCAACAATATTTCAAAAACAAGTAAAATTGAGAATTTTTTAAAAAACAATATTTAAAAGTAGATGCCAAATAATCAGCTATCACCTTGATTCTTACCACTGGGCTATCATGAGATACACGGCAATCTTTGAAAATCCATAAAAGTATTTTATTTTGTGGTTAGTTTTCTTGGTTGTGAGCACTGTTGTTTAGTTTACGAGACCTTAACACATTTTTTTAAGTAATTTAATTATTTTATAAGATGTGTTCTTAACATTGAGTAAGATTCAATAACTTTTAATGTAATCTATATAAAATCTTACACGTGGGTGGGTTATAAAATACCAACTTTTACAGGAAATAAATTAAAATAATAGAAATACCGAATCTGCTGATGAATATTTCTGATAAAATACCTAATCAAAGTTAAACAATATTATTTTTATAAAAAATGTGTCCATAAAATTTATGTTTTGCATTGGTCGAGTTAAACATTTTTATTAATATAAAATTTATTTTAGCTAAATTAATTTCTATACGTATGTAAATTCTGCTCTGAATTTTTCGATAAATTTGTTGGAACTGCTACCAGAAAAGTTGAGAAATATAGTCATTATTTATGAAAGAAGTTGTAGGAAAAGCGTACAATCTTTAATATTTATCCGGAAAATTCATATAAAGATGTTATTGAAACTTCATATTATGCATGTAATTTCTACTAAATATGAAAGTTCTACGGTGAATTTGATGCACATTTGTTACAATTATGGTGTCAATTCTTGGATAAAATAGGTATTGGTTATGGTAATGCTAGTTAGGGTCTATAACCATATGAGTTGGTAATCAATAACTGTGAAAAAGCTAAGTATTGCCATTGGGCGTTAAGCATAAAACCTAACATGAAAAAGCGCAAATGTCAAGTAACAATTTTGTTATAAGTGCTATTTTCTGATGAAGTGAAGTTAGGTTTTATGTGCAAAAAGCTTAATCGCACAGCAAATACATTGCTTTTCGACAGTTTGTGACTACCAGCTAATACGATAATAAACCGTAATTTAGCATTACCATAATATACCTATTTTATCCGAAAATTGGTCCCTATAACTATAATAAACTCACTAAAATATAACAATAACTAAATGATTTTCAATACCATAAGTTTTTAAAACTCGATATAGTCGGATAATAGAACATTATGCATTTTACCTAACAAGGACATCCGCAGGTTTATTTTTCATTTTGATGAAAATTTGTATGGTGTAAACAAAGTCGAAATAGCTGTATCCGTCAACTAGCTGTAAGTGGAATTCTGTCTTAAGGCAATTAGGGCATCGTGCCTTAAGGCAAATTGCTGGAACTTCCCGTACCGAAAATGATTATTTTTAAAGGATTAACATTTTTGAAAAAAATTTACTTTGAAAAAATAAGATTTTTGAGAAACTATAAATTGGACAAAAAATTTTTACATTTTTAAAATTTTTTTTTTCTTTATTTTGACATATTGTGGAAGATCTGAACTTTTTTTTCAAAGCAATCGTACTGCTTTAACTGCATAAGGACAAAATATAAAGCGCGTAAGCGCCGCGTTGCTGTCTAACGCATAAGCATTGGTACGGAACCCATAGGAATGTTAACAAAATGTATACTTATTGTTAAAATCTCTATAAAATATCTGATAATTTGATGTGCATATGTCTAATGATCATTTTTGACCGCCAAATGGCTCATTTTTTTTACTTTTTCCTCTATATCTCTGAAACCGCTGGACCTACCTTCATGAAAATTGTATCGATTCTTCATCTTGTCAATACAAATAAAATGTTTTTTGAATTATTCAAATCGGACGCTCCGTTCTCTTAAAAACGGAGGTACCGTTTTTGGCACTTTTTGCTCCGTATCTTCGGAACGGCTAGACCTGCCTTCGCCAAAAACTAATCAGCAGGTCTCCTTATCAATACAAATCGATTTTTTTTTCAATTATTGAAATCGGTTGATCCGTGTTCCCGAAATCGTCGACAAAAATTTGTATCCACACACGTACATACATACATACATACATACATACATACATACATACATACACACACACACACACACATACATCCATTTTTTCTAAGGTATGCCAAAATGTTCAGAAACCTTTGAAACGTAAAGATATATAAAAATTTTCATTTTCAATTTTTTTGCGATTACTATAACTTGCCCTACGGGAAGTTAATAAACTTTATTTGGTCAATATGATTCGATTTGATCTTTCTAGTAACAGAGATGTGTATCATAAAAAATTACAAAGAATTTCTACTAAATTTTACTGGCAACCTGATATCAAGCAGTAGTGACATCAGTTTTCGGCTAAGCAAAGTCAAAATGACTGTATCTGTTAATAACTTTGTTTGGTCAGTTAAAATTTGGCTTCATGTGTTTTTTAGTGTTAGAATGAAGCGAATGTGGCTTGTAATTTGGTGTCAGGCAGTAGTGAAATCGGTTTTCACTTGGATATATTGTTAGCAATATGCTTGAACTGGAAATAGCGCTATCTGACATTGCTACATAAAAAATCATCACTATTACATTATAGTAATTGTGATAATAAAATTCATAGGCTTGTTTGACATAATAAACTGTTTGGTTGGCTATTAATAAAAATCGATGTAGTTAATTCAGTCAAATCATCACTAGTGCTTATTGGATCCTTATGTTCTGATCGCTGTAATAAACAAATAATAGTATCTAATATAAAAAAATTGTGACTGAATTTAAAGATCGCTACTTATATGAGGTCATTCAAATAAATTCGGTTTTAAATAAAATCGCATGTAATGATTATGCAAAAAATTGACGACTCTGTGACTTCTTGCTCTCTTTTCTTCAAATTTAAAATTTTCAATTATTTTTAACAATATGTGAAATAAAATTTCCAGGAATGATATAATAAATAATACTAAGCAAATTCAATTTACACCAGCATTCAAACATAACTCATTTTTGTTATTTCTCTGGGTGTAATTGTAAGACTCCTGTAATTATGCAGGGATGTGATATATATCACTTAACCGAGGTAGAATCCTTCCTCTGTTCTATACGATTTTTCTTCAGTTCAAGTATAAAATATTGTTGAATTTTGAATCTATTAGTAGAGCAAGTTCCATTGTTCTTCTAGCTCTCACATTCAGGTCAACATTTCGCTTCTTCAGAATGTAAAGCGCGGAGTCGCATTAGTCTGCAGTCGTAATGGATGGTAACATATATTACACGAAAACCGCGATGTGAGAGATGACTCTAGTTGCTGCTGCGCTAGCAATAACTTCATTAATAACTCAACTAAACTTGATGATTTCAGCAAATTTAATATTATATACCGGTTGTGACAGCTTCATCATTCATCTTCTTCACATGTACGCTACTCGAAATCATTTTGATTTAAATTCAATAATATATAAAGATGCCAAAGTAGTAAAAATATATTTGTACTTGATTGAATTTTCGGGAGATGGATTATTAAGATGCCCGTTAAAGTTAATCACATTTATTGCGAAAGACATTTAGGGTTTGTGGTAAATAATTATGAACAATTTTAGTGAATTTAACTATGACAGCATTTTATTCAATGTAAAGCAATTGTAAATCGACAGCCAAGAGTAATTTAGATTTAGCCCCAAAAGATCAGTTTAGATTCTCAAATTTAGTTTAATATAAAAATAACTCCCGCATAACACGGTAGATAAGTTTCAAAAACTAGCGTGTTATGCGAATCCGTGTTATACGGGACAAGAAACTATTACAAAAAGGGGGGTTACGTTTCAAGAATTCAAAAAATTTATTTTACAGATTATGATTTTATTTGTTACATTTAATCATTTTTTTAACAAGTAATATACATTACATGAATTATATGATTTTTTCTTCATAATTAACAAGCTCGAATAATGAATATCAGATAAGTTAACTTTTGCATTGGTTTCATCACATTTATTATGCTATTTTTCGACTTTTCTAATTTTAGATTAAATAAAGTTGAATTTTGATAAGTTTTGCTGTATTTCTTATTTTATTAGAGGTTTGCTCAATTCTCAAACCGTGTTAGAGCAAACCTGTGCTTTAAAAGTACCGTGTTATAAGGGGGATGGTCTCAATTCTTAAACCGTGTTAAAGCGAATCCGTGTTGTAAAAGTACCGTGTTATGCGGGGGTTATCTGTACTTGATCTGAACTACGATGGAAGTGTTACGTTTTAGTCTTTGATCTAAATGCATTTGCAGATATTTAGCAAACCTTATCAGTTAAACTTTTATTAAGACCCCGTATTTTCATTTTTAAACTAAAATTAAATACATTTGTTCTTTAGTTTCTGAAACATTGTAGATTGGTTTTGTATATTATGCTTGTTTCACAAATATATGAATTGTGTTATTGTAAGTTCAATGTTTGCAAATTTTATTTTAAAATTACAATTTTTACTTATAGAACTTATTTATATGCGTTATTTTCAACTTCAAGATAAAAAAGGTTGTTTACGCGAGAAAATACGATTTGCTAATGTAATGTTTTTTCAAAGTTTTAAGTTATTCTGAATCGAATGACACCAAATTGGGAAAAGTTATGTATGTCGTTCATGTGTGTGTGTTTGTGTATGTAAGTTTGTGCATGTAAGCCGAATATTGACCTTTCATAGACTTTTTCTCAAAAACCGCTGAATCGATTTCAAAAATCTAGAAGTCGATGAAACTTAATAAGCACTCGTGATGGTTAGTTTTTTATACGATCAGCTAAGGTGTTTCTTTAGAATTGGCTGTGCAAAATTTTGAGTTTTAGACAAAATTCAAATGAAGATATGATTTAGGAATCGTGCTGATTAGTTTTTGACAAAGATCAATCTGGCCGTTTCTTCGCAATTGATTGTTAACAAAAAATTTTCGACGATTTTAATGAAACTTGGTATGGTGATAGATTACCTGGTAATGATGAACATAATAAAATTTTATAGTTCAAAGAAACGAGGTTTGATTATATAAATTATTTAAAATTAGGCACGTGTTTGTTTTATTAATATTGTGTAATAAAAAGCATTTTACAAAATGAAATAATATGCAATAGTTTCAACATTATAATGATTATTTACACATGTCGGAATGTTTATGCAACTTGCCTCAAGGCAAAATGCTACTTACAACTGGTTCTGATAGTAGTAAAATTATTATTGTGAACAATAGTGGGTCACCATAATTAAAAGTCACCATTACTATAGCTAACCATATAGAGTAAAAAAAATATTTTTAACTAATTGAGTATGCATATTAATTTATTCTTTTCAATTTTTTTAATCCGCGCTAAATTGAATATTTGATTACATTAATTTAGTTAATTACTGGTTATATTTTAAATGATTAAAAACCCCTGTTGCATCGTGTAACACTACGCTGAAAGTTGTTACCTCGGCAATGAGTCTAATTTATCTAAACTAGACAACTAAGAAACTAAGTATACGTGAATATATTCAGAGTGCTGTGCTAGTGTATGTAAAATAGAAATTACATGATTACTAAAATGCATGTATATTTTACTTTAAACTTTGCACTTGTGAAATTGGTGCATAGGCATTCAATTTTTTTAACAATTCAATTTTACAAACACAAGATTTTAGGTTCAAATTCTGCGATACCGAACCTGATCTCTTTTCACCTGCAAGTATAAACCCAAAATCGGTTTTTAAGTAAAATCGCTTTTTATGACATTGCTTCACAATGAGTTGAAAATACTAAAATGTTCAAAATGCTTTGCACTAATTATAAACACATATGTACATATTAAGAATTAAAAAAAAACTCATCCGTGCTTATGAATCTCCATTTATAACTTTATTATTAATGAGAACATATACATGAATAGTCAAAATAGTCAAAAAATTAACTATATTAAATGTGGTAAAAAATCCACCTGATCAGCTAGTATATATAAAAAATGGTATTAGCTTCAAAATATTTTCTTACGCGGGCTCTTTACACATAATCAGAAGACTATCCTTTAAGACAGGATTTAAAATTCTCCGTACAATATTTTAAAAAGTTGCAAAGTAAACAAGATAGTAAAGAACTTGTTTTCCACGCATTACTTGGATACCTGTCGACTTGCTGAAACACGCTAAATGTGGTAAATAGGTCATTCTTTAGCTTTCGTGATGCAAAAACCATATTGCGAAGTTAATGATAAATATCAAACCATATAAAATATTGAACGATTTTATAGAAACTTCAATTGATAGAAGACATCATTCATTCAGAATAAATTCGTGTGCTACATACCAAGAGGATGCATACACATTTTTGTAAAATAATGAACTTTTTGCAAATTATTGCAGAGATGCAATTGCATCTAAGATCTAGACCTATTATATAAGTTAACAAAAAATATGTGTGCGCCTTCTACCAGCAATTTTAAATTGCAACAAAAGCATTTTTTTGGATTGTGTTTCTTTTGTATAAAAATAATTAATGTATATATATATATATATATATATATATATATATATATATATATATTTATATATATATATAAATTACATTTTTCATTTTTATTGGTTTTTGGTACCCCAGTATTATCAAGATTAAAAACGCATAAGGCATCTCTTTTAACAATAATCTCACATCCTCATCACATTTGCCAAATGAGGCATTATGAGCATAAATGTTAGTAGATACTCGAAAAGGTTCTCTGGTCAATTATTTTTAATGGCAAATCATATTCATGGCTGGGTTTCATTTGATAGTCAATTTATACTTGCAGAACGAGAATAATACCACGTTATAGAAATAATTTCTAAAAACTTAAATTATTGTTTTTAAAATGTTTAATCTTTTTATTATCAGTTATGAATTTAAAATTATCATTGATTAATTTATCTTGTAATATTTATCAAGATATTGGTACTAAATAATATTGATAATTATTAAATTAAATTTATTGACAATGAATAAATAGGAATTATTTAGTGAAGTAGAAAATTGTTATTAAACTTTATCGAGAAGGCTTTGATAGATGGCGGTTTCAAACATATCGAAAATTATAAGGTCAATTGAAAAAGTGTAAAGACCAAAGTAATTGTTTAGTGCGATTATAACAAAAAATATATATTATGACTATCACAATGAGATGGTATTCGATTACAAAGTCGATCAAAAAAGACTAATAATGAATTTTGGCATCTTGTATCATTTTACTGTACAGTTACTGTACATACAGAAAAGTATAAAACGATTAATTATGTTGAATAATAAGAATATAGGGACATTACATCAAATTTTCAACAAACATTGAGACATTGAATACATGAATGAAATTAAACCTTTGGGTATGAAAGATGTTGAAACATAATGAAACGATTCAATCCAAGGTTCATTATCAAGTACAAAACAGTTTCAGCGTTTGAAGTTTTACTTGAATAAACGATTTTAATTATCGCCGCTTATTTATTGTAATTCAATAACGTGATTTAAAAATTTAAAAAAGTAAACCTATATAAATTTTTAAAACAAAACTAAAATTTTCAGTGTTTTCAACATGTTAGAGCTTTCCTTACAATTTCCTTACATGATAATAGTGCAATATAAATATAATGTCTAATGCAAGTATATGTAGAGTAGGGCGGCGCACAAAGGTCCAATTTGATTTTGAGCATTTATATTGTAAAATTCAAAATAATTATATAATAACAAATAACAAATTTGTAACCTGGTTCTTTTTATCCCCAATATTTCATTTTAATTTAAAATGGTTTTTACAAAATAATGACTACATTATTTAACCAATGCAGAATATAAATTCCATGGGTGCATTTTTTACAGAGATAACACTGTAATTAACCTTGATTTGGTATTTATCATTAGTGTTAACTTAATTTACTTTTCATTTGCTATTTTTTATTTTTCACACTTTTGCCAGGGTGAAGGTTTAGTTGGACTTTTTTACCCCACCCAGATGCAAGCTTTTATAAAGGTTATATAAAAAACTGTTGAATCTAACTTAAAATTAACAATACGTCTTAAAACACAATTAAATAACGTATACTTAAAAATTATATTAAGGTCTGGAAAACTATACAACACAGTGCATCAAATAAGAACGCAAGAAGATACTATTGTTATCAATTCTTAAACATTGCCTCTTATGTCCTGATAGCAACGTCGTTAGAATCAAGGTGGTGTCCAGTTATACATCTTTTCCACTCTATTTTCAAACGATGTGGTTAAAAAATTCTTGAATTTACAGGTTTTTCGGCCTCGTTCTACCCTATTTATATATTTGTTTCGAATATATCAATTTTTGCTCGCAAAATATATATTATAAATTTAACACACAATGAATATTATAAATATTACACACAATGAGCATTATAAATATTTTTGCAACATTTAACTGTTTATGCATGAAAATTAATTTAAAAAAAAAAAAACTAAAAATAAATTATACGTTGACGGGATTTGAACCTGATCATTCTTAACTCTCATTTAAGAAAACGAGCGCAAAAAGTAGGAGCAGACATAGTAGGGCATAATTTATTGTTTAAAATTTTAAATAATTTTTATGACTAAACCATATTCTCATAGGCCATCAACTCTAGCCCAGAATAGTAAACCTAAGTTTCTCCTTGTTAGTAAATAATATTTGCATCAATTCATAGAGCAATGTGATTTACAATTTTTAATTCCAAAGTTCCAGCAATTGGTTTGAAGCACTGTGCTAATAGCACTAATTTTTCTATAAATTTATATGTTTTCATGAAGTTATTACGTAGTCGTATTTATGGCACAGAAAATCTTATTTTCCCAGTTCGGCGTACTAATGTACGAGTATACGAGGTCTGTTCAAAAAGTTTTCGTAATTTTCGTTTTTTCAAAAAAATATTTATTTATTCGTCTACATTAATGTGGTCCCCTTCAAAGTAGTCCCCCCCAGATATAATACACTTATGCCAGCGTTTTTTCCAATTTTCGAAGCACCCTTGATATTCACTTTTTGATATGTCCTTGAGCACTCTCGGCGATTTTCTTCAATCGAGGAAAACCGCCGTCCTTTCATGGGTCTCTTCAACTTTGGGAATAGGAAAAAGTCACACGGAGCCATATCTGGTGAATTTTTGCACTTTGCAACACTTTATTTCATTTTTTACGCAAAATTTAATACAAATTCTTTGACTTTTCAATTCTTCCATTGTAAAAATCGCCGAGCTCAGAAAAACACGTCGAACCTTGGCGACTACCACAGACAAAGTAAACAGTGAATATAGCTGAAAATTTCATCATACTTTAGGGGCATGTATACCAACACAATAAAAAAAAAATTTTGACAATCAGACACTCCAGACCCGCGAAATTTAATTATTAGTAATTCCGGGTACTTTTTGAACAGACCATGTACAATCAGATTAATGCGGACGACCGAAAACATTGCCCGATAACAGACGCCAGCTCTCTTGATTCGATGGGAAAATGGGTCACACCATGCACACAGATAGTTTCTAGTTAAGTTATGCGACATCTATTTTTATTTCACGCAAAAGACACCATATTGTATGTTGCAGTTTATATATCTCGGCTGCTTCATAAGTCAAAATCGAATTATTTATTGTCAACGTTGCGGTGATAATTCTACAGTCGTTTGTATGCTACGAAACAGCCGTTTTCCAAGTAATATGATATTTATACTTGCTGCATCATTTATGTTTTATATTGGAAATATATATATATATATATATATATCATTTATTTTTTTTACCGGTGTCTTCAACTGAAAATGTGATCTACGGGTGATATTTGTCGGCTTTAATTACAACTTGATACTAGATATTTTTCCTATAGCGACTTTGTTTTTAACCAGTTGACTGTGAGGCTCCCATAGAACAGTGAGCATAGATTTGTGTCGCTCGAACCGAGCTCATGACGAGTATATTCGTCATTCATAGAGTAAGATGCGAGGCTAAGATGTCGAATTCAGATACGTTTATTTTACAAAATTGAAAAAGTTTATCACTACATTTTACTTTTTGTTAACATAAGCATCTATTACATAGGGCAAGTACAAACAAAAGGACATAGTTTTTTGTTTTTCAATAATATTTTATTTATTTAATGGTATTACAACTAGTCTCAATCATTTTTACTCGTCCTTGTTCATAGACTACCAGTAAGATAGTATTTTAAATAAGTCGGAACTAAATTAACATATTTATTAAGGAAAAATGCAACCTATTACAAAATTCATTTTGTCCACATAGCAAAGACAACATGACATACAACTTAAGGACATACTGAGATTCTAATTTTTAAGAAAGCAGTTCAAAAATAAATTGTTTCATTTTTTTGGGACATTAGCACATGAAGCTTAAACCCTATCCAATTTTTAAATAAGGTCACTGCGTTATTTTGACCATATATACTGTTTTATCCGTATTTCCATTACGTACTAAACTAAAAACAGATATTTTCTAAATAAACAGGGAAAAATATATGATGTTGTTAATTAGGAATGTTATTTTCATCTTTCGGGAAGTCCATGCAACACTCAGTCATAGCCTCCAAATATTTTAATCAACTTTTTAGAATATATTTTGGATATATATATATATATATATATATATAAACGAGTATATATATATATATATATATATATATATATATATATATATATAGTTTGCGCGTGTGTGTATTCGTGGTTTTTTTACAGCGGCCGTTGCAAACCTCCGGGCACCTTTTTTACGTTTGGTACTGAATAATTTATATATTTGTAGCATTTGATCTTTGCGCAAACCTAATTGTCGAATTGCACAGTTGAAAAATTTAACGAAAAGTATATGTTAATCCCACTTGATTTAATTCCACTCACAACAAGTTTTTCTTGTAAACAGCTGACTCGATAAGAAAAATTAAGTTTTAAAATAAAGTCAAGTGTTTGAAATACTATGTTTTATTTGAGTATATTTCAAAATTTTGCATAAGCTATTTTTTGGAAATCATGCAATTCTGTTGATTTGTTCTTCTAAATGTGAGAAGATATCGGCCATTCATGTCTACACTTAATTTGAGACCTAACCTATCTTAATAACACACACTTAACTTATTATAATGAATACATAATAGTTCTCAATAATATATAAGCTGAATTAAATACCAACTCAGGGAAGAATTTTGTGAGACATTTCTCATTGCTACTTCGCACCGCAGTACCAGTAATGAGCTATTTTCAAATAGAAAAAAAATTTGATATATATATATATATATATATATATATATATATATATATATATATATAGGCAAATATGGACATTGCTATTGCACGGTATCGGGTTATCCAGAATTTACAATATAATTGAGATTTACAATTAGAGTAACTGAGACTTATAATATTATTAGACTGTGGTTGAATTGAGACTGATGATGAACTGCTCTTTGCTCTTTTGGGGTAGAAATAGTGTTGTCACATGTTGGTTTGTATAATAATATTGAAGTTTGTTGATAGATTGCATAATAATATTTCGGCTTATTTTCATACCATACCGCACATAATGTACCATTTATAATATCTTACACAAAGTAAAAACATATTATAGGCCAAAACGTTATTCCACGCTCTCAAAAATTCGGAAAAATATTAAGTTCGAACTTAGATACTTTGATTTACTTACAAATACACCGTTACTTCAGAGTGAGGTTAAAATATATATGTATATGTATATATATACATAAATACTACTTTATTTCGATTTACGCTGTAATGTAAGTCGACAAAAAATGTGTGGAAAAAGTAACTTAAGTACAAAAGACATAAAGATCTAGCGAGATATTTCATGTTGAGACTATTCCGAAGTGTTCACGTTTTTGAGTTCTAAACAAGAATCGTAGCAATGCATCGCGAAAGATAATGGTGCATTGTAAATATTCTTTACGACGGAAGAGATAAAAGTTTAACTTATTTGAATCATTATATATATATATATATATATATATATATATATATTAGGGTGGTCCTTACCAAGGACATTTTCGAATTTCTTTGCTTCCAAGGGCGCCAATGCTTCCAAATGAATAAAAAATGATTCTCTAATAGTATTAGCTCTTACTATAAACATTTAGATAGAGCGCACGCCAATTGAAAGTTACTCATATTTGTTATTAACATACGTCATTAAGTAAATTCTTGCGCCATCTGTATAGTACTCGTGAACTCAAATATTATGACACATGAGAATATTTATAAACCACTTAACCTTAAGGCATACCTTAGAAAAAATTAATGTATGTGTGTGTTTGTGTATGTCTAAAGCCTAAATCAACCGATTTGAATGATTTAGAAAACATTCGATTCCTATTGATCAGAGGACGTGCTGATTAGTTTTACAGGTGCCAACAACGTCAATTCAGCTTTTGAGAGAACGGAGCACCCGATTTGAATGATTCAAACATTTTACTTACGAAATAAAGAATTGATTAAATTTTTGGTAAGACAGGTATAGCAGTTTCGAAGACACGGAGGAAAAAATAATATATATATATATATATATACATATATAAATACGGTGTATATATACATGATCTTTAGTTTTTAATCCGTGACTTGATTGCATTTGTTCTGTTGAATGCGATGTGATTGCATTAACCGTCGCCCGCCTGACACCGATATGAATATCCTTAATGCACCGCCAGCAAAATGAACTAGCAAGTTATCATAAACGACCATCTATTATGCGATCCTATGATTTACCATGCGCAGCTTCTTTGCAATTTCCTGCGCTTTCATCTCCTGTGACTTTCGCAGTCCTTTTCGATAATCTCAACTGAATTATGTCACAATCGAACATTGACATGCATGAAATGGTTGAACGATATCGCAAATACTAATCCAGCGATTGTCAAATCGTTTTCATGAATATAAACGACTACGAGAACATTTTATTGATTTTGCTTCTTCTATAGTTTATTAAAAGAATTGGTACAGCTATTTCATCAATCGTCGATTGTTATAGACATTATAATCTGAACCACTTTCAATGAAACTATTGTACTAGGGTCTATTCTCGGATGCATACTTATTTCACTCAAAATGTTATTATAACCGAAAATAATAACTATTCTTGATGACCTGTTTTATCTTATATGGCATTATAGAGATAACATAAAACGCCTCAATATAATAGGTAATTTTGTGTTACACTTATAATTAGAATAAAATATACGTGTAGTAGAACGATGTTCTCGATATTTGGAAGTTAGTTTTTAGCCGTTGGCAGTATCAAAAATTTAATTAAATACTCGTATAAACACTGTAGTTTTAGTTTTTACGGTTTCTAAACTGCCGACACGTTGAATGAACAAACAGATTCATGAAAATAAAATAGGTGAACCTATTAAGAATAGCTATATTCTTCAACTTAAGCTTATTTGAAACATGGCGTGTTTCCATGGAAGACTGGTAACGTAGCATAATTATGCTATCCAATAATAAGTTCATAAATAACTTTTTTAAAAATATTTTCAGTGTGTCGGTTTAAGATATATGTTAAGGCGCGAAGTTTAAATTACTGTGGCGTCTGTGGATGATTGTCGTTATACTTCTCCTAACCACTACACTTTTAAATATTTGTTCTGTAATGTGAACTACTGGTGTGATCGGTGATTATTTAAGTAAAAGGCGACGTTTAATATTAATATTAATTTATTATAATAAAATGTTTTGAATATAATAGCATCAGATAGTTGATTGTTTCTATACTGAGCTAAACTATACTAAACTAAACTTATACTAAATAAAAATTATTAGAAATTAAAATTAACATTATTAGTTACATTAATTTATACATCTAAGGAGTATGATTTCTTGGACTTAATTCAAGGCATTTTGCAGACACATAAATAAAACTATCGACGATATAGACAGTCCAGACACATAAATAAGATCAAAAATTAAAAATATCCTATGTTGTATCAGTATATCGTACCAAAATACGAGACGATACGATACCTTTACAAAAAATAGTTTAGGAATGAAATTATTACTAAAAACGTGATAAAAAATTAACTCTGTATCGAAAAACATGTGATGGAAAAAGAGCCCCTGGGAAAAAGATGGAAAGAAAAAAAAGTTACATTCCTGGTCAACAGCATTGTTTATATAGTACCCATAACATATGCATATACGTATTAATAAATAAAAATATATACGAATCTGCATCCAACTAAAGTAAAAAGCAGAAAATTTTGTAAATATCGTTTTTGATTAATTTTATCTATATATTACTGGTGTAATGGTTATGTTCATAGACTCAGACCCCGCTCTGGACAACCCAATATCATGTAGTAGTGTTGTCCATTTCCACATAAAAATATAGATAAAAACTATGTTTTCAATTGAAAATAGCCCAGAACAAGCCCTGTTCGAAAATCTTTTACACTATTGTTCCCTGAATCGAGTTGGACTTCAAATTATATATCATAATGTTCCCTTAGTTTATCGAATTTTTTTCGGCATTGTTTGGGTTCTATAATATTTAAATAATCAATATACACAAAATCTCATTTATTATCGTCATTAATATATATTGTGATACGATTACTATAGCCATCCAAAACTTTTTGCATTATTTTCATCGTTTTATAAGAAATTGATGAAGAAACTTCGATTTCTACATTCTTTTCTATATAATATGTTGTACGCTCCTTGCTACGCCGCCGGCACTTTTCGCCGTTGCTTGTAGAAGTGCTTGTGCTCTTTTATATTTTTTATGCTGAGATATCATTTCTTATTGTAATATTCATTTATATATTTTACATTCTCTTTTATAATGCAAGTTTCATTACTTATTATGGTTATATATTGTTCTTCAGTGGAATGAATTATTTTAATGCATGCTCGATTAAAATATTCGTTTGTGTAATGGACAAATGATGATTGTCATGTTTATCTCTTCCGCTAAATTCTAGATATATGTTGTTGATTTATTTTTGGTTGTCTTATTATTGTCAATTTTCAAAAAATAATAATAATATTACCCATCCCGTCTCTTCATCTCGATACTTAAGATTTGTTTAAAATATTTCTGTATGTATCACATGTTTTAGTACTGTGTCGAGCTTTGCAAGTGATAGTTGGTGTTTTTTGTATTGTCAAAAATTAAATGTAATTTAAATAAAATATTAAAGAATGTGTAGTATATAAGTAACTATTTTGAAATTACACTGAAGATGAGGCATACCAAGGTCTCGAAAAGTCTGTAATTATCAAATATTAAAGTATGTGTTAAAAATCTGAGTACAATACTCGGATTGTTCATTCAACATTTAATATGGGTTCCACTCATATCACAAAATTCTATTATATATATATAATATATATAAATATATATATATATATATATATATAGATATATATATAATACTGGCCTATGCCTACGGATCGAAAATCCTGATGTTTTCTTGTGTATAAGGAATCAGATATATAGAGAAGGTTATTGACTTAAAGTAATGTGCATATATTTGGTATCCGGTACTCATTTTCTCGAAGTACTTCGAGTATTGGTTCTAACCCGTAAAAGCTTTTAAACATAATTAAATTAAATAACTAACAGCCGTATACCTTTATATATTTGTATATATATACCCACATACACATACACATACACCTTTATTTACGATCAATTTGTTTCCTTCTTTAAACATGCCACAACCAAGTTTGTCATAAAAGTATTAACTGAATGGTATATTTTATATAATATACTATATACAATAATATATACATGGTATATATAATATGTATAATATGTATATATAATGTTATATAATACTTTCTTAATAGATCTGCATAGAGTAATCTGTTTCTTTACGGAAATTAATTAATACGTTAATTAGTTGATTAACTAATGCTACAAACTTTACCAATTTAAACTTCTGTACGATTTTATAATGTTGCTATTAGCTCAAGTAAAATATAATACAATGTTATCATCTTATTTCAAATAAGATATAACTTGACAAGAACATCAATAAAACATTATAAATATAATGCAATCTCGTTTATCTCATTTCCTAATAATAATATACCTAGATATAAACATAAATATAATGCTACTTCGTTTATCTCATTTCAAGTATTTTACCTCGATAAAGTATGCATCTATATCATAATAATATAATATCCTTTATATTACTTACTATGTATATAGATATACCCTGTGAATCAATTTTTTTTATTAATTGCAATACTATGTATACTATGTAAACATAATTTTTGATGATCTATATGTTAGAAATATTGCGGTCAAATAGAAATACAGTGAACAAAAATATTTGTAAAAATAGAGAGAAAAAGATGTATAACAGCCATCAACTTGGTTCTTACCTCGTCTCTATCAAATCTATAACAATAGTATTATCTTCTGTTGTTAGTTTTTTGGTACAAACTAGTAGGTCGAGATTATATACATCATTATCTCTATAAAAAAAGTACCCATAAAATTTTTATTTTGCATTTTGTGAAATCCTTTTAAAATTCAAAATAAGACATTAGACCTATTGCCCTATGGGGTAAAAGGACCCCGCCCATGGGGTAAAAGGACCAATTGACAAAATTTTGGAAAACAGCAAAAAAAACACAATTGTACAATGATGAATTAGCTGGGAGTTTTACTGACCATATTCTGATAATTGTTTGTTTGTTATATATGTTAACTTTGCGCAGGGTAAGTTATAGTAATTGTCCAAAAATCTTAAATGAAAATTATTGCATATCTTCACGTTTTAGAAGTTTCTGAACATTTTGGCATACCCCAAAAAAAATAGATGTGTGATACAATTTTTCGTCCACGATTTTCGGCGCACGGGTCAACCGATTCGAATGATTTATTTGAATGATTCGATTCCTATTTATAGGGAGATAGGCAAAGACGGGTCTATCCGTTTGGAAGATATAGGGTAAAAAATGCAAAAAATTACAGTTTTTGAGGAAACTGAGCATCCGATTCGAATGATTCAAAAAACATTTTGCTTGTGTTGACATTGCAAAAAAACGATTCGTTTTTAATTTTTTTTTTCTAATAAAAAAAAACCGAATATGATTTGGATATTAAATTTAACTTTATAATATATATATATATATATATATATATATATTATTTAAATCATTTTAACTTTGCAGTTCAATTTATATAAATTTGAGAAACATGAGATAAAGCAAGTTATTCATTCTAACTCCACTTGATTAAGTTTTGTTTATTTACTTTTTATATAAACATGTATAAACGACGTTCATACCAATTTATAAGCTCTTATATCTTTTTGTATTTATTTAAACAGCGATCAGAGCTTATGGGGTTATGAGCTGTTGTGATGAATTCCTTACAAAGTAAGTTTGTTTTATTCGAGATGGCAACCCAAACAGTTGTCTCATCTCTATGTGATGAATTTTTATTATGACAATTATTGTAATAGTGATGACTTTTTATTGGTGCAGCAATGCCGTATCAGGGCTGTTTCTCTTGGAAACATATTGCTATCAATATTTCCAAGTAAAAACCCTTGTCACTACTGCTTGACATCAGGCTCCTCGAAGCGAAATCGAACCCGGAACTCCTGATCCAGGTCCAGTTGTTCAGCTCGTATAGTTAATACAAAAAATACGAGTAATGGAAGATACAGTATTTATATTTGAAATCATTTAAAATTTTTCGATTTTTTTTATTTCGGTACGGAAAGTTTTAGCTATTTGCTTCAAGGCACAATGCCATACACTACTAGTATTTGTTGTCATATTATTGATTTGGTTTTCACAATATAATTGCTTAAAGTCAAATTGGACCCTTGTCATAAAAATATGACATGTTGTAATGAATATGAATATCAATAAGCTTAGATTAGATTACAAATATTTCGTCCGGTTTTCGAATAGTAGTTCAGTCGCTATTATCAGTCAGAAGTGGGCCTGAGCTGAATACAGTAATCAAAAGCCGAATATGTGATAAAGGACAGCAGGCGTTATGTCGCGCGTGCATCGCACAATATCTCTAAACAAGCTATTCGATCACGTATGGACGTCTGATATCACGAAGAATCTAATAAGCGCAATCACAACGCATGTTGACACTGTCACGTGCCGATACGCAATCTCCTTTCAACTGTCTATTCGCCCTCAGATCTTTTCCGAGCAGTTTTCCGACTGGCTTTTCACCACCTTATCAGGACGTACCTACTCGTTAGCGATGGAAAGTGGAAATAGTCGATCACATACTAATTGTGACGATCGAACTCGTTTATGGGTTGGCACGCGTAAGTGGTTATGAATTCATTTGAATACTAATGAGAATTGATATTTATCAACTTTTGACTATGTCGCGGTACAATTTTGAAATTTTGACGCGGTCTATTACTCCAAATCTTGATGATTTTTTACAATTAAAGCACTTTTTGTAAGCGCATAATATTTTAGAATATTTGTTAAGGTGACCATACGTCACGGTTTGGCCTGGACAACCCCGGATTTTCATCTTGTGATCCGGTTTCTTCTAAAAGCAATTTTTGCTCCGGATTTAAATGTTTTGTACCGGATTGTCACGGTTTTTCAGAAATTAATAGGTGAATTACCAACAATCATGAAAACAAACAAACAATACCTATTTTTTTCTGTTAGTTATGAAAAAAATTGTATAAAGTCTCATACAAAACTCGAAAGCGAAAAAAACATATAGATAATATAAAATAATTAAAATATAAGATTTATATAATATCATATGTAAAAAAGTATTACACGTAATTGAATAATAAAGTTCTTACTAAAAGACTGCAATTCTGATTTAAAAAAAAGGATTCATATATAAAAACAGTTTTTTATTGTATCCTTAAATAGTATTTGTTATTTCAAAGGCCCCTCCCTCATCCCGGATTAGCATAACTAAAAATTGCTGTCCTGGTTTTGACTTAAAAAATATACCTCACCTTTGTTAAGAGCTTATATACCTCTTACGTTATATATAACGTGTCATCAAAATCGTCAAAACCTAGGTTTTCTTCTTTTTATGTGGTTTTTACGTATGCTAGGTTTATATTTTTACGATATACGCCAGGATATGTTCGGCTCATAAAATTAATTACTGAACGTTTCCACGAAAACCGCCCCTAGTCATTACTTCATAGCGGGAGGCTCTAGAATGCAGTTTTTTCTCTCTTTTCTTATTCATCCATTAATTATTATGTTCTCCTAATTGGCGCCATTCGCTCTTTTTCTTTCCTGGAACGCAAGTCTATGAGGAACTTCCCTAATCTCATTAGTGCACCATCGCGTGGTGCACTAAAACGTGGGCTCACGAAGAAAACAAGCGCTGCATTTTCAAATTTGCCTAAACAATATAAACACTCCGGCGAGTTGGCATGCTTGCAACGGTTTAGGTCAAAAGCTAGGTGTAAGTAGCATTTCGTCACAAAGCGAATTATATAAATTACCCGATATGACTCAATAAGAAGTCAATATATTCATTTATGAGCGATTTATAAGTATTCCGAATTGCTATATGGCATAACAGTAAAGCAGGGTATTTTGTAAAAGGTGGTCCATCTAGTGGTCCTAGTGATCTAGTGATCTAGTGATCTTACGATTTAGATATTTCTGTAAAGATTTAAAGAAGATATAAAGTATTATACATCGTTAGAAAGGTCTCAAAATTCTTAGTTTTTTCCCATATATCGCAACTTCGAATTCCGCACGGTGTGGCCTACAGGCAAGTTGCTATCGATAAATTCCAATTTTTAAATGCGCCACCCTATATTAGTATTGAAAAATTGGGTATATGCAAATAAATATTATTTTATAAAATGTATTTACTACACAATTACATGCTTATGCTATTAATGAGTAACAGTAAGAGAATAATTTAAATAAATCTAATTTACAAAACAATCCTATTTTGATTATAATATATACTTAAGTCATTATTTATGGTAAAACGAAAAAAATATTTCACATGATTTTTGAAGGATTTAGTTTTAATTTACTACTATTTTCAAGCCTATTACGATGTATCAAACATATATTTTATCACAATGTATGTATTATTTATATATCACTTGCATGAATAATATAATTGATACCAAAATTGAATCATTTCTTATAATTTGCTTAATCAGCTTCCAATTATGACTAATCAAATAAAGCTCGTCGATGTGAATTATCTTCAAATTATAAATGCTTCGATAATAATTGTCTTCTTACTTGGATGGTTTTTTTAATTTAAAACTTTTTCATTTAAAGTATCATCTATACAATTGACGTCATATTGAATTATATGAAATGTTCGTAGTTAGTACTTAAAAAAAAGTTTTAGTATGCGTTATTTAAAAGTGCTCAGAAGTTTTCAAGAAATATTTTATATTAAATTTGGTTATGCCATAGAGATCATTAATCGGTCTCAAGATATTTTATAAATCTATAATTTAAATTTTCTTATCAAATATCAACTGATGAAGACTCTTTGAGAAAAAAACTAACTTTCTAGAGCTTATTTCTTTAAAAAAATCCAAATTTAAATAACATTTTTAATTTTTAAGACAAGCTGCACAAGCTTCTTGAGCAATTAAATTGATCAATGATAATTAAAATCTAGCAAATAGTATTTTAATTTATAAAACTGAGTTGTATTATATTTTATCTGTTAATTATGAAAGCGTTCGAGCAATTTTCATTCATGATTAATCAATGCTAACGAGAATAGTGAACTACTGATTAATTTTTAAATTTTTAGAGCAAAAAAAGAGAAATAAAAGCAACCGTTAATTAAAACAAAACTATTGAACTAACGTTTGTAAAAAACTAATCAGTGTGAATCTTCATTGACATGTTTCAAACGAATTTAGAATCGATTTACGTTTTTCAACTGAGCTAAAAATTAAATCTTCAATTATTAATCGCAAAGAAACGGCTTATGCGATCTTTATGTATATTAACAATAGTTAATTGCAAAAAAATTAATTGCCTAAATCAATCATTCACCAAACTACTAACATAAATAACTAACTACGAACAAAAAAAGCGTTCTTTTTTCTAATAAGTGATTGTAACATTATTAATATTATATATTGATTAACTTGTAATAGATTGTTGATATACATGATGTAAAGAAAATAATATGGCTATAAAATGAACATGTAATAAAAACATCCAATCTAGAAAAATATCAAAAATTTTTAGTTGTTAAATTGTCCTAACTTCGAATTTTTTATGTAAACTCAAACTTTCTACATCCCTTATTCGTTTACATTTGTATACATATTGAACATTTAAGTATGCTAATTGAGTCAATTTATCTAATATTTCTCTATAAAACGTTTTATAACAGTGTCTTTCTATAATGGTACACATCACTAGCTTCTCTTCTGTACTATAAGTAATCCGTAAGTCGTAGAAGATATTATGTTGGACACATGAACAAACCAAATAAGCAATAACTCGGGTCATAAATCACTTTTATGTCCATGGCCATAATACATCTTATAACATTTAAACTGAAAGACAAAACCTGTATATTCAAAATCTGCTTAAACCAATATAACATATGTGTTCGATATTTTATAGTCTATAAAGATCGCGTATTATTAAACTCCGAAAATCATTTCAGGATTTTAGATGTTTTATATCTCGTGCATAGCGAAATGGGGCGTGAAACGATGCTGAAAACCCATTTAGGGCACATTATTAAAATCAATTATTTTAGTATGATTCTATGATCACAATTTCTTCTAAGATTGTTTGTATGTAAATGTTATTAATATATAACATAAATATTGTATTGGAAAATTTACTTCAGATGTCATTTATTAAATTTTGCAAGTGAAAATTTGTGAATCCGACGAATGTTAGAATTTTCCAATGCACCGAATGTTAGAATTTCTACTTTCCACCTACAAAACATGTAAAGTTAAGTTTCTGACAAAATAACAGATCGGGGTTATACACAGTGTTATCTCTGTAAAAAAAGACTCATGAAATTTATATTTTACATTGGTTGAATATTATAGCTATTACTTCGTAAAATCTCTTTAAAATATAAAAATAAAACCTTGGACCTTGTTTGCACTCTGGCCTGCTAGCCTATGGGGTACAAAAGACCAGGCGACAAATTTTTGAAAACAGCAAAATAACACATTTCTACAGTGACGAATTTGCTGAGAGTTTTACTAAACATAGTCAGAGAGTTGTTTGTTTGATATATGTTATTTGTTGTGATATAATTGATTTGGTTTTCTCAATATAAATGCTTAAAGTCAAATTAGACCTTTGTGTTTGCCCTACTCTATATTCATTTTATATGTACTTTTTTGTTTGCGTAAGATGTAATTTATGTTTCGAATTTGAGACATAACTGAAATTGAATTTGGATGTGCACATAATGGCAACAATGAGATCATTGCAAAAATAAATTATTATTGTATTATATTTATTTTTTTTATAAAAAGGATCGAAACAAAAGTGTAATTTTTTACATAGAATTTGAAAAATTTTACAATATACTCCGATATACTTGATATATATATATATATATATATATATATATATATATATACGTATGTCTTTTTGTCTTGTTTCATGATATACCCAGATTGAAAGAAAAATGAATCTATACATGAATTCAAAAATTATACTCGTGCAATAGATATCTCTTAACAAATTATGCTATGTAGTCCAGTCATTATAGTAAGTTCATCTCGGAATTCGAGATACCCAGCTGTAAGTCTGTAAATGCTTATTTATTGACACCTGAAAGTTGTCTCAAAATCTACATATGTTGTGTACTACTATATGCAGGTTTGGAGACAACTCCGAGATTCTTGCCTAATTTAAGCTTGAATGACTGGACTAATGATAAATTATTCAAATATAAATTTTGTCGAAAATCTAATTTATTAATGTAAACTAAGATTATTCAGACTTAATCACTAATATATAGTGTATAATTCATAGCATTTAAGAATTCTCTATTTTTTAAATAGTGCTTTTATACCGTTATCTATATATTGTTGTACGAGTGTATTAATTATTTTCGTGCATAAAACCACAGTATATTAATTACCTCTTTCTGTATGAATTAAACTCATGGCATAATTCTATAAAGCATTGTTTTGGAGATAGCACGCATAGTTCTTACTAAAATGTAGGGCCTAAGCCTGGCATTCATATGCTATGTTATTACTATATTCTCATTCAAATCTCTCTGAATAAATTGCAAATTTGGTATGCGGTGAATAAGTTTTCTTTATGAGAAAACTTTCATCATTAACACAATAATGTTAGGATAGCGCATGATTGTTGGCGTTATTCACTATAGTATGAAATCAATGAACGTTAACTTGAAATATAATATACAAGGCACGCGTCGTCTATCATTTTAAGCAAAATTAATAATTATTTCAAAGTATTCAGATATTGCATATTGAGTAATTTATGCGATGCTTCATAGATCAACTGGATAATTTGTATGCGATAGCACCTATATGTTACTTAATAGTGCTGTTATATATTCTGATATTTTTCTATACAAGATATTAATAAATATGGATTCAAAACAGACATAGAGCGAATTATTTTTTATAAAGATTATAATATTTTGCTTAAATTTTTTGATATTGTGCAAGAATTAAACAGATCTTTGCATATCAATTTAACATATTATTTGAAACAATTATTATTTAAAACAAATAATTTAAAAACTGTAATAGCAAAATTATTACCGACCGATGCATAGTCATATAAAATGGCATCTATTATAAAATCGTATTATAAATTATCTCGATAATAAAGCGCAAAAAACACTTTGTAATTTTTTAACCTATTAAATCAACCATAAAAATCGTTTTCCTAATGATATCAAAATATAATAATAGTTATTTATGGTTTAAATATGATCTGATTTCTGACTATGGTGCATTCTAGCGTCGTTGTTATTTTCCAGACTATGTATAATAAAATATTTATTGGTTCAGTCGTTAATATATCTATAGTGTTCGCGAGTAATAAAACGTAACGAGGTTATATGCATAATATTCGTTATATATAGGGTAGAGTGGGGCACGAAGGTCCAATTTGACGTGCAAAACCAAACCAATTATATCACATCAAATAACACATATCAAACGAACAACTATCTGATTATGTTCGAGAAATTCCTTGCTAATTGAACATAGAAATGTTTTTTTTGCGGTTTTTGAAAAATTTGTCACCTGGTCCTTTTTACTCTATACAAACAGATTAAAATAGATTAAATAAACAGATAGGGATAAACAGATCCAATGCTTTACTTTCAATTTGAGGGGGATTTTACGAAATAATAGCTACATTTTGCTGCTAATACAAAATATTTTTTTAAAGAGATGACACTGCATATAACCTTGATCTGGTATTTTATCAGAAATGTTGGTATAACTATTTAATTTATCTCTTATAAAATTGCTTCTTCTAACTTAAGTTACTTTTTTATTTACTATTTTTTATTGTTCACACCTTTGCCAAGGTAAAGGTTTAGTTGGTCGTTTTTACCCAATCAATTCAGTTCATACAATTTTTTTTTCAATTATTGAATTATTAAATTTTCAAACAGTTCAAAAATAGATTAATTTTATTCATCTAACATTTGTTCACAACACGTTAACTTCTGGCAATTTGCCTTCAGGCACAATGCCACATATCACTAATTCATTATATGACTTCACTTAATTATTGTCTATAGTAGCATCTGCCTGGGAACATTAACCTTAAGTAGCGAAATCTTCGATAAATCGATCTAGTCCTGTGACATTTCTTAATATATATTGGCGCTGACAATAAGCAGAACCAATTAAGAAAAAATTGTGCCTAATATAACTAAATACATAAATAATGAATTCTGGAAATTGGTGAGATTAAAAATAATATGCTTTTTGTGTTATAGTCTATTAAGAACAAATTCCTGTTTTTTTTTTTTAATTCTAATGGTTTTTATTTAGAAAACTCATTAACCACAGGTGCTTAAAAACAATTAATAGTCAATTTAGAACAAGTTTCCAAAATAATTACAAAAAATAATTGCGCCTGTAAACATTTGCCACAAATTCTAAACCTAGTTTGTATTTTTAAAAACAAATTTTAATGTAACAATCGATGTTAAAAGTATTTCCAATCAATATAGAACTATAAAAATACCTAAAAATATTTTTTAAAAAATTTGGTGAAACAAACTAGTACAATTCAGGTTTATCGTTCACTGCATTTATTTAATTTTATTCTTTAGTAGATGTTTTCTGGAAGTGATCGTTTATAATTATAATGATCGTATTGATAAACAAGAGTGCGCGTAAGGTACACACGCGATTGAAGTAAAACTTATTTGCTACTGTACAAGATGGCATTTAAGTAAAAATAAATACATCATATAATAGTTTTGAATAATATTTATTAGTAATATGTGTGCAACACTCGTGATGAATATATTTATTAGTGTCAACCATTATACACATTTATATAATGATAAATTATAAATTATATATTTATAATAGCATTAAAATATGTATAATATTTAAAAACAATAATGTAATTAAAGTCATACTTCAAATAATGTAATTAAAGTCATACTTCAAATATGACATGATCGGTTTGTCATTGTAATTAGCATTTAGAAATGAAACTTCATTAGAGAGATGAAGTAATTGCTTATTAATAACTTCTATAATATTCGTTCACACAGTGGATTACGTTAAACTACGCCTAAACAAATATTGTTTTTGCAACTTCACTCATCATGTAATAATTGTATTTAAAGAACTTCATGTAATTAAAATTAACAAACATTCATTGACTGATGTTTTTTTTTTACTTTTTCGCTGGCGATATAATCTCATTCTTTGAACAGTTGTAATATCTGTTTTGCCTAAAAATATTTTCTATTTCAATAACTTTAAAGATTTATAAAAACTACGAATAATATATAAATTATTTCAATAAACTTATGTTTCATACATGGCGCAAATGCTGCATTTGTTTTATTATTTTCATTATAATTACTTACGGGGGACAGGGTAAAATATTCTTCTGATTCAGGCATTTTTCATTAAATCAATATTTGTACTACGATGTAACTTTAAAATGTTTATTCATCTATGCCGATTTCCTTGTGGATATCGGTACGCATAAACGACAGATCTTTATTCACATACGCGACGACTAATCACAATCGACACGTATAGAAATGATAACATCGAGAGCGAATGACGAATCATTGGCAACCGAATCTTATCTTATCTTATCTGCCGTAACTCACTTCCGTTGCATTTGTACGGATTTACACCCTAGTCGCATCCAAAGAAGTTTTGCTTCAAAAATAATAAATTGAAAAGATTTTAGTAATGACTAACGATAATTTTAATTTATTACGACTATTATTATTGAAAGTTCAGGAAAGTGCTCGATGAGTCCTTTTTCCGAACCGTTATGATATATGAACCGCTAAAAGAATTTGTACCCCAGCATTTTGTTGTAAATCATCTTCATATTTTATATGCTTCCATGTAGAAGTATTTTCAATCAATATACGACTATAAAAATACCTGAAAACATTTTTTGAAAAATTTGTTGGAACAAGTTAGTACATTTCAATTTTATCGATTTCCGCATATATATGTATATAAATATTCAATTGGGGACGGGTAATAAATTGATATGATTTCAGTAATGACTAGAGATAATTTCCTATCATTACGACTATTATTGTTGAAAGCTTAGGAAAGTGCTCGATGGGTCCTTGTATCCGAAATGTTATGATATATGAAGCGCTAAAAGAATATTCGCAAGGAATGCACGTTTAATGCGGTGGAAAAATGCTGAAAGTATATGCGAACTCCTTTACATCACCCAAGGGGGACGCAGCAGTATATAGCATCGGGCTGTTGGGTACGCTTAAAAAACTTTTACATCATTGAATAGGGTAAATAATTTCGTTTTATATCCAAATATGAATGCGTATCGTGAGCATGTGTATCTTGCATGTTCCGATTCTGTCATTTGCATATCAAATATGAATAGAATACTTATTCCTGGCAATAACGTATACGTTATTCCTGATGGCGGCTTATGAATCAATTGATGAGTCTTATATAAATGTTTTGCTTAAATATTTCGTGAAAAATTATGTTGAATACTGTTTACTTTGTTCTTTAATATTCAAATTATAAATTTTCCGTTAAGTAACTCATTAAAATCGCAAAAAGTTTTGATGATTTTGCATACTTACAAGGGGAATCTTATCTGGACACTTAGTGGAACTTTGCATGGTGATAGGGTTGATAGTCAAAACATACCCAAGCTGTAATGTTGGTTTAGAACCCTTGGTAAAAGACAAACATTTTGTATTTCTAAAGAAAACATGTAAGTTCCAGTAGAAAAATTCAGCTACACATCTTTTTAAATATTTAAAAATCGATAATATAATATGCTTATGTCCAATGATTACACAGGTCCACAAAATGAAAAAGGTTGTCTGTTTTGGGTAAGCGGCATTTGTTTTCCAATGTACTTTTTACCGCTGAACACAAATTTAAGTCAAAATTGAAGGTCCAACGAAAAAAAACCGTCAAAATTTTCGATCTAGTTCTTCTGCATGATATTTAAAATCTTATAATTTTTGTCGTTTTCTGACCCTTTCTACCTAAAATGACTATTGAGTATTCAAATTTCATATACGTAAATGATCTATTAAGTTTTTTTTGTAGGATACAGCAGTATTTTGTCAATACATTTTCAGATATTAAATTGCAAACATGGTTACAGGTCACCCAGTGGCAATAGGGAGGAAATATGTTTGCAGATTACTGCTGAATTATACAAAAATACTCAGTAGATCATTTAATTGAAACTTAATAGTCATTGTAGGTAAAAAGGGGCAGAAAAGGACAAAAATTATAAAATTTTGATTATTAAATAAAAGAATTACTAGATCGGGTCAATTTTGCCAATTGAACCCCCATTTTTGACTTTATATTTGTATTCAGCGATGAAAACTAAATTGAAAAACATGCTGCATACTCATAGACCTTATATTATTACATGGATTAATAGTCGAGCGCAAAATAAGCGCTCAAACATAGAAGAGTATGTGACGTCACATGTTTGAGCGAACATTGCCGACGACAATCGCTGACTCTCCCGATTGATTAGATGTCATATGTTTTATTTTAATAATATAATAGCAATTGTGACGACTGATTATTTATTAATAATATTTTACCTGTGAAATAAATGTACATAAAATCGAATCCACCTGTTAAACTTGGTTTATATATTATAGGGCCTATGCTAGGCAAGTAAATATGACATTTGATCAACCGGGAGAGTCCGCGATTGTCGTCGGCAATGTACGCTGAGACATGTGACGTTACATACTCTTCTATGTGTGAGCACTATATACAACGGAAAACATATGAGGACTAGCAGTCCATGTAGTGTAATGTCTATGCGCTCACTCAATAGACAACTTTTTCTATTTTGTGGACCTGTGTCATTTTTGTTTCTCTTTTACTACAATTACCAATTTTTAAGTTACTGAAATCGCTCGATTGTTTCACTCGAATACATGAACAATAAATTGTATTTTTAGAAGGTATGACTAAATAATTAGATGTCTTCTAACCTAAATATTGAGATAATGCTATTAATAAATTTATTCTACATGGAGATGAATTAGTAAATTCATAAAAATGGGCTCAAGCTTTTGGGATGGATAGTTTAATTACTAAATTACCAAAAATGCACAAACATTCTCAAGATCTAATATTTGTCTTCTAGAATTATATGCCACACACAACTTAAAACTTCTAAAATTCGTTATTATTATTGCTAATGCAAGTTTCTCATATAATACAAATATGCATTAATATAATATTATGTTAGCAGAAGTCAGTATTCCTGACTAAAACTCGAAAGCAAGCTGTCTTTAAATTTTGCTATTTCTAGAAAGCGCCGGCTGTGCTTTACGCTCAATCGAACTTCACTGTGGGTGCAAGTTAATACATCCCGATATTATAATCCTCTCGAAATTCTAGCCTCGAGCGATTTTCAGCAATTCGGGAACGCACACGCACAAGTTCAAGCAAACGTATGTTCCTACACAAACAATCATCTAGTCAATCAGTCAGCAAACGTTATTCGGTTCTCGAATTGAGAGACAGAAATATACCTACGGATTTATATTGTAGAATCATTTTATCTTTTGAAAGCCAATGACGTTGCGGTATTGAAAGAAGCATATAGTGATTGTGAAAAACTGGTGATTAAAACTTCCAAATTAATATTTGTTGACAACAGTAATAGGATCTATCATGATACATCAATCGGTACTCTCTTTGCAATCATATAGCAATTTAAGCTGATTAAGTATCTTTAGTTCTATTTTACGCATGTGTTATCATAAGTGACAACATATTGTTCATATACGTGAAGTCGAACTAAAGTTATTATATTCTAACGTTTATGCCATTTGGAGGTTAATTTCGAGAAGTGAATAATGTGTAAAATGTTTGTTCGAATAGCAAGGACAGCTTTTCTACAGTAACTACCAACTCGAGCGATTTCCCAACATAAAAGACCGATAACATAATATAGCTATTTTATCCAAGAATTGGTCTCTCAGCCTAACAACTTAAAAGAATTGCAAAAGAAATTAAAATTTCAAAAAAAAAAAAGAGTGCGCGTAAGGCTCACACGCGATTGAAGTAAATCTTTTTTCACAATTTTACTCATCATGTAATTGTGTTTGAAGAACTTCATGTAATTAAATTTAACATACACTCATGGACTGCTTGTATTTTTTTTTCACTTTTTCGCTGGCGATATAATCTATTTCTTTGAACAGCTGTAATATCTGTCGTGCCTAAAAATATTTTCTATTTTAATAGCTTCAAAGATTTATAGAAACTACGAATAATATAGAAATAATTTCTATTCAATAAACTTACGTTTAGTACACGGCACAAATGTTTAACTTGTTTCATTATTTTCAAGGAACAGGGTAAAATATTCTTCTGATTCAGGCTTTTTTCATTAAATCAAGATTTGTACTACGATGTAACTTTAAAATGTTTATTTATCTATGCCGATTTCCTTGTTGATATCGGTACGCATACAACGACAGATCTCTATTCACATACACGACGACGACTAATCACAATGACATATAGTTCGGACGTAACGCTATTTCCGTTGCATTTTACGGATTTACACCCTAGTCGCGCCTAAAGAAGTTTTACTTCAATAATTAAGAATCAATTCTCCTAATTGGTTTATTAATAAATGACTTAACTATTTATATGACAAACATAGTTTCAAACAGATTCCATTAAATAATATTTTACCTGACTAGATGTTTGCTTATAAATTTATACTATATTTTGGATTCATATATATAATGCATTAGGTATAAATATTGCATCATATATTGAAAACTGTTCATAGCAACCACCGAAACAGGATTTGTTGTAGCTTTGAACATTCATATACCTTAATCGTATATTGGTATTTCTAGAACGTCTTTATAATATCATTCGTTCCTTGTAAGGAAGGCCCAAAAACGTCGAGCAGACAGCAACAAGAGTCGTTCGCATAGAATTAGAACTAACGAGTGTGTTTGTCTGAAAACAATGAAGCAAATCTACGTCTAATGGTCTATTTCCTTTGCGACTAATGCAATCCGCTATGCTCACAATGAAATAACAGTCTATTAGCTTGAATGAGGTGGCTTTTGAATAATTACTGCTGTTTTAGTTGAACGCTTTGCCTGAAGAGCATCAGGTACATATATTGCTAGGTAAATATCTAATATATACACAATGTAAGTAGCGAATGTATAAAACTAATAGGTTTTAGTTTTGTGAAGCAATATCTGTGAATCTAGTCTGACACTAAAAACTTTCTGAAACATGGATCAAATGATTTATATTATATGATTACTATCTATACTTTTCTATAACATGCATTGAGAACCTGCGAAGAACAATGAATGCGCAATGGCCTGAATATCCACCATATTCATACCACATTTCGGATTTTTTTTTATCAAATTAATTCCTATTTCATTTTATATTTTATTCCATTAAATGTTGTATATCATACTTTGTTTTCCCAGCAGTGCCTGAAACAGCTATTTGACTTAAAAACATATTTTTTGTATAAAAATTGATATCACTGTCAATAACGCAGGTTAACCAGGATGTGCCTGAACCCTTACGCAAGAAATATATCAGCAATTTTTAAATTCTGTAGAAAAATCTATGCTTGCTGTAGCGGATTCTATGTACTACTTATCAACAGACTAATTGTTATCATCATTATTTATTTTATTAGGTTTTGTAAAATTCTATAAACAAATATATTATTGGTCCCGCTGGAGCATCTAGCCATATACATTATCAATTTTATTTTACATCCTTTACCATTCGACGTTCTCCATATTCAGATTTTATAATATTGATTTTAATATGCATTATTTTTATTATCATATTATATTCTATTTTATTTTTACAAACTTCTTTCTGAAATTTTATTACTATGATAATGCAGTGGGATCAACAGCAGTATAATCATATAATATCACATTTGGTATATTCTTCCTGTGAGTAAAAGATATTAGTTTGCCACTTTCAGTATTCAAAATCAATTTTTTGTTGGAGTTGGCATTACGGCCAAACTAATATAAATGTTCCG
Source organism: Ctenocephalides felis (assembly GCF_003426905.1). Taxonomy (NCBI): domain Eukaryota; kingdom Metazoa; phylum Arthropoda; class Insecta; order Siphonaptera; family Pulicidae; genus Ctenocephalides; species Ctenocephalides felis. Next base: position 61,056,011 of record NW_020538040.1, on the reverse strand, counting down.
AAATTATTTAATTTACATATGTTAAATGATAATTGATTAACAATAACAAAAAATGGATATGATTATCTAAAGAATTAAAGAACAAAAAATTATTATATTTCTGTATCTAAACATTGATCGATATATTGAAAAAAATATTTTTGAAATTGTTTAGAATATTATTGAAATGGTCCGAATTATGAACAGACATATCTAGTATATAAATCCAATTTTCTTATATTTCATTTTATTTCAATAAAATTTGATAGAAATGGCTGCAGACTTTTCAATATCGATATTATCTTATAAACTTTTATAGGTTTTCGATTTTTTTTTTCATATTTATAAATAACGATCTCAAGTTTGCTCACCAGAGAATTTGATTTGATAAAGCTCTGCAGGGTTATAAGATAGTCAAAACGAAGATCTTAAAAATAATATAAGCCGATGAGAAATTTTGCGAATCGATACAATAATAATATAAATACTATAGTTTATGTCGGATTATCATAAATATCACACGAGATGCAAAAATGAAATATCATTGCGAGTACTTCAAGAACATATATGTACTTGGTTTGGTACTAACAGTTCTGGGATAAGCCCCTAGAGTGCGCCAGCGCCGCATAAGAATTAAATTTCACATATGGTAACACTTTTAACTATGGACGCCATTAGCTTGTTATTAATATGGCGTAATGTTATTGTTAATGGACGCCTATCGGACGCCATTAGTTTGTTGTTAATATGGCGTAATGTTGTGGTTTGTGGTTATGTTTTGTTGCAAGTGATTTGTTATAAGAGTTTAATTTTGTGATTTGTTTTATTTTGTTAGAAGTGATATGTTAATTTTTATTAGTGATCGTACGTGCTTCATAATATAATGGACTTTCTAAAAACACATCAATTTTCAAGTTGACACAAAAGGTACAAATGCGTAATGCATATATTAATTAATTAAATATATGTAATATATTTATTGTTTGTTATATATTCATTGTCCCATGCAAGTCGAAAATCTAGCGTCATTTATTAGTCTTTACATGTTGTCAATTAATAAATAATCATTTATGGGATAATCATTTTGAACGCTCATGTTTTGTTGATAGTTTTCTTAGAAAGGGATTCATTGCTTGAAGGAATTGTTGCAATTTTGTGATTTGTTTCGTTTCGTTTGAAGTGGTTATTTGTATTGGTTAATTTGGTAAAACATTAAGTGAACATTTACTACTATATCATTCATTCAAACAAAATTTTCCAAACTTTTTAAACCGACAAAAGTTAAATCGATATATTTTTAGTCTTCAGTGATTTTTTATACTACTGTCTCATTTCTTAGATGTTTTTGTGAAGAAAATGAAAAATAATAATAATAATAATAATTGATTATTGTTAGATTAAGGTGATCAATTATTTGGTTGTTTAGTCATTACGAGTTCTTTTTCCTTCTAAATCTATCTTCTTTCTTTCAATTCTATCTAATTTCTATTTACTGCTTCAAGTTCAATTTAATATTACTATCCATTCTTCAATATTATTCAATATTCAATATTACAATTAATTTTTGCATATTCGACGCAATTGGTGGTTAAGAGAATATTTTCAAACGATTTTAGAGTCACTTAGATTACATTAAATAATATTGTGGTAGATTAGTTTATAATTTTAGTGTTTTGTAGTGTATTGTAATATAATTATTTATATAATAAATATTACATAACAGGTCAATACAAAGGTCCAATTTGACTTTTGAGCAATCATGTTAACTATTATATCACAACAAATAACACATATCAAACACACAAATATCTGATTATGTTCAGTAAGATCCTACCTAATTTATCATTGTAGAAGTTTTTTCTTCCGTTTTTTTTTAATTTGTCATCTGGTTCTTTTTACCTCTTAGATGGGGTAGAATGAGACAGTCAGGGGGCAAACAGGCCTAATGTCTTACTTTTAATTTTAAAGGTTTTTTTTCGAAGTGATAGCTACGTTATTCAACATATAAATTTCTAGGGAACATGTTTTACAGAAATATCATTGTATTTAACCTTGTTCTGGTGTTTTGTCTTTTTTTAAACGTAATTTACTTTTTTATATACTATTTTTATCGTTTACATCTTTGCTAGTGTAAGGCCCCAGATGGGCCTTTTTATCCATTCAATGTGTAAGCTATTATAGAGGTTAATTAAAAAAAACATTTGAATTTAACTTAAAAATAACAATACATATTATGCTTCAACAATACATTCAGGTCTCGTGAACTAAACAACAGTGCTCACAACCTGCCAACGAAGGAAAATAATAAATTATGATGTTTTCAACTTTGTCATTTATCTTTCGATAGCGATGTCGAATCAAGGTGATGGCTGGTTATACATCTTTTTCTCTCTACTTTCAAATAATCCTTTCGAAAAATTCCGAATATTACTTGTTTTTGAGATGATGGACCTTTTTACCCGCTTTTACCCTATATAATCCAAAATGATTGAAAAGCTAAATCATTATCAATGCAAAATTTCTTAAAAATCTACATATATCTGACTTAATAAACTCCTTTCAATTTTAGGTGTCTTGGATTCGTCACCGTGATCTACACATTTTGACTGTTGGTGGATACACTTACACTTCAGATCAGCGTTTTCAGGCAACATTTCATCGGGATACGGAAGACTGGACTCTTCAGATCAAGTGGGCCCAGAAACGTGATGCAGGAACCTACGAGTGCCAAGTATCAACGCAGCCTGTTACCAGTCACTTTGTAGACCTCAAAGTTGTCGGTAAGAGTAAATATAATTTTATGTAAAAGGCATAAAACAATATGACCAACAACAATTCAAATAGTAAATTGTCGCAATTAATTCCATATTATTATTAATGTCACTGCAAAAATTTTCTGAGAAATACGAGCTCTCAAACGGTTACACAGCTTCTAACTTTGATTTTTAGGTGATGAGCGTAAAAAGTGCTTTTTATCAGTTAGAGATATATTTATTGTGATATTTAAATAATAGTTGATGGTATTATTGCATTATAACAATAGTACATATTTTATAGATTATTTATACATATTATTTTAATTTAGCGATCATACATCGATATTATGTTCACGTTTGCCTTTGATTCGACAATTATTTTATATTTAAATAATTATGGGCACCTAAATAAATGGTTATTCTGTTTATATTTATTAATATCTTTATTTTTCCCATTCTTTTAGAACCAGCAATAGCTATTTCAAGATTTTATTTTCTGAACTTAAAAAGCCTTTGTTTCAAATTTGGAATATATTATAGCTTTCCAATATATAGTTATAACATACAGTATTATCAATTGTAATTTTTAATTAAATTATATATCAAATTTTAGTTAGTTTTATATCATTTGAAGGTAAAAAGTAATCTTTTTCAATATTAGAAATAATTATAAAGTACAAAAATGTAAAAAAAATAATTTAACAATTTGTGATAAAGAAAACATCCCATGTCCCCAAATCATCGATAGAATGAAAATGAAAAATTAATTAAATTCATTCTGAAGAAAATGAAAACTCTTAGTTCAGAAAAATAAAATATAATTATTAATAATATTAGCTAATTAAACCGAATTTTATATTAAATTCTAATTTATTCATTTTAATTTAAACTAAATTAAAAACAATTAAGCAGTTAAAAATTAAAACCTCAATGATCCTCGTGTCATTCTAGATTGGTTTATAATAAAATAGCGGTTACGTTATTAGTTTATTTATTAATTTAAAAAACTGTATTGAACTGTAAACACGGTTTATTTTGTTGTAGTTCAATATTATATTATATATTCACAATAATATAATTAGTAATTGAATTTATTGAAATATTATTTTAATGAATGCTTGATGAATGTTGATGTGAAGAGTTTTAGAAAATGTATTCGCTGCTTTATCACTAAGGGAGGCCCATTTTCTATATAATATTGTCCAGAAGTTTCTGTCATCGTCACCATTTGAAAAGTAAAATACGTCCAAATACTGCCATTAATTGGAATTCATAAAAAATATTCAATTATAATTCTTAATAATATAAATTACATAGTAGCTTACGTTATAAAATCTTGCACATTGAGAGATTTGTACTAAAATTTCTACATTAGCACCATTGAAACGATGATTGATGCAAAGCTATCAATAACTGAAATCATTGATTGTATATGAATTTACAAAATTCAGAAATTATGTATGTGCGGATTCCTAAATACCTAATACCCAGAATGAATTACTTGTATAAAATCAACTTCACAAAGCGTTTCTTGGAAGTATTTTTATTAAAATCTGAAATATTTAAATTGATCAAGCTAAAAAAGAACTAGTAATTAAAAACATATCGTTAGATACCAAAGAACTTCTTTCTATTTTTAAGAATATAAAAATAACTCTTATCTAACCGAAAAGAATGTAAAACAGAACTTGAAAAATTCAACCATAAAATTTTGTTAAAAGATAACGCAATCAACAAAAATGGTTTAAAAATAATTTTAAATATCAACATCCTCGATGAATTTCATAATTTACCGTTTTGATTTCAATAAAATGATTAGTAATTTAGAAAGCAGTTTTTAATGATTAAAGTATACCAACAATCAAAATTTAAATGTAAAATTCTCTAAAATCCTAACTTTGTCACAATGCCATTTTTTTCAAAGCATAATCCTGACATCGTTGTCACTAAAGCCAGCATAACGTAACCAAAGTTTTAATTGAAAACGATTATTTAGCTAAAGTTTCAAATTTACTTTGCGATAACAAAACTTACATCTCCACCGTAAACGACCCAACTGAATATATTAATAGCTGTTGCAATAAGTTTGTCGATTCTCTTACTGTCGACTTGGATACTAATAAACAAATACCCAAAGACATCGCGGTAAACTTCAAAATTTACATTCCTATCTAAAGCTATTTGGATTCCTAAAGTGCATAAACGTGGCTTACACCTATGTTCTGTTGTACCAAAATTGAGTCAGTAATTATTTTCATACAACATTCATTTCATGCCATTTGTCTTTTACCTGATTTGCTGAATAATTCAAAAAACTATCTTGAATAAGCATTTACAAATCACCTGAATTTAATTTATTCATTCACGAATCTTATATAATTATATAAAACTTCTATGTACACAACTATCATTTCATATTTATTGAGAACTAGCTGTAAGTGGAATTCTGTCTTAAGGCAATTAAGGCATCGTGCCTTAAGGCAAATTGCTGGAACTTCCCGTACCAAAAATTATTATTTTTTTAAAAACAATTAACATTTTTGAAATTTACTTCGAAAAAGCTAGATTTTTGAGTAACTATAAATTTGAAAAAAAAAATACTTTTAAAAAAAAAATTTTTTTTTTTTGAAAACAATTTTTTTTTGAAAAGAAAAATGTTTTCTTTATTTTGACATATTTTGGAAATTCTGAAGGTTTTTTCAAAGCAATCGTACTGCTTTCACTGCATAAAGACGAAATGTCAAAGCGCGTAAGCGCCGCATCGCCGTCTAACGCGTTAACATTGGTACGGAAACCATGGGAATGTAAACAAAATTTATACTTATTGTTAAAATCTCTATAAAATATCTGATAATTTGATGTGCATATGTCTAATGATCATTTTTGACCGCCAAATTGCTCATTTTTTACTTTTTCCCCCATATCTCCAAAGTCGTTGGACCTACCTTTCCAAAATGAACAGTTCTTCATTTAGTTAATACAAATAAAATGTTTTTTGAATTATTCAAATCGGACGCTCCGTTCTCTTAAAAACTGAGTTACCGTTTTCGGCACTTTTTGCCCCGTATCTTCGGAACGGCTAGACCTACCTTTGCCAAAAACTAATCAGCACGTCTCCTTATCAATACGAATCGAATGTTTTTTAAATTATTCAAATCGGTTGATTCGTATTCCCGAAATCGTCGACGAAAATTTGTATCCGCACATACATACACACACATACATACATACACACACACGCACACACATACAACCATTTTTTCTAAGGTATGCCAAAATATTCAGAAACTTCTGAAACGTAAAGATATATAAAAATTTTCATTTTTGATTTTTTTGCGATTACTATAACTTGCCCTACGGGAAGTTAAAAATAATAATTTTTTTCGTCTAAGAGTTTTATTTTGAATCGAATTTTTTTTCTCAGCATTTGATAGTTAAATACTATTGTAAAAAAATGGTTATAGAAAATATATCTCTCATTGATACTTCGTTAATTTTTACCATCATATGTGCTAGAAAAATTTTAGTTTAAAATGATAAATCTAAAATTTCAGTACATTTAATGTAAAACTACAGTTCGCTTTCAACCAATATTGCTGTTACTTTATGAAGCAGGTACAGAGCGTAAAAAAATAAAATGATTATTAAATTAGTTTCAAAAATCAACTTAATCCGGTCGTTATTTGAAGTACCATTGTTACAACTCCTTTAAAACTAAAGTAGGACAGTATGAACTCAATCGAGCTATATTATTATCTCACCAAAACTTATGGCGGGGTATTCGCACTAGTTTCATAAGTTTTCCTAACTCCTTCGCTACGGTAGTGTTTTCCCGCAAGAAGTACACTGCTGTACGGGCCAGCAAACCACCCAAGTAATTTTTACACAACCTATTTTGAGATTTTTTTTAACAATATCTATAAAAATATATTTACAAATTAATAATTACACTTCCAAATAATTAAAAAATTACAATTCCAACAACAGTGGCTTATAGGGGACTCTTGTAGCAAAAGGCAAGCGAAAAGGGTTCAGCAAGTTAAAATATTATTCTTACCCAGAATATATATATTATTAACGTCGGTTGAAAAATAAAATAAAACAATTAATTGAAAAGTGAAATACGTAGAGTTACGTTTCAATGAAGCTTTATTTGAATTCTTCGAATAGAATATAAATTTAAAAAATCTATGACATTATATGCAAAACATAAAGAGAAGTTTGAATCTGAAATAACATAGTTTTTCTGATCAACTAGGGCGAAACACAATCGATTACCATAATATAAAAATTATGCAACAATATAAACAATAAGACAAAATGGTGCTCTCTCATAACACATTCATCCGTTTTTTTTTCTAATAAGTTTCGAATAATATATAAATACAAACTTCGAAATTCAATGAAACATTCTACGTAGGAGTTAAACAGTAGAGTCATAAACAAGCAGTGTGACAGTAATTCTCTTTGCAACGATGGCAAATATTACACGACCTGTTTTCGAACTTTGGTAAAAATTTATAGAAAGGTGACATATTTATTATTCTCTCGAATACTATTCTATACTTAGACTAATACTTTTAAAATATTGACAGCACAAACAATTTATGCAGTCCTGTTGTTTAGCAATCTTAACGTGCATAATTTCTAAATACTGTAAAGTCAGTAGATTCAGTGGTTTCAATTAATTTTGGTTAAATTTCAATTACTAATTAAATAGTGTGGCGTTTATATTTAAGCTAATTTGGCGTTGTAAGTGCAAACCACATTTTAGAATTCATTACACAATTCTAAAATTATGGAACTTGTTCTAAATTTCAATATCTTAATTGGTTTTAAATTTATGTTCTTCAAAACTTATCGAAACTTCTCAAAATCTTCAAATTTGTAAAATGTTCAAACTTTTCTGTATTTATCATATTTTTTGTAAACTATATGTTCATAATGCAGGCAGTTCCAGCAATTTACCTTGAGACACAATGCACACACAATTGTTCAAAGCCACCCCTCCCCCCTTGCTGATACGTGGTGATATTCAAAATAATCCCCCTCCCCCTGTATCACGCGTGTATGTATGTATGTGCGGATACAAATTTTCGTCGACGATTTTGGGAACACGGATCAACCGATTCGTGTTGATAAGGAATTCAAAAATCATTCGATTCGTATTGATTAGGAGACGTGCTGATTAGTTTTTGGCGAAGGCAGGTCTAGCCGTTCCGAAGATACGGGACAAAAAGTGCCGAAGAGAACGGAGCGTCCGATTTGAATAATTCAAAAACCATATTATTTGTATTGATTAAATGAAGAACTGTTCAAATTTTTGGAAAGGCAGGTCTATCGACTTTGGAGATATGCAGGACAAAGTAAAAAAATGAGTCATCTGGCGGTCAAAAATGAACATTAGACATATGAACATCAAATTATCAGATATTTTATAGAGATTTTAACAATAATTATAAATTTTGTTTACATTCTTATGGGTGCCGTACCAGTGTTTACGCGTTAGACGGCGACACGGCGCTTACGCGCTTTGATATTTCGTTTTTATGCAGTTAAAGCAGTACGATTGCTTTGAAAAAAATTGATTATTTTTAATCACTCGAATTTTGAATTGTGGTACGGGAAGTTCCAGCAATTTGCCTTAAGGCACGATGCCCTAATTGCCTTAAGACAGAATTCCACTTACAGCTAGTTTTTGAAGATGAGTGGTTTTTTTTTAAATTCAGGCAAAAAATAAATACACGTGATATATTACTAGACCCCCCTCTCCCCCACGTCATATTTTGTGATTTTTTTTTATCATATACAGCCCCCCCCCTCCCCTTAAAAGCCTCACGTGATTAATGGAGGCCCCTTACGATATATATCAATCTTCACTCTACAACCTTCTTCTCCCGTTACTTTTGCTAGTCTCTCGATTAATATAAGTTATAGGTATTTATATTTATACATTAATACTCTCTACCCCGAAGGGCCCGAGTTAAATAGAAAAAGCCCTGGTCAAATCTTGACCACTAAGTATTTTTTTTTTCAAAATTTTGCCCTCGATTCACGTCCGAATGGCTACACTGGTTTAAATAAGATTTTTATTATGTTTGTTGTTGTTTGAGCATGGTTTATGTGAAAAAACAATTTTCGAAGTAGTAAAGAATTTGATTAGTAAGGATTAGAGAAACAAATTTTTGAACGAGAGTTGAAGCTGACTCCGCTCCGGCTGACGTCGTTTCAGCCCCTCTTGGTGAAACTCTGTTTCGATATGTATAAGGCATCGTCATAGCGTCTTTAAGTAAGTTCGTATCTCACAGCATCGTTTCTGTATTATGTCTTCACAATCCCTTCATTCTAACGCGAAGTTGATTTTCTACTGAGTTTCAGAAAGACAATCGGACTTCACTTCGAGTTCGATCGATATCGATGGCCGTTCGTCAAAACTTAATGCGGCTTTTGGTCATGAATGTGTTTGCTTTCTGAGAGGTTTATGAACCACTATTTAATACATGTTTCAACTAAATTTTGTTTGGTATTTTGAATAAGAATTAAGAATTAGAGTACATGCACATAACAGTAAGTGAACGATTTTAAATCATTAATTTAGTTACAAAATGGGGTTTTTCTGGGTTGCTCAATTGGTCGAAGTATAGGCTTCCAGTCAGAAGTTCCAGATTATATACCCGACATGATTGACAAACATTAGTCATATCGGTTTTCCTTAAAATATAGATCATTTCAAGTGAAAATATCCTCTTAGGAATTTGCTGCAATATTCGAATTAGAAAGGCAACTAAATCATTGGACTGAATCGAGAGATTAAATTATTCACGATTAATAATTACTCAGTCAAAAAAAAACTTAAAGGAATTTTATGAATTTCATCGAATATAAACATGTTAATATTTCGAATAAATTGGCTCATGGTTGACATTTAATTATCATTCAGACTATTATCGACAACATATGCCTGATTACATTTCTGGAGAAATTTTTATTCAGACTTTGGCATATTTGCGATTTTTGCAAAATCTAAAGGAATAATGAATTACTTTACAGATGCCTTAAAAAAATTAAACGCTAGAATTTTTATTATTTAACTTACAACTAAAAAAAATTATACAACTTAAAACTAGAAGTACATACCTGTAATGTGTAGAAATAACTATGACAACAAAAACTTAAACATTATATAATATACCTATATAATTTTCCTAGATAAATTCAGAGATTAGGAAATCTAAGGGCTTGTTGTAACAGTTTTTTTATCTACCGAAGCAAGTCGTAATGAGAAAAAAACATCTCTAAAAATTTATTTTTTTACTTATTTTTAAGAAAATTGACTTGTTTCTAAGAAATCATTTCCATAAATTAACGTAAACTAAAATTAATATAATTAAAATATATGGTAGCTACTTTAACAGAAATTTATATCATAAATCAACGTAAATTACAATAAATACAAACAAAAGTTATAGTCCTGTAACACAATTTACGAGTGTCCACATCTCATAAACTATAAAAATATAAAGTCCACCATATCTTCTTCACTTGAATCTGTATAAGCTATACTGCATACCAGACAATATTATTTTTGCATGTTACAACTAGCCCCAAGGTTTTGTTTCAACAGATTCAAAGTTGTAATTTTTTTAAACATCATTCATGATATATAAACAATTTAGCAATAACAAAAATTGTTACATATTATCAAGAATCGATACATTTGAAATAGAATATGTAAAATTTAAATTACTTGTCAATAATGACGCACCTGCACAATTCTGTTTACTGCATCGGCCTGCGTCAGAATAGAGCTATGACAATATTATTCAGGACGGTTTATATGTCAAATCGAGACCAAAAATATTTTAATATAGATTATTGAAAAACGCCTGTTACTACTTACCCCTGTTATAATAAGCCTCTAGCTTTCGTAATACGTCATAAATTGAATATTATCACAAAGTTTTTATTTGGGAAGTCCTTATTCTAGACTATATCAATCAGATCGTCAGCTAAGTGAAATAAATTGCAAACATAAATCAAATAATATGATACAAGAGTCGTCGTTAAAAATTATTTGAGGAAATAATTTTTAGATAAAGATTGTAGGGTAAATGGATTAAAAATACAAATAATTGTTAAATTGATTGGTGTTATAAAAGCCTAGAATCAATTACCTGAATCGTATGTTATTAATCCTGAATTTAAGTTCTAAATTGCACTGTGTTGCACATTTATATTCGTTTTCTTTTATCCAATGCAAAGGAAACAAATATGAGTTCTAGGCATTACAATAAATTATCGAACATGATATCAATAAATTATATTTCTATATTTATTATGATTAGCTAGGGGCATATTTCATAACTTTTTCATTTTCACAACCGTGCGAAGCCGGGTCGGACAGCGAATATATTTTATGTTGTATATGCATATATGTGCGTGTGTATGTATTTATAAAACATATATGGTTGAAACTTTTATTAATATGAATTTCAACTAGTGGTGTATGGCATCGTGCCTTAAGGCAAATTGCTGGAACTTTCCGTACAGTGACGAAATGTTCGAAGAATATTAAATGTTTTCAAATAGATTATTATAAATATTGTAACATTGTCTAATATTTATAAGAATTATATAAACTGAATTGCAAAGTTGAAATTATTTGTTCAAAGTATATTAGAACTTTAGTCAGAAATAAAAATAAAATCTGAATTATTTTCGATATAGAAAAAAAAAATTAAACAATTTTTTTCCAAAAGCAATTATTTTATTCAAACAAACAGGGAATTCTTTGAATCATTCAAATCGCACGCTTAGTTCTCTCAAAAATTGCCATTGTTTGCACCTTCCTGCCGAAAACTAATCATCACTTTCCCCCATCAGTACGAACAGAATGTTTTTGAGATCATTCAAATCGGATGCTCCGTTTTCTCAAAAAATTGATTTCTATTTTCTACACTCTTTGCTCCGTATCTCTGTAACGGCTGGACCTGCCTTTGCCAAAAATGAATCAGCACATCTCCCTATAAATAGGAATCGAATGTTTTTTCAACCGTTTTAATCGGTTGATCCGTGCGCCCGAAAACGTGGACAAAACATTGCATCCATTAATGCATACACACACATCCATTTTTTCTGAAGTATTCCAAAATGTTCAAAAACCGTCAAAACGTGAAAAAATGCAAAAATTTTCAATTTCGATTTTTTACTATTACAATAACTTACTGGAAGTTAATGAAGTATAATGCTATAATGCCTATTTGGTCGCTTGATATTAATGTGGTTTGTCACCAGTAGTTCATATTAAATGATATATGATGAATAATACGAATAATAACTCAAGGCAACTAATCGTTCCAAAAAAACTGAAACTACTGTTCTTGAGATACTATTATTGCAATCATTAGGGAAAGAAGGTCAATGTGGTTCTCGACGAGTTTTGATATTCTTCTTTTATATTAATAAGAATATATTTGTGATGGCTCATTATGTCACATAATTCATTCTATGCTTAGTATAATTTTTCTATGTTATCTATAAAAACTAGAAATACCATGCAATCCACTTGAATCATAAAAATGATATACATTATTATATACAGTGCCGCTAAAAATATTATGGCTGAAATATACGTAGAATGTGCATTAATATAGTGAAGTCTAAAAAATCTGTTTTCGGAATGGCAGGGAATAAATCTTTATTTTATAATAATATAACATTTCAATTAATATATTGAAATATAAATTTTGTTGTATAGGGAATACCGGGTACGGTTGTGCCAGGGTACGGTAGTGACAGCCGTCATAAAATCTAATCTATACTGGTTTTGAGATAGGGTCCAAAGGGAGAAAGATGAAGAATATTTGTAAAGAGTCAAATGTAAGCTTTCGTGATTCGATTTGATTTGATGTATCTCAATGAGGACTATCGTTTGTCAGTTTTGTGCGACAATCTGCCGAGCCGTTTCATTGTAATTGGAAAAAAAGCTTTTCGTCCACATTTAACCTCATACTACCGAATCGATTAAAAAAAATCAAAAACTGTTTCAAGGATATTAGTTGGGAATGATACTGATTAGTTTTAGGTGAAAATCTACCGAGCCGTTTTCTTGTAATTAACTTTTGAAAAAAGATTTAAACTGATTTTTATGGAACTTTTTATGGCGATATATTAGGTTGTAAAATATCTCCCTTCCGCTTTTTTGCTCTGGTTTATAATACAAAAAGGCGGAAGGGAGATATTTGACAACCTTATATATCATGGTTTTATAGAACTTACTGAAATATTACGGCCTTACGATAAGTAGTTTAATTTTAAAAATTTATCAAAGTTTGGGAAAATCAGTAGTTTTTTTTGGCGTATGTTAAAATAAAATCAGACCTTTTACTTGGTATAATGATAAAGTACTTTGGGTCTTTATACCTGTTTATCTATGTCTTAATGAAATACTCCGAGTTAAAATGTTCGTTCGTTTTCAATTATTTGTAATAAATCTACTCGGAATACTGTTAATCACTCATAAATTAATTTATTTTTTTTATTGATTAAGTCGATTATTTACACATATCGGGGAAGTTCATGTAACTTGCTTCGAGGCAAAATACCAATACCAACTAGTTTTGTATGATTTGGTTTTATGACTGATACATCGTACATCAAACATTAAGTAATTGGATTGAATTCCACGTGGGCAAATGTTCAAATTACCATTTAATTTACTTTTCTCTCAGCTAACTAAATTAACAAAATTATGCTATTAGGCCGATCAAAAAAAAAGTGGTACAACCGTACCCAGTCTCTTCTACGTAACGTGTGAATTTGAAAATCATAAAATTTTTGATTTTCCAAACGAGAAGTTTATTTTCGCCAAAAAATATGATAACTTTTCGAGTCATTTTGAATCGTGTGTGACCAAAATTGCCACAAGTATGTATGTGTATGTGAGCCAAAATGTGACCTTTCTTCAAATCTCATGCACCGGTTTAAAAAATTTAAAAGCCATTCGATGAAACTCGATAAGAACATTGATTAGTTTTGAAAGTGGTTTCTTTATTATTAACAGATGAGTGCAAAGTTTTACATCCATGTTTCAACCAAAACTCTTAAACTAATTTTGAAAAACTTCAAAGTCTTTCGAAAGATTTGTATAGGAGTTTGTGCTGATTAGAATTTGGTATAGATCTTTCCTCAACGATTAATTGTTGACAAATTTTTATGACGATTTTGTTGAAACTTTGTAATGATGACAGAGTTCATGGTCTTAATGAACATACTACATAATTTAATCTGGACCTACGAGAAATAGTAATAAACGTTGTTAAAAAAAATTATTGAAGTTTTGAAAAATGGGCTTCTTGTCTAAGGCAAGTACAATATCAATTCGAAATCTTTATTAACTTATTAAATCTTTAACTATTACAAATTTCAACTTAACAGTTTGAAAATGTGTTAAATCTCAATTCTTACTGATTCTCAATTCTTATCGATCATTAAACATATCAGCAAATAATACAATTTGCCTTGTAACATACTACTTATATCTAGTTATATTTTGTTCAGTATGAACTTTATTTCATATTTTTTGATTTATTATTTACTATATTTATTTATGTATGATGAAGCGCCATATGGTAAATTGTTGGCTTCCAAATATCTTTTTTCAATTTTCCGCGTTCAGTGTTTTAATAATTGGGTTTGTATATGTCGAAACTGATGATACTTTATAAAATATTCTATTAACTTATTTGCTACTTAAAAGTGAAAAGCCTTACCGTTGGTATTCCAATTTTTGTGATTTGAATACATTAGTTTATAATATGCTTCTTTAATAAAATAATATAAAGGGTATTATCTTTCATTCAAATTCCCCAAGTTGAATAAAGAATGAAAAGCTCCTGTGCCGCACCGTTTACATGACAATGCTGTATTATTGACGTTTTGTTTTCATAATATAATTTTTTATTATTATGATTAATAGTTTTTAATCTTTTGATTAAAACATTAATAGCTATACGAATCGCTGTTTTAATTTTAGTGTCTGGTTTATAATTTATATCATTAAAATTAACTTTGTATATATGAGATAGGATGGGATACAAATTTCCAATTTGGCTTTAAATAATTATACTGTCTAAGCCAAATAAACGACATCACAACACATAACATGAATCAAACAAACAACTATCGAACTAATTATAGAAATGTTTTTTTTTTACTATTTTTCTAAACTTTGTCATCTGTCACTTTTTACTCCATAGGCGGGATAAAATGGGACAGCTAGATAGCAAACAGATTCAATGTCTTATTTTTAATTTTGAAGGGATTTTATGAAATAACAGCAACAATATTCAACCAATGCGAAATATAAACTTCATAGATACATTTTTACAAAACTTACACTATATATAACCTTGATCTGGTATTTTGTCTGAAATATTTCAGCAGAGTTGGAAAAACTATTAATTCAAGTGATTTCTAGTAAATTGCTTTTTTAACCGAATGTAATGATTTTTTTTGTTTACGTCTTTGAAGTAAAGTAGGGTGAAGATGAAAGAACCACATAAGTTCTTTATTCCCCACCCACATGTAAGTTATTATAGAGGTTATAAAAACATCTGTTAAATCTAACTTAAAATTGACAATACATCTTATAAAACAATTAAATAACGTATACTTCAAATGTATATTAAAGTCTCGTAAACTAAACAACAGTGTTCACAACAAAAAAACTAGCAGTGAAAGAAAATGCTTTTGTTATAAATTTTCAAACATAGCCGTTTATCTCTTGATGGCGACGTGGCTTTCTCTCTCTTTCAAATCTTTTCCTCTACTTTCAAATATTCTTGTTAAAAAATTTATTTGTTCTTGAGATATTGGAGGTAGACCTTTTTACACGCGAGCCCTCAAGCCTTGCTCTACCTTATATATAATAGCCATTAAAAAAACTTTCCTTCTTTAAACATAATTATTTAAAAGTGAAGGTATAAAAATTTGAATTGACAGCAGAAAAAAATGACAAAAAATCACGGTGCCAGCTTTACGGATGTGAATAATAACTTCGAATATTTTGCATATGGCACAGTTGCCATTTCTTTTCACTTCCTTATTTCTACAGGATTATTTCCACAGAACTTGCTCCCGGGTATGCCCTTTGAAACAATCTGCATATTATAACACGGAAAATAAAAGAACATCAAGTGTAGCTCAGGGTCTTCTTACTTCTTGATAAAAGGCTAAAACGGCCGACTTAAACTGTTTTTTCTTTTATAATTAGCATACATTTGGCACTAAACCCGTTATACAAAATTTTATTTGAAAGTGTTATTAGTCAATATTTTTAACGTTTGTTTTTTTTACTATAATTGTGTTAAAAACTTCTATTATATAAAGTTCATTATAATTTTATTGAGGGCTCTCCCTTGGTTTCAGCTATGGGATTTCAATTAGAGGTCTAGTAATGACATAAGTTTTCACTTGGAAAAATAGACTGCAATATGTTTTCAAGTAAAATAAGCTTTTGCTCGGCATTGCTACATCAACAATAAAAATTATCACTATTACTTGAATTGTAATAAAAATTCATTAGATAGAGATAGAACAACCGTTTTGGTTGCCATTTACAAATTTAACGAAGTTAGTTAAGCCAAATCATCACAGCAAATCATAGAAATATAAAGTTCTGATCACTGTACAAATAATATATTTATAATATGAGTTTTATGCATTTGCTATATTTTGTGTTACTGTATATAATTTTATGTGTGTACAATATGTTCCTACAGGCCTTTCATATCAACAAGCATATTATTATCAGTATAAATATAAGTAATATGAACTTGCTTGTTTCACTTTTTGTTCGGGGAATTGATATCAAAATACTAATAATGAATCCGATACATAGTTGCGAATATAATTACCTTACATTATAATTAAACAATGATGTTAGCAAATAATTTAATTTTTCAATAATTCTAATAGATAGAGAATCTCAAGAGCCCCAATGGAATCCCAGTGATCAAGCGACCTCACAAGATGATTTGATGCTGCGCCAAATTCACTACAGAAAATATCACAAACCAGGTTTATCAAAACCTAATTCACAATTTTGATAACATTTTTATTTCAGAACTAACAAACTAATAACTAAATCCCTAAATGCATCATATGGATCTTTCGCTAACTTTTAGATACAACTAACATTCAATCTTTATATATTCAAGTAACACTAATTTTACTTATCAAGTTATTAACATGAATTGACAGTTTAGCATGATGTGTGTCTATCATTGGGAAAAGTTTTTGGTGATTTACTAAATAAAAATTGACAAAACTTAGCAATAAGCATATGAATTATCACATTTTGTTGACTAATTCGATAGAATTCGTGATATAGTACATAGGCTAAATTAAATCGTGAGAAAATGAAATTTATTGATATTCAAATGATGGAAAAAAATTACAAGAGTTTTTAAGAGGCACAACTAGTGTAACCGTTTAAAAAAATGTGATTTTTGGGAATTTATATTAAAAAAAAATACTTTATCAATCATTTCAAAATTTTAGGAATATATTTATACATGTTTTAAGAATACATAGTAAAATTTTTGAAAAAAAATTAAATATTTTTTAAGCTATCGTCACTCTCCAACGGCGCAACAAAATAAAGGCCCTTCACTGCTGCAGTGATTCCTTCTACGTGGATGAAATTTTAAAAAAAAATCTCGTTAAACTAGATAATATTGTCTGTAAAATGAACTACGATAAAGAAAAAAAATCAAAAATTGACAAAATGGCGGCGTTTTTTAAAAAGTCGAATTTTACCCAAAATGTTGGTCGTTTTTGGACTGCCAAAATTCGATTTTTGATCCGATCAAAATATTGATAGTTTATTTTACGGAGAACTATATATAGAACATGTAAAAAAAATGATAGTGATCGGATCATTTGTTTTTTAGTAATCGGTGCAGCGAATTTGGGAAATGCTGTTTCGAAAAAACGCGTTTGAAGATAAAATGATCGTTATACTATATACTATATATATACTATTTAAATGGCTGTAACTCAAACTATTTAAGATATCGATTTAAAATTTGGTATGTTATTTTTAAAGGTATAACCTATCGAAATATGGAAAAATTGAAAATTCGATTTTTTGAAAATTTCACACTAGTTGCGCTCCTTAAATAGGTGAACTTTTCAATCCCTGAAGCGCAAAGGCGTTTTAAAACTAAGGTTTAACTACATTGTAATAATAATAAATAATAACTTTGTGTAATTAATCATACCATCAAAGTGAATAATTTGCCTTATTAACAACAATTGTTTAGATTTTTTAAAATTTAAACTTAAAAATAAATTATAAGGTGCCTTACCGATGTAAACATTTATACCATATATTAGTTCCAGACGTTTTAAATATATTTTTATTATCTATATATGTTCGTTCCAGTTAACCTTATAAAAAGCTTTTTGTCGAATTATCAATCGAGATGCTTGATTCTGAAGTTGGCTTTATAAACATTATTTAGTTTCACAGCTTGACCAAGGAAAGAGTTTTGTTAATTTTATAACTAACATTAATAACCTGTTATTTATTAACATCTTTTGTTAATACTGACTTCGTTAATTTCAGTACCGACTGCAGCCATATTAGGTGGTCCAGATTTACATGTCGATAAAGGTAGCACCATCAATCTGACTTGCGCCATACACTTCAGCCCTGAACCTCCGGCTTACATATTTTGGTATCACCATGATGAGGTAATAATGGATTCTTATATATATATATATATATATATATATATATATATATATATATATATATCTTATATACAAAATTTGTGTGTAACAAAGTTCGTTCCCGTACTCCTCCGAAACGGCTTTACCGATTATTATCAAATTTTATATGCTCATTCAATAGGTCTGAGAATTGCTATCTACTTTTCATACCCCTAAGTTGTTCAAAGGGTTGTTCACCATTCTTTTTATTTTTTAGCCAATTTTCTAGTTTTTATTTTTGATAATGTGGCATTAAAAATACTTACAATCCTAAGTTTTACTTTTTTATCACCAACTTCCTTTTTTATAGCCATTTTAGTAATTCAATCATTCTTTATTCCGCGATCAGTCATTGAATATTTTCAACTTGACATAATTTTAGTTCAGATTCTTGAGCTTGAAAAAAGCTTGAATCTTTAAAATACAATTTATTAATATTAAGAGTTGTTCAACCCTAATTTTGGGGTCGATATTTTTTATTTTTATTTTTTCAATGCGGAATTGACAATAGAACTTTTTTTATTAAGTGTTGTCAACCCCTATTTTCTTTTAATGGCTTTAGCTGGTTACACAAATTTTGCCCTTTATAATAAAATAGTATTGTTAAAAATTTGCAAACTTTACTTGCTTTTGAGATAATGGTTCTTTAAGCGGATCTTTAAGCCCCGCTCTGCGCTACCGATTTTGGCATTTCGATAGCTAGTGTACCAGATGTAATAGTTCAAAAGAGTTGTAGGTGTGATAGATTAAATTGTTTATTAGACAAATGATTAAAATTTGAAAAAAAATTAAATGTTTTGAAAATAATTATCATATAATAATATATATATATATATATATATATATATATATATATATATATATATATATATGGGGCTGGTCTTTAATATGCACGTTTTTAAATTTCTTTACTCCCAAGGGCTCAAACGCATCCAAATTAATAATAAAATAAATTTCTAATAGTTTTAGCTCTTAATATTAACATTTAGATAGATCGCACGTCAATTCAGTTTCATATATTTATTATTAACATATGTCATTAAGTGAATTCTTGCGCGATCTGTAATAGCAGATATTAGCACGTGTAGTTTTGTTGGCAATTTATTACTGATAATTTGAGTGTCTACATCTCCAATTAAATAAATATTTTGCTGCAAAATTAATTTTGATTCCATGATAAATAAATATTTCGTTAAACATGGATTTAATTAGAGGTTAAGTGAATCACAAATATTTTTAAGCGTCATAAAATTTGAGTTCACAAATCCTATCACAGGTGGCGCAAGAATTTACTCAATGACATATGTAATAAAAAATATATGAAACTTTAAATTAAACTTTAAGTGCGGTCTATGTAAATGTTAATATTAAGAGCTAAAACTATTAGAAATTTATTTTATTATTAATTTGGATGCGTCTTACGGAAACTGGTTCAATTATAAAAATCATTAATTTGCTTTTAGAAAATACTTTGAGTTAACGTGATTGTTTGTTCTCAATTATGTGTAATAAAATCACTCGGAATACTTATAATCACTCATAAATTAATTTATTTTTTATCGATTAAGTCGATTATTTACACATATCGGGAATTTCACGTAATTTACCTCAAGGCTAAATACCAATAGCAACTAGTTTTTTATTAATTTGGAAGTATTACCTTGGGAGCAAGGAAATTCGAATTATGGGCTACCCTAATATATATATTTATAATTATATATATATATATATATATATATATATATATCATAGGTAATGAAATATAATTAATTTTAGTCTCTTAAAAGCTACTTTCGATATTTTGTCTTTTGCATTGCCCATAAGCAGCCAATCGTCTAAATCAGGGCTTCTTAAACTTTTTTATATGGCGACCCCCTTCAAGCTTAGGAAATTTTAAACGACCCCCTCCTCCAAATAATAAAATATATATTAACCGTTATCGCACTATTTTACAATGTAAATAAAATAAGGATTGAAGAATATGTGCCCATTCATGTTATATATAATTGGAAACGTTGACATAAAACTATATATATATATATATATATATATATATATATATATATATATATATATCTTATATATAAAAATGGATCGCATAACTCAACAACGCCTGAACCAATTTGGCCAATTCTTTTTTTAAAATGTTCGTTGAAGTCCAAGAATGGTTCTTACGGCGAGAAAAAATTGAATAATTGCCGGGAAAACCCTAAAAACAGCCCTTTTCTTTTTTAATCGAGTAAGCAACGAAATTTGTAGAAAAAACAATAATCTATGTCATGACATTTTGTGTAGTTTTTGATAATCTAATTTTTAATATATTTATATAAACATAGAAATATCTTTCTATTAATTAACGAGCTATATTGGCAGCCAAAAACATTGATGTAAATGAATTAAATTTCAAAATTCAAGAACAAATTACAGGCGAATCAGTTGATTCTACAACTAACCAAGACGATCTACCGGAGTTTTTCAACTCGCTGGATTTGCTAGGATTGTCACCTCACAATCTTCAATTAAAGGTTGGATCGGCAATTATAATGTTGCGAAATATCGTCCAACCGCGCCTTTTCAACGGCACAAGGTTAGCGATAAAAAAAACTACCAAACAACTTGATGGAAGCAACTATATTGAAAGGATAGTATAAAGCAGAAGATGTTCTCGCACCGTGCATCCCAATGATTCCGACTGATGTGCCATTTGAGATTAAACGACTACAGTTTCCAATGCGTTTATGGTATCATTGAGTGTCTGTGGTATTAATTTGGAAAACCCATGTTTCTCACATGGAAAATTGTATGTTGTCTATTCCCGTATTGGAAAACCATCCGATTTGTTTGTCTATGCGCCAGGTAATCAAACAAAAAACAACGTTTATCACAAAGCACTACAATAAAAATTGAACTGATTTTTTAATTATGATTTACATGATTAAAATTACTTACTTTTAAACGCTTATAGTGTTTTATTTAATTATTTTTAATTCACACCGAATTATTACCAGGGTGACGGTTCTGTTCAGGATAATTTTTTCAAAGAATAGAAAAAAGGTAGGAACAAAACACCGCCACATTACAATTTTTTTTGACAGGACGAAGTCTGTCGGGTCGGCTAGTATATATATATATATATATATATATATATATATATATTTATTTATTTATTTATTCAATAGAAAAAATAAACTTTTGTAACAAATTCTTTATAAGAAAACATAAAACTATATCTACATATTCAATAGAAAAAATAAAATTTTGTAACATTTTTTAGTGAAAACCTATTATTAACATCAAACAATAGTAATGTGATGAATGTGATTGTTTATTTTTACACAAATAATTAAATCTAGGCTCAATTTAAGTTAGTGCAGATCGTAATAAATTTTCAACGTATATTAAAGTTGAACGGTATTTTGATTTTATGTAAGTTAATGTAGAAGAGGCTGATTCACATAAATATGTTGCACAAATTGGCAGTAATTTGTTTATTGCCATAGTAGGGAATATTCTGATTTGATTTCAATCCAAAATTCATGCACAGACACTTGAAAAAATCTGAGTCGCACGTATCACTTGTTAATTCGGTAAATTCTTCTTGTGCTTTTAAGTTTAAAAAATTAATTTCTTCCATTTCAATTGAAAATGGATTGCAAATTCATTGTTGTATATTGATATCATTGAGAAAATACCTATGCATGTAAACTTCCATATTCTTCAAATGATTAACTATAATTTTTGTTATAGGAGTATCTTTTTTTGAAATATTGTTGCTAATTATATACTCGTCAGTAAATGGAAACATTTCGAGCGATCCACTTTCCACTCTGTTTTTCCATATAAGAAATATTTTAACAAAGGCCTCAAGTTTATTTTTTAACATAAACATTTAACGCAGACTCCCTGCATTGATAAATTCATATCATTGATTTTATCAAAAATATTAGCCAAATAGCATAGCTTGAGAAGCCATAAATTATCGTGAAAATAGTCTGCCTAATAATACTAATTTTAAAATATTGTTTATAATAATTGAAAAGTATCAGATCTTTGCGACCCCTCTTTAGTAGTCTCGCGACCCCCACTTTAAGTAGCCCTGGTCTAAATAAGTCTTTTATTTCGACGATTGGCTGAAAATCAATATTCTCAATAAATATATAATATATATATATATATATATATATATATATATATATATATATATACGTGCTTTAATGATAGTCTGCGATGTCTAAGCTAAACCTGAAGACATAGTAAAACATGTTGTCTCATCGAGATGTTAATTATTGCAATTTCAATAAAATCTAATATTTTGTTAATTATCACAGGTAATAAGTTACGATTCGTCAAGAGGTGGTGTGTCGGTGATAACCGAAAAGGGCGAAGTAACCACGTCATATCTTCTCATCCAGCATGCCGACTTACCCGATTCCGGAAAATATTCCTGTTCCCCATCGAATGCAGATGTTGCTAGCGTTCGAGTTCACGTCCTGAATGGTAATATAAACATTTCAAACTGCTTGACATTTTCTTCGTACGATTTTTTTTTTCAAAAAAGCTATTCATATAGTGTATGATAATTCAAACTGAAATTGCTTGTAAATGTTTTAGCCTAAATACTGCAAATTAAATATATATTTTTTTTAATTATCTTGAGCTAAATTAATTTTAAATATTATATTATAATAATCAAAATGCTATATATCGATTGATTACACCAGCTTTCACTTCTAAACTACAATCAAATTATTATTACTGTCAATCATTCAATTTTTTGTTATATATTTAAGATAAATACATATACAGGGCCGGTCCTGCCTTGCATGCGATATGATAGTATTGCTCGTAACTATCACCAAAAAAATTAGAAAAAAAAATTATATAACGTAGTATGAAAATTATGGGCTTTTATGTGCAGCCCAGAGCTTTGGTCAAACAGTGATCAATTTTCGATTATTGTGATCAATTTTCATTATTTAGCTCATGATTTTCAAACTACGTGAGACATTTTTTTCAGCAGACTCTGCATTGGCAGTGGCTATTTAGTGTTTTTGTTCATCAAAATCGATTCAATCTTTTATTCAAAAATGAGATTTTAAAAAGTGTGGGAAAGAGAATATATTCAAGATTATCAATTTTTTCGTTATCGCTACGATTACACTTACAAGTTTAGCACTTTTTATTTTTTCTTGGAACTTTTTTTTTTTTAATCTACTTAGAATTGTACGCTGATTTCAAATAACATTTCGCTTTTACATAACAGCTCCCGTTTTTGAGTTTTAGTGAACTACCCTCATTAGTCATATAGGCTGTGATTATCGCAGTTTAACAAAAGAGTAAGAGTTTTATCTGCTGTTTTTAGCATGAATTCTTCTCTAAGACGTTGTTTGCATAAATCAGACAGTTTTTGTTACATATGTTTTCGACAAATACCTCTATCTAATTGCGTAAAGGCAGCCTGTTTTTTTCTGTGTGGTGAATATCAATGTAATAATTTCGAGCAATAGAAGCGAATGATCAAATACCACGACTCCAATGGTTTTGGGGTCTATTTGCATCACCATCTTCTGTTTACCATGTAATGGATTGAGAGACCAACGTTGAAAGCAAAGCCAGGAACAGTTAAAAACTAATAAATTTGATCATCCCCAAATCGGCAGCTTATAAAAGATCCAAAGTTACATGAATTCTATTAATAAATTTGTGAAGAAAATCAGGAAGCAATTCGTTTTGGTGGTAACCAATTTTCTGTGAAACAAAAAATACCGTAGCTTTATTAAACTTGCCAAATGCATGTTATCCAATTTGAATGATCCAGAATGCAATACAGGCATCAAAAGTTATTATCTGCACTCTCATGTTATCGAGATGTTAGCGAAGCGCAGGGCGAGAGTACCGCCAAGACATGAGGACTAGGGAATGCAATACCGATAGAAAATTTCAATACCGGTATTTCGGTAATTTTGCATTTTAAAACCGGAATACCGGTAAATTACCGGTATTTTTATTATCTTCAACAAACGTAAACAAAATTGAAAGTTACTAGTACAAATATAAAAAAATGTATATACAACTACAACTATATTCAACTAAACAATAAAATAAAACAATAAATTCATTTTTTTAAATAATAATTTAACAAAAGTATATGCAATTTAATTAATTCATTATCACTATCAAGTATATTGAGTACTTTTCATCAAAAACAAACTTATGAGTAAGAAAGACCAAAAACTCATAAAAGATCATATTACATTATTATAATAAACTGTATTGTCTGTATCCGATGTGTTAAATTAGCATAATCTCCAATATTCTAAAAAAATAATTTTTCTACACTAATTTAAGATTGGATACTTTGTCGAGATAAATAATAAGTAACTATAATTGTTGAGTATTGTTATTTAAAACAATGTGATGCTTTTATAGTATTTTCAAACTTCGAAACGTTGTCGAAAAATAATATTTTATAATTGGAATAAGAAGCAAAAATATTTAGTAATTATCATAATTATTATGTATTAAGTTAGAAAAAATAAAGATTACTTAAAAAACCGTTACATTTTTACAAAAGATGAAACAAACAGAATTATTTATCAGTCCTATTCTATTTATTGTAACACGATATGAAGCCTTTTGGAAAGCAATAAATATTCAGATTAATGACGAGTTGAGATAATATTTGACATTTGTTTATCTTATAGAAGCACGTGAAGATATGGCTGTTAATGCGATTATGGAATTTAAAGATAAAGTTCCGAGAAATTTAAACATTTGGGTATTATGTATCAAATAGCGCTTATGTAAAATTACCGAAAATACCGGTATTTTTGGAATAAATACCGGTAAAAATACCGCCGAAAAATCGGGCGGTTTACCGGTAATTCGGTATACCGGTATACCGGTATTGCATTCCCTAATGAGGACTATGGAGGAGCGATATGAATGAAGGTGGGACGTTTACAAGATGGCTAACAATTGTCGGAGACAAGATCAAAAAACTTTCGAATGCATAAAATAAAATATGTGTAATTTTTTATTGTAATATGAGGTAAAACTAGCACATTGGTATATCTAAAAAACTAAAGCTGTTAAAAAAGTTCTGTTACTTTTTTTGGAATCAGCGTCCTTAAATTACTCATACAATCTCAGTAAAAAATTAGTGTCACGAAGTGTTATCGTAGCGACTCGTATGCATGTTTTGATTGTGAGTAAAAGGTGTTGTTGAGAGATGAGCAAGTGAATGATAAATGTTGATTACAGGTGAGCGGCCAGCCGCAATGCAGACCGGCTCGGGCTGCTTGTGGAACTGCTCATTGAACATGATCGCACTGATCGTGGCGTCTCACCTGTACGGGCTCTTCTACGAGTCGCTCTACCTGGCGCCGGAGCGGTAATCGCCCAACCATCGTCCTGTCAATCATCTTCAACACTGGCAGTCCGAACCAATTGCTATTATGTTGCTAGTGTTAATATTGATTTTAACGGGCGTCGTGCCCGCCGTGGTGCACGTACTGTGTACTATCCCATATTAAACTCGTTGTGATGTTCGGTGTTCTCTTCTTAGTTGAGAGCTCCCGATTTATGTATTGCCTAATCCGATATGCAAAGTATTTCAAAATGATTGGCAAAAAACTAAAAACCAGCTTAGGCAAAAATAAACTTTTCACATTAATAAGATATGTGTATCTTTAATATTTACTACTGTTTTAAGTAAATAAATGCATTGCTGTTAATTATTTGAAAAGGTAACTATTAAAAATTCATTAGCAAATAAATTTAGAATATTGTATATATTTGATAGACGTATTTATATGATGAGTTGATTTTTCCGGAGGATTAAATTTTATTATTGTTGGGAAAATACTATACGGTTGTTAAAATTATTTTGTTGAAATAAATATTTGATATATATTGATTTCTACTTTTGATTATTAACATCTACTATTTTACTTCGCGCGAGATACAACATATTATACCACATAGTTAATAAAGATTTCTGTCGCGTCACAATTATCATAATGGATCGTATTTATGTTCAATTTAAAAAGCATGAATATCAATGTATATTTAAAACCATACTAATGTATTATATATGAATAAGAATATAGATATAGATATATACATAGATGTCATTACATGGAGTAACACTCAAATTATATAACATTATAACTTCATAGCGTGGAAAAGTTGGAATTTGCATATTTTTTGAAGATGTTTTAAAACAAGAAGGATGCGTTATGTATAGTAAAATAAATTAAATGAAGTTATTTTATATGAATCTGACGATTGCTCATCAACTATTGTTTGAAAAATATTATGTATATTTCTTCATTAAAAAACTTTGAACGAATCTTTATGTAAATATATTCAATTTAAATTCGAAGTATTGTTTCATTATTTTTACTTTTCAAACAACAATTTTTCATTTTGATTGAAGCACTTCTTAACGATGTGTATTTAAATACACAAATTTAGAATAAATTTTGGGACAAAAATCGATACTGTATATCTAGTTTTTTATTAACCGATTTATTTAAATTATCAAAAAAAAATTTTTTTTAATTTGTTTTTTAAGTTGAATTAAGTGCTTTTTTAAATTAAATAGAATTATTTGGATATAAAGTGTCGATCAAAGTCTAGATAATGATTGTTCAAAATTTTGTCCTGAATGTGAGCATAATTTCATAATATTGCCAATATTAGGGAACGCGTAAAAACAATATTATTGAAATAAAATTTATATTTCAATAAATGATGAAAACATTATTAGATAAATAAAATTTTTAGCATAGTCTAATAATGGTATATGGGATATTTAATATATTAATATATATGGAACATGGAATATAACGAATTTCAAACATTCTTAATGTAATTTGAATAATGTTACTAAAGTAAATCATAAAAGTTTTAGCCTTTTAGTACATTATAATTATTGATTTAAAATATTTTTTGTTCATGTTTTTATTGACTCATGACAAAATGATGAAATGTACTGAAATACGCGAAAATAGCAAATATCGAATCGTCCTTTTAAGGGAAAATCTGGAAATGTGCAATATTTAGTACCTATATTTATTATACATAATTATAATTTGTTTATATTGTTAATAAATATTATTTTATATTTGATCGAATTTTATTTCAGCTGACTTAACAAAGAATCTAATCTTACTCTGTGACCTCATTAATCATATACCTCAAATTGCATGAAACGCATTCAACTTCTAAATTACTAGAGATATTGGTTTGATAGATCTCAAGCAGATTTTAATAGCCAAGAGGACAGAAACCGTTTTTTAATATTTGTCAAGTAAGTGCTTTTAAGTGATATTAATACGCCGACTAGGAAGTTTATACTTTATGCAGATATTTTATAAAGCTCTATATTATTTGTTTATACAGTCTGGGGGTCCGTGCCATCTATATAGAGTTGCTCTAAAAATTATCACAAAACTTGATTATAACTTCTATATCAACGTAATTATAACCATTTATAATTTTTCTGTTCCAAGTCTTGTTCCCACATATCAAAATCTACAATAAATATAAATATAGGTAATTATTTAATTAGAGATATGAAATATAAGAAAAGAAGTGCAATGAATGTACAATGTGCTTTTGAAAATAATTCCAGTAACTATAGACTACGAAAGATAAATAAACAAATGCTGACATGATGAACTTAAAGAGAGTATTTAGCAAAAAGTATATATCTCAAAATTGAACAAAAATTGTAACCTAAGCATTGTAAGTTGATCAAAGAGATTATTTAATGTTACATGAAGTAGATATTAAGACGAAATGTGTAAATTATTGTACGCGTGTAAAAGTATTTATTACCGTTTGCGTGAAAAAGTATAGCGAATATTTGATTTTTAATTCTTTTTTACTTTTGATTTTTTTTTACTTTTACACTGCATACCAGTCAATACCGTTTCTGCATGTTACAACTAGCTCCAGATTTTATTACAACTAACCATAAGTGTGATTTTTTTTACATTAATCAAGATATTTTTTTAAATATTCAGCAAATGATTAGATTATATTATAAGAACGATGAATTTGAAAAGAAACTAGTGATGCATGGATGGCATCGTGCCTTAAGACAATTTGCTGAAACGGTACGGCAGCCGTAATTAAACAGGACTGATAATATACAATGATTATTGAAAATGTTTCAATAATTAAAAACAATTGTTTTAAATATTTTCAAATAAATTAGTATAAATACTATAAATTTATAAGTGCTTATTTAATGGGGCGACAGACGTAACTCATATTTATGTTAAAAAAAATATTGTTCAATTTTTTTTTTAATTTGTTTTTTTGCTAATTTTGAGTTTTTTTTCAAAATATTTTCTTCTTTTTAAAAGTTTAACTTTTCTCATTTTTTTTGAGAATTTGAAAATTTTTGAAAATTATCGATTTTTTTTTTTTTGAAGATTTTTAAATATTCTAAAATTTTTGTAAGAAATCGTTTTTTTTTTAAATTTGGTGTGTAGAAATGTTTCAAAATTTAGATTTTTTTAAATTATAAAAATCTGGAAAATTTGAATTTTTTGTAAATTTGATTTATTTTTTTTTTTGAAAATTTTGAATTTTTTTCCTTTTGAAAATTTTCAGAATTTCGAAATTTCTTATAAACGCACTTTTTTCACAAGTGTCTACACAAGCAAAATGTTTTTTGAATTAATCCGATGTTTTTTTGATTATTCTAATCGGATAATGCGTTCTCTGAAAAACTGCAGGACCATTTTTACACCCTTTGTGCTCCACACCTTCGAAACGGCTAGACGTGCCTTTTGCGAAAACACCTCACGATCGAGTACGAACCGAATGTTTTTTTAATCTTTTAAATCAGTTATTCTATCAGTTAGTCGAAAATGTTGAGGATATATGTTTGAAACACACACATTTAAAATTAAAAATCTTGGTACGAAACCCAAAAAAAATAACACAAAAATATACGCAATACAAGTAAAATGTTTTTTCAATTATTCAAATCGGACGCTCCATTCTCTTAAAAACTGAATTACCACTTTTGGTTCTTTCTGCCCTGTATTTTCGACGTGGCTAGAACTGCCTTTTCCAAAAACTAATCAACACGTCTGCTTATCAAGACGAATCGAATGTTTATTTGCCGGTGTCGGCAAGACAAAGCGCTTGTTTATATGTTTCGACATTATAAAATTATTTTGCGTCCACGAGCTTGTTATATTTGTACTAGAATTCGGTCCTTGCTTGAAAATACAACAATTGATTGTTTATATTTTTAAGGGCATATTTTAATAAACAAAATATAAGTTATTAATTTTTTTTTTTTTTAAATATATAATTTCATACGAGCCTATTTTATGTAAAATGTAACATAGAAGTTAATACATATTTTTTTTACCTTATATCTATCTACTCATATTTCCCATGTGATAAAATAAATAATATGTACTCATTTCAGAACAATATTTATTGAATTTCATATATTATTGGTTCATTTCAATATAAGAACTGCGGTAAATAAAAATATAACTAGTAAATTTTTGATTGACAATATACCTGTATTAATACCGGGATCCCGGTATGACAAATTTCAGATATTGAATGCCGGTATTCAGATTTTAGTACAGCATTGGATGCCCGTATTACTTACGTTTGGCCTAGCCCTAGCCATCGTATGCTTGTCCATTGTCCGTTAAGGTGTTAAATGTTACATTATCGCCATGGACGTTAAATATATAAATAAATGAAAAATGTTGTGACCATACTCGCTTGGTAAATTAAAAATTAACAAATAAAAAAAATTAAATTATTATGTATGTACGCTTGAAACAATATTTTATATATAAATAAATATTATATTGAAAGAAATGATAACTGAATAGAGATCAGAATATTGTAAAAATTGAACTAATATTATTTTGTTTAAAAAAAGTTTATATTCATTTTTGGTCTGAAATTTGGGCATATTTTCGTGCAAGAATCGGCCATCTTAGATCAAACTGTCGATGTTCGTATGTGAATTGTGTGTATAAAAGTTTGTTCGAAAAGTGCATTCTGAATTAGATTAACTAAGAATCGTTCATTAAAGATTTTTTTTTAATTTCAATATTTATTACAACTGTTAAATAATTTAACATCTAGTAATAATTATAAATGATGACATAAATTTAAATAAATAAAAATAGATAGAATAGATTATGGATAGAATTTACATTAAAATGACATCCGTCGTATGATGATTTATTATAAAATAAAAGCAAATAATAATATTAATAAAATTAATAAATAAAATAAATAAAATTTCTAAATAATAAAGTAATACTAGAAAAACAATAAAGTGGAATTGAAACAATAAGTGACAGATAATAATAAATATAATAAAATAACAATATTGGAAATAATAAAATAATAATATTAATAATAATAATAACAATCTTAATATTAATGTTAGCGTTTATAAATGGCTATTTATGAGATCATTGGGAATTTTTCGTTTTAGTCTGTTTGCGCGCTTCTGAAAATACTTTCTGTGCTAAGTAATTTGAGTCGTAAATTCTTCTTTTATAGTTTTCTGTTTTTTCTTGAATTACTTCATTTACTGTCATCATGTTGCTGTCCTGGTAAATCAACTAGTTGGGAACGTACCTGGGCGCGTTCAGTGCCTGCCGTATGATCTTGTTCTGCACTCACTTGAATGATCTGTATATTGTTTTTTTGGCTGTGGCCCATAGTTGAATCCCATAGGACCACACTGGTTTGAAAATACATTTGTAAATAATTAGTTTGTTGTTTGTCGACAGTTCGGATCGTTTATTCAGTAACCAGTAATGTTCATTAAAGATAATCATTTAAATTATGCGTTAAAATTAATATCATGTTTAAAATTTGGATGGCTATGCTACAAATTTCATAATAGACAGACTTTGCTTGAAGATATCGCGTTTTTTCATATTATAAGTAATTAATGTTAATTGTGTTTCTTTTACAGGGCTCTTTATACAAATGATTGTAACAATGAAATATCACATTTGCAGGGACTATTTCTAGAGTATCCTTTGTGTTCATGTATGTTATATGTATCCAAGTTTATGTAAACTTTGGAAAGTGCATTCAATCAGTTACAGTCAACCAATAATTAATAAATTATGTTGCATATTGTGCAAAGACTACATGAATAATTAAAACAATACAATATGCAATATTCTAGGACAATTTACTTCCGTAATAATATATTATATTACATTAAATTTATTAGTATATAAATAGAAGTGATTAAGTAAGTTATGTTCAAATCACGTTACTTAAATAAAGTATTTCTATCAACATGAGTCCAAAGTTATTTTATAGACAAACAAAGTAATGAAATATTTTATTAAAATCACATGATGCGGTATAATATGCATCAAATGCCGGACAGATTTCTTCCATTCGCCTTTCGAGGTAGTTTTAACAATGGGGGCTGTCAGTTTTGTGTGTTGTGTGTGTTGCATGTTGCATGGTGTGTTGAGTATGTGTGAGCGAGTGAGAACCCAGTAAACACCGAGCGGCGGTAGCAATCTGAAATCCACATTGATTATATGTGGGTGCCATAGCGCTGAAGGCGCGCTTGTGGATTTCAGGTTGCTGCCGACGCTCACATCACACGGTGTTTACTGGGAAGCGATCGTGTTCGTCGACTTTGGAAGACCGGGTCCGGAGTCGACTAGCAATCGCGACAGATGTCGGACTTTGGAAAACCGGATTTCAAAGTCTTTGTCGATCTTAGAGTATATTGATCCTTTCCATTCTTATCCCAAATTTTTTGTTAAATTTTTTTTTTACCAACAAAATTTTTTCCTACAATTTTATTCCCCCAAAATTTATTTTCACAATTTTTTTTCCGCAAAATTTTTTTGTCCGAATTTTTTTTCCAAAAATTTTTTTGTCCAGAAATTTTTACACCAATTTTTTTCCCAAAAATTTTTTCCCTCAAAAATCAAAGACCACGGTTTTCCCCAATTTTTTCCTCCAAAATTTTTTTGTCCACAACTTTTTTTCCCGAATTTTTTTTTCGAATTTTTTTTGTCCAAACATTTTTTTTCCCAAATTTTTTTCCGCCAAAATTTGTTTCGCTAAAAAATCAAAGACCATGGTTTTTTTTCATTTTTCCAAAATTTTTTTCCCCAAAATTTTTTTTGTCCAGAAATTTTTTTTAGCTAAAAATTTTTTTCAGCATTTTTTTCCCCAAAATTGTTTTTCCTGAAAAATCAAAGACCATGTTTTTTCCCCAATTTTTTCACCGATTTTTTGCAAAATTTTTTTGGTCCAAAATTTTTTTTTCTAAAAAATTTTTGCCCCAAGTTTTTTTTTCAAAAATTTTTTCACCAAAATTATTTTGTTCAAAATTTTTTTGACCAAATTTTTTTGGATCAAAATTTTTTTGACCAAATTTTTTTAGACCAAAATTTTTTTGACCAAATTTTTTTGACCAAAATTTTTTTGACCAAAATTTTTTAGAGTAAAAATTTTTTGGAGCCAAAATTTTTTTGACCAAATTTTTTTGGACCAAAATTTTTTTGAGTCAAAATTTTTTTGTCCAAATTTTTTTGGGCCAAAATTTTTTTGACCAAAATTTTTTTCACTAAAATTTTTTTGGGCCAAAATTTTTTTGACCAAAATTTTCTCAAAATTTTTTCTACCAGGAGAACAGTCACAATTTTGAATTAAAATGGCGCTGTCAAATGTAAAAATGTGACTGCTCTTCTAATACATCAAAACGATTTTGACCAAATTTTTGACAAAAATTTTTTTGGGTCAAAATTTTTTTGGGCCAAAATTTTTTTGACCAAAATTTTTTGGGTCAAAATTTTTTTGGGCCAAAATTTTTTGGGTCAAAATTTTTTTGACCAAAATTTTTTGGGTCAAAATTTTTTTGGGCCAAAATTTTTTGGGTCAAAATTTTTTTAATTAAAATTTTTTGGACCAAATTTTTTTGACCAAAATTTTTTGGGTCAAAATTTTTTGGGCCAAAATTTTTTGGGTCAAAATTTTTTTTGGCCAAAATTTTTTTGACCAAATTTTTTTTGACCAAAACTTTTTTGAGTCAAAACTTTTTGTGCCAAAATCTTTTGACCAAAATTTTTTGGGTCAAAATTTTTTTGGGCCAAAATTTTTTGGGTCAAATTTTTTTTGACCAAAATTTTTTGGGTCAAAAATTTTTTGGGTCAAAATTTTTTGGGTCAAAATTTTTTGGGCCAAAATTTTTTAGGTCAAAATTTTTTTGACAAAAATTTTTTGGACCAAAATTTTTTTGGGCCAAAATTTTTTGGGTCAAAATTTTTTTGGGCCAAAATTTTTTGGGTCAAAATTTTTTGGACCAAAATTTTTTTGACAAAAATTTTTTGGGTCAAAATTTTTTTGGGCCAAAATTTTTTTGACCATAATTTTTTGGGTCAAAATTTTTTGGGTCAAAATTTTTTTGACAAAAATTTTTTGGGCCAAAATTTTTTTGACCAAATTTTTTTTCCAAAATTTTTTTGACCAAATGTTTGGACCAAAATTTTTTTGACAAAAATTTTTTGGGCCAAAATTTTTTGAGTCAACATTTTTTTTTACCAAAAATTTTTTTCCCAAAATTTTGACCCAATTTTTTGGGCCAAAATTTTTTGAGTCAAAATTTTTTTGGGCCAAAATTTTTTGAGTCAAAATTTTTTTTGACCAAAATTTTTTGGGCCAAAATTTTTTTGACATATTTTTTGGGCCAAAATTTTTTGGGTCAAAATTTTTTTGAACCAAAATTTTTTTGACCAAATTTTTTTTTGAGTCAAAATTTTTTTGACCAAATTTTTTTGGGTCAAAATTTTTTTGGGCGTAAATTTTTTGACCAAATTTTTTTGGATCAAAATTTTTTGGGTCAAAATTTTTTTAGGCCAAAATTTTTTGGGTCAAAATTTTTTTGATTAAAAATTTTTGTGCCAAAATTTTTTTGACAAAAATTTTTTTGACAAAAATTTTTTGGTTCAAAATCTTTTTGACCAAAATTTTTTTGACCAAATTTTTTTTTGAGTCAAAATTTTTTTGACCAAATTTTTTTGGGTCAAAATTTTTTTGGGCGTAAATTTTTTGACCAAATTTTTTTGGATCAAAATTTTTTGGGTCAAAATTTTTTTGATTAAAATTTTTGTGCCAAAATTTTTTGGACCAAAATTTTTTTGACAAAAATTTTTTGGGTCAAAATTTTTTTGGGCCAAAATTTTTTTGACCAAAATTTTTTGGGTCAAAATTTTTTTGGGCCAAAATTTTTTGGGTCAAAATTTTTTTGACCAAATTTTTTGGGTCAAAATTTTTTGAGCCAAAATTTTTTGGGTCAAGATTTTTTTGACAAAAATTTTTTGGGTCAAAATTTTTTTGGGCCAAAATTTTTTTGACCAGAATTTTTTTCCAAAATTTTTTGGGTCAAAATTTTTTAGACCAAAATTTTTTTGACAAAAATTTTTTGGGCCGAAATTTTTTTGACCAAAATTTTTTGGGTCAAAATTTTTTTGGGCCAAAATTTTTTGGGTCAAAATTTTTTTGGGCCAAAATTTTTTGGGTCAAAATTTTTTTAATTAAAAATTTTTTGGACCAAAATTTTTTTGACAAAAATTTTTTGGGTCAAAATTTTTTTCGGCCAAAATTTTTTTGATCAAAATTTTTTGGGTCATAATTTTTTTGGGTCAAAATTTTTTTGACCAAAATTTTTTGGGTCAAAAATTTTTTGGGCCAAAATTTTTTGGGTCAAAATTTTTTTGGGTCAAAATTTTTTTGATCAAAATTTTTTGGGTCAAAATTTTTTGGGCCAAAATTTTTTGGGTCAAAATTTTTTTGACAAAAATTTTTTGGGTCAAAATTTTTTTCGGCCAAAATTTTTTTGACCAAAATTTTTTGGGTCATAATTTTTTTGGCTCAAAATTTTTTTGACAAAAATTTTTTGGGTCAAAATTTTTTTGGGCCAAAATTTTTTTGACCATAATTTTTTGGGTCAAAATTTTTTGGGCCAAAATTTTTTGGAATTTTTTGGGTCAAAATTTTTTTGACAAAAATTTTTTGGGTCAAAATTTTTTTGGGCCAAAATTTTTTTGACCAAAATTTTTTTCCAAAATTTTTTGGGTCAAAATTTTTTGGACCAAAATTTTTTTGACAAAAATTTTTTGGGTCGAAATTTTTTGGGCCAAAATTTTTTTGACCAAATTTTTTTGGGTCAAAATTTTTTTCGGCCAAAATTTTTTTGACCAAAATTTTTTGGGTCATAATTTTTTTGGGTCAAAATTTTTTTGACCAAAATTTTTTGGGTCAAAAATTTTTTGAGCCAAAATTTTTTGGGTCAAAATTTCTTTAATTAAAAATTTTTTGGACCAAAATTTTTTTGACAAAAATTTTTTGGGTCAAAATTTTTTTCGCCAAAATTTTTTTGACCAAAATTTTTTGGGTCAAAATTTTTTTGGGTCAAAATTTTTTTGACCAAAATTTTTTGGGTCAAAATTTTTTGAGCCAAAATTTTTTGGGTCAAAATTTTTTTGGGTCAAAATTTTTTTGACCAAAATTTTTTGGGTCAAAATTTTTTGGGCCAAAATTTTTTGGGCCAAAATTTTTTGGGTCAAAATTTTTTTAATTAAAAATTTTTTGGACCAAAATTTTTTTGACAAAAATTTTTTGGGTCAAAATTTTTTTCGGCCAAAATTTTTTGGGTCATAATTTTTTTGGGTCAAAATTTTTTTGACCAAAATTTTTTTGACAAAAATTTTTTGGGTCAAAATTTTTTTGGGCCAAAATTTTTTTGACCATAATTTTTTGGGTCAAAATTTTTTGGGTCAAAATTTTTTTGACAAAAATTTTTTGGGCCAAAATTTTCTGGGTCAAAATTTTTTTGGGCCAAAATTTTTTTGACCAAAATTTTTTTCCAAAATTTTTTTGACCAAATTTTTGGACCAAAATTTTTTTGACAAAAATTTTTTGGGTCAAAATTTTTTGGCCCAAAATTTTTTTGACCAAATTTTTTTGACCAAAATTTTTTTGAGTCAAAACTTTTTGTGCCAAAATTTTTTGACCAAATTTTTTTTGACCAAAAGTTTTTTTGACCAAAATTTTTTTGACCAAAATTTTTTGACCAAAATTTTTTGGACCAAAAATTTTTTGGGCCAAAATTTTTTGAGTCAACATTTTTTTTTACCAAAAATTTTTTTCCCAAAATTTTGACCCAATTTTTTGGGCCAAAATTTTTTGAGTCAAAATTTTTTTGGGCCAAAATTTTTTGAGTCAAAATTTTTTTTGACCAAAATTTTTTGGGCCAAAATTTTTTGACATATTTTTTGGGCCAAAATTTTTTGGGTCAAAATTTTTTTGAACCAAAATTTTTTTGACCAAATTTTTTTTTGAGTCAAAATTTTTTTGACCAAATTTTTTTGGGTCAAAATTTTTTTGGGCGTAAATTTTTTGACCAAATTTTTTTGGATCAAAATTTTTTGGGCCAAAATTTTTTTGGGCCAAAATTTTTTCTGTCAAAATTTTTTTGATTAAAAATTTTTGTGCCAAAATTTTTTTGACAAAAATTTTTTGGGTCAAAATTTTTTTATGCCAAATTTTTTTTGTGCCAAAATTTTTTGGGTCAAAATTTTTTGGGCCAAATTTTTTGGGCCAAATTTTTTTTGACCAAAATTTTTTTTGACCAAAATTTTTTTGACCAAATTTTTTTAGACCAAAATTTTTTTGACCAAATTTTTTCGACCAAAATTTTTTTGAGTAAAAATTTTTTGGGGCCAAAATTTTTTGGGTCAAAATTTTTTGGCCAATATTTTTTTGACCAAATTTTTTTGGACCAAAATTTTTTTGACCAAACTTTTTGTGCCAAAATTTTTTTGACCAAAATTTTTTGGGTCAAAATTTTTTTGGGTCAAAATTTTTTTGACCAAAATTTTTTGGGTCAAAATTTTTTTGGGCCAAAACTTTTTGGGTCAAAATTTTTTGATTAAAAATTTTTGTGCCAAAATTTTTTGGACCAAAATTTTTTTGACAAAAATTTTTTGGGTCAAAATTTTTTGGGCCAAAATTTTTTTGACCAAAATTTTTTGGGTCAAAATTTTTTTGGGCCAAATTTTTTGGGTCAAAATTTTTTTGACCAAAATTTTTTGGGTCAAAAATTTTTTGAGCCAAATTTTTTGGGTCAAATTTTTTTTGACAAAAATTTTTTGGGTCAAAATTTTTTTGGGCCAAAATTTTTTTGACCAAAATTGTTTTCCAAAATTTTTTGGGTCAAAATTTTTTAGACCAAAATTTTTTTGACAAAAATTTTTTGGGCCGAAATTTTTTGGGCCAAAATTTTTTTGACCAAAATTTTTTGGGTCAAAAATTTTTTGGGTCAAAATTTTTTGGGTCAAATTTTTTGGGCCAAAATTTTTTTGACCAAATTTTTTTAGACCAAAATTTTTTAGGTCAAAATTTTTTTGGGTCAAAATTTTTTTGGGCCAAAATTTTTTTGACCAAAATTTTTTGGGTCAAAATTTTTTTGGGCCAAAATTTTTTGGGTCAAAATTTTTTTGACAAAAATTTTTTTGACCAAAATTTTTTTCCAAAATTTTTTTCCAAAATTTTTTGGGTCAAAATTTTTTGGGT
Organism: Ctenocephalides felis; assembly: GCF_003426905.1. NCBI lineage: Eukaryota > Metazoa > Arthropoda > Insecta > Siphonaptera > Pulicidae > Ctenocephalides > Ctenocephalides felis. The sequence continues at coordinate 61,017,870 of NW_020538040.1, read as the reverse complement.
CAAAATTTTTTGGACCAAAATTTTTTGGGTCGAAATTTTTTGGGCCAAAATTTTTTTGACCAAAATTTTTTGGGTCAAAATTTTTTTGACCAAAATTTTTTGGGTCAAAATTTTTTGGGTCAAAATTTTTTTGGGCCAAAATTTTTTTGACCAAAATTTTTGGGTCAAAATTTTTTGGGCCAAATTTTTTGGGCCAAAATTTTTTGGGTCAAAATTTTTTTAATTAAAAATTTTTTGGACCAAAATTTTTTTGACAAAAATTTTTTGGGTCAAAATTTTTTTCGGCCAAAATTTTTTTGACCAAAATTTTTTGGGTCATAATTTTTTTGGGTCAAAATTTTTTTGACCAAAATTTTTTTGACAAAAATTTTTTGGGTCAAAATTTTTTTGGGCCAAAATTTTTTTGACCATAATTTTTTGGGTCAAAATTTTTTGGGTCAAAATTTTTTTGACAAAAATTTTTTGGGTCAAAATTTTTTTGGGCCAAAATTTTTTTGACCAAAATTTTTTTCCAAAATTTTTTTGACCAAATTTTTGGACCAAAATTTTTTTGACAAAAATTTTTTGGGTCAAAATTTTTTGGGCCAAAATTTTTTTGACCAAAATTTTTTCGAGTCAAAATTTTTTGGGCCAAAATTTTTTTGACCAAATTTTTTTTGACCAAAATTTTTTTGAGTCAAAACTTTTTGTGCCAAAATTTTTTGACCAAATTTTTTGACCAAAAGGTTTTTTGACCAAAATTTTTTTGACCAAAATTTTTTGACCAAAATTTTTTGGACCAAAAATTTTTTGGGCCAATATTTTTTGAGTCAACATTTTTTTTTACCAAAAATTTTTCTCCCAAATTTTGACCCAATTTTTTGGGCCAAAATTTTTTGAGTCAAAATTTTTTTGGGCCAAAATTTTTTGAGTCAAAATTTTTTTTGACCAAAATTTTTTGGACCAAAATTTTTTTGACATATTTTTTGGGCCAAAATTTTTTGGGACAAAAATTTTTTGGGTCAAAATCTTTTTGACCAAAAAAATTTTGACCCAAAAAATTTTGATCCAAAAAAATTTGGTCAAAAAATTTACGCCCAAAAAAATTTTGACCAAAAAAAATTTGGTCAAAAAATTTTGACTCAAAAAAAAATTTGACCCAAAAA